>NC_134482.1:40992119-41398224 GCF_964194025.1 Convolutriloba macropyga | reverse complement strand
AATATGACTGAGCTAGAAGCTGCTCCGATTGTTGATTCCGCTCTGATCAGGAAAAGCAGAGGCCAGTTTTCCAGATCTCGCACCAAATATCGACCAGAACATTCAAACAAAATTTTTGGACGTTAATTTTAGTTGTGATTATGGATATTAAATTTAGTCTTTTTTTCCTTGTCGACCACTATAAAAGCTATAAGTAAAGAAGTTTTTGTTTAGATGTAATCCAGAGTTCGACAGGACGCATTTTGATCCCAAATCAACGAGGAAACTTTTTCTGATGGTGAACAATACAGATTTTTTTACAGTCAGAGAATGTCCAGTCTATATGTTGCATTCGAATCAAAATTAATCGGAAATGTCTGTTCAGAAAAGTTGGCTCTGATCACTAAGTATCTGGACTAAATTTTAAGCTGAATTTAAACTATATTTGGATCTCTGCTCAGAAAAACTTTAAAATATTCCATCAAATCAGCACTCAATTTGAATATCTTCAAGTTTTAATTTTTATGAACATCAAAAATGAAAAGATTCCAGTTTCCGCTCCGGTCAGATTATAACAAAATACATGGACAGTGTTTGAAGTAAGGATGCAAACTTAACTTAATGTCTGGGTAGGTAGATGTGCTCCTAGTTGTGTCTACACTTTGAATAGTATTCAAATTGCTTCCGGTCAAATTTAAATCGACGTTCTGATAATTTTCTAGCATGATGAAAATCTATTGTTTGGGTACAGGTTAAAAATTTGAAACTGTCCCATTTGGAGATATCCCACAGTCTTGATAATACTTTTTCCGGATTCTTGTTAATCAGAGCGAAAGAAATTTTAGTCTGCAATCTTTAATGTGAAGTGAGTTCACAATTTGGATAGCTTTGATTCAAAAAATGGTGGCCTAAATATTTTAGCCGTATCATTAAAAAAAGAATCCAGCAAAAGAGGATTTTCTTCATATCTTTATTCAATGTTCCTGGTGCTTCAAATTGGATTACAAAAATTTCACTTGTTTTTCAGGAGACAAAATTTACGAATCACTGTCATTTTGATTCCCTGTCCAGTGTACCACATGAAGCATGACAAAAAGGGGTATATGTTTCCTCTGAGCAGCTAAAAATTTGGGTTATTTTTTACTGTTTTCAGGAAGGATATAATGTGAGTGTAAAAGTGAAAAATTACTGCTTAAAAAATGGAGAAAAACAAAAAAATATGCTTTGAAGGATTTGTAGGCCAACTTTTGAATTTCTCCGAGAAAAAGAATGTTTATGTGCCCACTAACGGTTACTCATAGCATAGAAAATAGAAAACGAAGCAATACCAATAAAAGTTCTGTCACATTTACTATTGTGTGAAAAATTAAAGCGTACTGTATGGTAAGGATTAGACTTTACAATTGTTTTCTTTGCGAATGATTGGAGCAAAGACTTTTTTAATGATTAAGAACTCGTATTGTTTTTGGTGTAAATCAACAAGTGTTTAGATTTTATTTAAAACAACTAACCGGACTTGGTTCCATGGCAAAATTAACGAGTCCACATAGCTGGCAAACCTATCGATAGATCAGTCAGAAAAACAGGCCAAATATATTCAAGAAGACCCTGTAAGGCTTGCGAGAAGAGAACCTTTCACTGAATTTGAACAGCGGAGACAATGGTTTTTGAGGGACGGTTATTTTGGAAAACAGTCAGTTTTTTTCTTCGGGACGAGGATTCTAACACATCGTAGTGGTTGAAGTACCCAAGCAGAACAATTGAAGAGATTAATCAAACAAAGACGAGAGCAAGAGTTGATGCAGCAGAGGTTGAAGCGTCAGAGAACCATTCAGAATGAATGGCAAACAAAGGCAGGATTTGGATTTGGAAAGCGTTTTCCTTCTCCTGAATTTGAATTTGGGAGTACTGGTGTGGGTTATACTTGATTTTTGAAAAGTCTTCATGTGGAAAGAGGAAGAATTCAAGAGACATTCGCCAGAGAATTTGTGTGGTTGGGCATTTGTTTCGTTGAACTATTTGCCACGTGGATTTCGGAAACCTGATCAAAAGTGTCGTGCTTGGATTCTCAAAAAACTTTATACTTCTTTGACTTAAAGTTGTCCAATTTTCCAAAGTTGTTTGAAGATGCCTTTGAGAATTAATTTACAGAAGAGAGAAGGAATATGAGGAAACCGTTTCACAGTGTGAAATCGACAAACCAGTTTTTGAAAGTGACGTTGTTGACAGAGAAGAATTAGCGATCAAAAAATGACCTGAAATTTTTAAAAGAGATGAACTTTATTCAACCGGTGTTATTGTCAAATCAGCAAAGAACAAAAAAACAGCAAAAAGGTCTTCGAAAAAACATTGGTCTGCCATAAGTGCTATTGATTTTGTAGAAAAAGCAGTGCTTGAAGAAAGGCACAGGGTCAGAGACGTAAGGCAATGAAGCCCTTCTGATTGGACTGACAGTTTGTCCGTTGTGAAGTTGTTTCTGATCCAAACGTCATTGTTGGTAGTCAAAAAGTACATTTTGACAGAGAAATGGAGGAGAAGATTACTGTAAAGACAAATTCCCAAAATGAACAGTTCAAGGAAATGATGGATCAATGCATTGCACAGTGAGACAATGGTAAGAACATGAAATTTGCAGAACTGAGAAGCGAAGCAATCAAAAAATCTGCTAACAAAGAGTTGGAAGATGATGCAATTTTTAGTGATGACAACAGCTTCTTCGATAACAACGATTTAAACAATTTTTTTTGCTGGGACGACGATGTGTCTTCCAAACACTCGTGAGCGGCCCAGTAATTCAGAATCTTTTGAGTCGACTCCTAAAAACGAATTGACGGTTGGAAAACCGTGATCTAAATGGTTGATAACGAGTGAAAACATCACGTCCGGTACTTCAATGCCATTTGGCAAATGGATACATGTTGAAGAAACAGCTATGCCGCAATTTAATTTTGCTCAAAAATGTAATTTGGCCACAGCATCAGAAGATATCTTTAAGGGAAAATTGACTGCTATTAATTCACTCCAGGGTATAATTTGTTTTGGTTCGCAGCACACTGATCAAATTATTTGGACCCGAACTTCATCTGATGATATCTGTGAGAAATTACAAGACAGTTTTGTAACTTTCCCATCAGACGATGCGCATTGCTCCGCAACTCAAGATTGTGATAGCCAGACTACAAAAGCAAACACTGGAGAACTTAAAGAATGGAGCAAAGAGGAAAATAATGACTACACCAGCAAAATTGGGCAAAAATGTTGTCGCCAAGACTTGAAAAGAAAACGCAGTTGATGAGACAGACAAAATCGAAAATGAGGACTCAAACAATTTCGCGACTGTTGGAGGCAGCGGTGATATTATGCACGAAGCTAAAAATGTCTTTAGAACTTCGCGTCAGCAGCTAGTGCCTGAAACTTTCAAAATGGTGGAGAATCAGAGCATCGATTCAGAAGAAGCGATGGCTGATGAATCAGTCATTTATGATGTTTCTGACTATTCAACTGCTGAATCTTCAGTGATACCTGAGGCTTTCGTTTATGGCCAAGACGGAAGTGGTGTTGGCATATGTGATGAAATTTTTTGCTTAGTTCAGATGAAGTTGGAAGAGCCTGATGGCAAGAAAAATAGTTCGTTAAAATCGGAGCCTCAATTAGTCCATTCGGACTAGAAACACTTGAAAATGAGTTCGTCCTATGTTGCAAATGATTGAATCTTTTGAATCGTTCAGAGTGAAGAAATTGTAGAAAAAGCAATTGAGCAGCCACTTATGTGGGGCAAAGCAAAGTTACTACTGCAAAAATCTTCTTCTGAAAAACTTCAAATAGCGAATCGGAGTGTGAAGTGTTGCACATCCAGAAGGTAGAATTCGGTGACGATAACTCTTTGTCACCTTCAAAGGCAAATGATCTTGAGCTGAAATTGACAAATGATGGGAAAAACGCTTGTTTACTTGATTTTTGAGAGAGTGTAGTGGTAGTACACTTTGAGAGATCTTATTGGAAGCAAGGTCATGAACAGGAACTGTCCTCAGATATCGAAGTCTCGAGAGCAATGGGTACTGATCGAAATCAATTCGGGATGGGCTTATCCGGCCAAGAAGAAATAGTTCAAAATAGGAGGGGGTGTCACGTAGTTTTTCTTCAAAATTGTTGAGCGCAAGTGACGATCAGAGAAGTTCGGATTTGGCGTACCCTGAGTTGAGCAGGCTATTGTTTGGAAATCAAAATGTCAATCGGAAGGAGAAATTGAACATCTGATTTTGGGTTATCAGTTGACCCGGGGAATGTGGCGCAAACGCATGAAAAGTTTGAAGAATGAGACTGCAGGTGGACATTCTTCCAATCATCGGAGGAGGAAATAAGAGTTGACAAAGTCGGTAAAATTCAACTGTATAATGTGAGAGCTAGTAATTGTAATCTGACTCTGCAGCTCTTATGCATTAATAGTTATAGTGCCATACATTAAATTTGAAGTATATGCTTGAATCAATAAAACTGCTGTTATTAATGAAGTGCATATACTCTAAATGACATATACTGTTGGACAAATGAGTTAGGGTTGTTGGTATAGGAATGATTGGACTGTGAGCTTTTTTTCAGCCAGTGTTTTTGTCCAAAAACAATTTGTTGACGGATTGACTTTTATATATGATCTTGCTTATATCTTCTAATAATTAGTTTATCACTAAGCCGTGCTCTGGCTGTATCCATTCTTTTTCTTCTTGCAGTTCTATTTAATTAGTTCAAAATAACGTAAGTCTACTAATATCTTGAAAAACAGCTCTGTGCAAAGGGGAAACTGTGCTATATCACAGGGACCTACGGTTTTTTTATTGTTTGGGAGAAAAATAGTCCAGGAGGGAGGGGTGTGGAATGTCTACTTTAAATTGTTGAACTTATATGACATTGAAGCTTTGATATTACGCGGTTAATTAAATTGCAGAGTTTAGTAGCTAATCTTGAGTTTAATGACTATGCAAACAAGGGAACGAGTTTGAGGTGTGTAAGTTGAAGTGGAATGAGTCTTTTTTTGTTATGTAAATAAAAGATAAAACAGCTTCACAAAGCGATCAAATTGTCGGTAACAGTCAGAGTGAAACTCAGAATAAGAAAATAATTTAAAAAATGGTTAAAACAAACAAAGGTTCATAGGGGAGCAAAAGTAATTATGGGCTGAATCGAAGGAGTATCAGTAGCAGGGAAGGGATAAAAACAGAAGTCGTGTACTTATATACAAACTGTTGAGCATGAAATTTAACATTTGTTGGATCCTGAATTTGTCAAAGCGAGTTGTCCTCGATATTCCGGTCGTCCTAAGCAAAAATTACTTAAGACAAAATAGAGTGCGTGACCAACATTATACGCCTACTATTGAACTTCTACAATAGGTCAAAATTTTCCAAACTGAACGACACCTTGCATTTTACTGAAAAAAAAACTGATAATGTTGAGCTTACTTATGCACAAGAAAAGCCATCAGACGCGAGAGAGCGAGTCTGAGGGAGAGTTTTACGAGGCTGAGGGAGAGTTCTACAAAATTGAGAGAGCTACCGCTCGAGGGGAGCAGTCAATTCTCAGTGAAAGAAAATTGTAGTTACCTAGTGAGTACTCGGTGAAAGAACATAGCTTCGAGCATGCAAAGTTATTCAAAATCACTGTTTATGAATATTTTGAGCTTCTGGCCAGTGATAGAGCTTCGATGTGTAGTAACTGAGTTCAAAACTGCTGTCATTTTTGAACTTGTAATGTGCGTCATTGATGCCAGATTATGTGGAATTGATATTGTCTTTGGCATTTTTACTTGTGTCTAAAATCTCTACGCGGTCTTTGATTAATGCCAGATATTCTCAGTGACTTCATAAGAGTCGCGTAGGTGCATTCTGCTAGCGTCGTTTTGAAACTCTGGCCTATACTCTGCAACACTACCCGGTTCTTCATTATTGCCAATTTTTACTACTGACGTTTTCAGAGTCACGTAACATGCACTTTTGAGAAACCCGTGAGGTAACTGAGTAGAATTTCGTTTGTCAATTAAGTTTGGCAATGGAATGTAATCTTTGATGAAATGCGCGCTATACAATTTTTAAAAGGCCAGCACTTTTAAAATTTGGCCATCTGTGCATATGTGGGGTACTATAAATCTGTTTGGTTATATTATGTCGTATGCATGATGGTTATCAACGCAAAGAGAGACAGGCGAATTGGCGCTGGTAAATTTTCTGGATGTGTTATTTTTGCCCCCCCCCCCTTTTAAGCACCCAGACACATGTGCTTATTGTTTACATAGTTAAGTTTTTGCTTTATAACGATACAACTTGTAAGCGGGGGGTCATAAAAACTCTGGGGGCCAAAACAGAACAGATCTAACTTTTCTTGTGTAATGCTGTATTTTTTTATGAGTACATAAATTCTTGTTTTATCTGAATACATACCTGGGTTGAGCTTCCAGCGTTGCCATAACATGACCATATTATGGTTCATAACTACCACAATAATTTTCATTTTCTTATCTTACCAGAGTAACGATGTTTTCATAAAACCCTAGTCAAACTCCAACGCTTATCTTGCAAGATTTTATACGCTTATCTTGCAATATGTTGCAAGATTCTTGCAAATGACGCTTATCTTGCAAGATGCAAGATCTGGACGCCTATCGTGCAAGAACCTTGCAAGATAGATGTCCAAAAATGTTCCAGAAAAAAGTGCAATTTTAAAGTCCTATTAACTCAAAGATCGTCTTCTCTTGTGTTTGTCTGTTTCTTTCTTCAGCGCAATAACCCCCCGCCCTTGTTTGTGACCCATTTGCGCATTGGTCTTCGCTCTTATGGTTTTTTTTATTGCTAGGTCAGGTGCGTTCTTTCTGGAGCGCGGTAATGCACCGACTCTAGTTAACAAAGAAGCTAAAAAGACCACGTTAAGACTAGATTTCCGGACGCCCATTTTGCAAGGGCCCTGTAAGAACTCGTCATTTATATTGCAAGACCCTTGCAAAAATCAGACTCTTATCTTGCAAGATTCTTGCAAGACTTCGATGCTTATCGTGTAAGAATCTTGCAAGAGTTCGACGCTTATCTTGTAAGAATCCTGGGTTCTTTTCCGTTTGTGCCCCCCCCCCAGCTTAGTGGGTGCATATTATTTGCAACATATCTGGGGGGAGCATAACGTACTGGGGGGGGGGCACAAACGGAAAAGATCCGAATCCTGTAAGAGTTCGATGATTATCTTGCAAGAGTTTTGCAAGAGTTCGACGCTTATCTTGCAAGAATCCTGTAAGAGTTCGATGCTTATCTTGCAAGTATCGTACAAGACCGACGCTTATCTTGCAAGATTCTTGCATATCCGACGGCTATCTTGCAAGATCTTGCAGGAATCTTGTAAGATCTTGCAAGATGTTACGTAATCTTACAAGACTCTTGCAACATTCTTGCAAGATCTTGCAAGATAGCCGTCGGTTATAGACTAAGGAATGCCATTTTATGATTACGCTGCAACCATGCAATTGAAATTTAACGCTGAATCCATAACTGTTTTATGACTTCACCGAAAGATATTCTCCAAGCCATTGAAGCCACAAAACCTTTATTCTATGGTAACAATGCATTATAAATACATAAATTTCTGTGAGTACTCAAATCCTTCAAAATTTTTCCTCTCCCGTACTCCTACCAACCAACCGATCAGCTTTAAAAATAATATCTTTGAAAAGAAGCGTTAGTTTGTTCTTTTATGATAATGAAAACCAAATTATAGTTCAAGTTGGATGGGGAGGGGGGGGGGGGGGTTAGGAGGAGGAAGCATCTCCAATTATCTTTTGTGTTCGTTAAAGGCTGTCTTTGGGGGGTCTAACTGTCTGTTTCTTTCATCACTCGCATATCCATGGCTGGTCTTTGCACATGATGTTGTGTTTGAACCACCCGAATCTCCATCTGGCTCTCAAATTCTGAAGTGTCAGAATCAAGGGTTCGAATCCCGGCTGGGGAGGGAACACGTAGGGTTTATCAAAGCCACCTTAAAAAACCCACTTTTAATGAGAAGCACCCCATCAAATCTCATAGTTGCTACGGTCGAGGATTTTTCGGGGAAAGAGTGACAATTTGAGTTCAATGAAAGGAATGCTGAGCGGCGTACGCGGATTTTGTTAACTTTTGCTCATTCCACCTAATCCGCCCCAAAACTCTAATCCACCCACGTTTTTTATTTGAAGAGTCACCGGAAACCTCCAACCAGTTATTGTCAACAGTTTTTAGTAACTTTCACCTTTGGGATCATACTCCTTAAATTAGAATACTATTGCAAGTCTTATTGATGACAGTCCAGCAAACTGAAGATTTTTTTCTTTATACAACAAGTCCACTATCAAAGTTTTCAGGTTTATCTCGTAAGTGATGACTTTGAGACCAGCATTATATTACCCTGATATCATCTTGGTTTAGAACAAGTCATTCATGCATAATTTATGCCAAATTTATTGTCATCAAAATTTTTCAAATTTAATTTTCCTTTTCCAGACCCTAACGTTTGTTTCAATACTTTTTCTTCAAGGTTCTGCTACATTTTTTAAAACGTTTTCAAACTTTGTGCTTTGATTTTTTCCTGAATTTCACTTACACAATTTTAACTTGATTACAAATCCATAATTTCATTAATTTACCGGCAGATGAAGTTATTGGAGGAAATTGCAGAAATGGAGGGTCACCAAAACCTATCTCTGTGATCACATTCAAGCATCTCTCCTCATCATAATGAACCTAAAAACATAATTGAAAACAATTACAAAATATGACCGCAAAGTAAGCCGATGTTTAAAGAAACCTATGCAAACTGATCAGAAATTTTTCTAGGAAGTGGAATAATTTACCAATTGAGATCCAAAAAGAAAAAAACTAAAAATAAATTTACGGAGAAACTAAGCTGCGAAATGGTCAAACTGCATGAACGTGTTCCAATAGATAGACAAGTAAGAGATTTTAGGAATTTTTTCTACTGAAGTATAAAGAACAAACTATTCATATATTTACGAGGTGATTTTGAAAATTTAAATATTTATCCAAACGTTTTTGTTGTGGTTATAACTTCAAATTTACATTTTTGAAGATTAAAAAAAGTATTTCATAGTAATTTAGCAGTTACGTACGTAACATTTTCGGAAATTCTTCAGCGGTAACATTTCCAATCAAGAGTTCGCATAATTTTTTTCTAAATATAATTTATTCAATCGCGGTAAAGAAACCAATAAATTATTCATTTATTCAGGAATCGATAGCGAGTGATATCGAGCATTACTATAAAACTCGGTGTCTATGCATCTCAATTGCTGTATGATAAAATCTCGAAACCTATTCCGGTTTATCGCGACCAAGCGGTCAAGCGACCAAGCGTTTATCTGTCGCGTCCAAGGTCATCAGTAAAACACCAATCCAAAATTTTCAGCTTACTCGACATCGTTTTATCAATTTGGTGTGATTGACCGACCAGTCGACGTTAGGTAGTATTATTCAATTGAAAAAAGTTTGGACGTGTAGTAAAACAAACTAGAAGGCAATTTGCTTAAAGTTTGAGTTACAAAGGTGTAGTTTTCAAGGACTTAAGACTTAAAAAGGCCCCTAGGACTTAAAAAGGCATGACCTAACACTTTGCTTGAGTTCAAAATTGTCAAAAACACGCCATCTAAGTAAAACAACTTTAATCAACTCTTGTTGCAATGACAACAGCTACATAACTTAACAATAAAAGAAATGGTCTGCGCCAGATGAATACTTCAAAAATCTGGAGCCGACTTCTTTCGACACTGTTGTTAATTAGAGAAAAAAAATCAGTCTAATCGGCTGCAGTGTGGTTTAAGTTATGCAACTCGGGTTCGTCTCGGAGTTTGGAACTTCTTGATGGCAATTAAAATCGTGTGGAATTATTCAGAATTTCATTGTTTCCGCTTTTCAAACATTATTGAGAAGTCTCAGTAGCTTTAGCTGAATTGTTCATAAAAAAGCATAACAGTGCATTAACGAAAACTACAAAAACTTCAATTACACAAATAGATTGTAATTACTTCAATTAATGAAAAAAATTGAAGCTTAATTAGGTTAATTATAAAGACACTCAACCAATCTCATTGGTCGAAAAATCAGTCGGTGGACCATTATCTTCGGTGTGCGATCGGGTGACGCTCCAGCCGGCCTCTCCGTGGCTGCACCCCTGGCGGGGGAGGAAGGATACAACCACGGATAGACAGTCGTTATGCTAGTTAATAAAAACTGTGCCGCATTTTCACCCGTTTACGGAGTACCGTTTCGAAATGGCCAATCATAGCTTCAGAGTTGATAATTTTACGCATTTTAAATATAATGTCGGCTGTGATTTTCTCAATTTGTAAGTCTCTTTGTCAAAGTCTGAACAAAGCAGAGCTCTTTGAAACTCACGATAACAAAATGTATCATCAATTTTCCGATCATTAAAAGCATGCACCGGTACCAATATGAGGAAACTTATATAGAAAGTAATAACGATGAACTAACGTTTTTTCGTTGTAGATAATTTTCAAAGCGCCTATGCGATGCATGTGAACTTATTGAATAAAAACAAATTAAGAACTAAGTTAGGGAATAGGCAAAAGTAAGTACGGGCCCAGTAAAGTACGGGCCGCATTTTGCAAGTTTTAAAATCTAAAAAGCGGAAAGCATCATCAAAAAGATTGGATTAATTGAAAAATTGGTCCTGATAGGTGACAGCGATTTTTGTCCTTCACTCTGATGATGATCTTACCCCTATAAAGTTAATTCCTAAGTGCTCGTCAGTGTAGTCTGTCAGTTTATCCAGATAGTCGTCAGGTGTCATATTTCTGTTCATGTACCCGTGAAGAATATACTTGGCGGTCTGATCCTCACAGCAGTTTTCTGAAACGTCAAAAAAGTTTACATTTCGTCGAAAAAAGGCCGGAAAAAGTTTCTCAAAAAGAGACATTAGTTGAAAACAAAAAAAATCTCACAAGAATCTTGAAAAAAAATAACATAAAACAAGCATGAGTAAACCAAACAAAAAAATTGCGAGAAAACTATTAAGCAGCATTGAATGTTTTCTTGAAAACCGAAGTGATCGTATGATTCTCTGCATATGTTGCAAAAATCTTTCATTTTTAAATAAAATTTTTGTAAGTACCCAACGCTTTCATTGGCAAAATATTTAGTTGAAATATTTTATATTTTCGTGAGGGTGGGGGGGGCTAATAGCCCCCCCCCCTAAAAATTTTCTTTCCCCCCGTAAAAATTTTCTTTTGCAAAATTGTTCTGGGAAGATCATTGGGGTGTGGACCAAAATAGCTATTAGCCCCCCCCCCCCACCCTCACGAAAATATAATATATTTCAACTAAATATTTTGCCAATGAAAGCGTTGGGTACTTACAAAAATTTTATTTAAAAATGAAAGATTTTTGCAACATATGCAGAGAATCATACGATCACTTCGGTTTTCAAGAAAACATTCAATGCTGCTTAATAGTTTTCTCGCAATTTTTTTGTTTGGTTTACTCATGCTTGTTTTATTTTGAATGAAATTTTACGTAATAACCCTAGTTGATTGAGGACGGTTATCTTGCAAGATCTTGCAAGATAACCGTCCGAAATGCAAGAGTCTTGTAAGATAACCGACCATCTTACAAGACTCTTGCAAGATAACCGTCTTGCAAGAAGCGCCGGAAACGTGCCTTAGCTGCTGCATGGGCCTCTTTGGCTTCTTTGAAGATTAGAGAATAGGATTCGACCTATTCTCTAACCGTCAAAGAAAAGAAGAGAGACCCTAAAATTGCTAAGGCTAAAACGTATAAATAGGAACATCATCTAAATGCGCAGAAGGGGTCACAGAAAGGGCAGGGGGTTTTTTGCGCTGCAGCAGGGGTCACAGAAAGGGCAGGGGGTTTGTTTGCTGCAAAAGAAAGCAAACAAATATAAATAAGAACATCAGCAAAACACAAGCACATGAGAGGGGGCACAGAAAAGGGGTGGGGTTGAAGCGCAAAAGAAAAGGAGCGAGAGAGAAGGGTGGGGTTAAAACGCGCTGAACACAAAGGCACGAAGAAAAGCAGATCGCCGTAGGCGAAAGGGGATGGGAAGAAAAAAAGCAAAGAGGAAAAAGAAACAAAGAGAAAAAACAAGCGAGCGCACGAGCAAGAACGAGCGAGCGCACAAGGGAGACGGAGCAGGCGCAGGAGGGAGAAAGAGCGAGCGCAAACGACCGAGAGAACGAGCGAGCAGGAGCGTCGGGGACAAAGAACACGCGCGAAAACAAAAAAAAAACAGAAAAAAAGCAGAAAAAAAAAGAGAAAAAATTGCCCGGAAGGCATACCTAGACAAACAGAATGAAACTAGAGAGACGAAAGGAGCAAGTTCACCTAGAGGGAGAGAGAGAAAGAGAGAGAAAGAGCGAGAGAGAGAGAGAGAAAGAGAGAGAGAGAGAGAGAGAGAGAGAGAGAGAGAAAGAGCCAAAAAGAGAGAGCGAGAGAGGAGAGAGAGAGAGAAAGAGAGAGAGAGAGAGAGAGAGAGAGAGAGAGAGGATAGAGAGAGAGAGAGAGAAAGAAAGAGAGGGAGAGAGAGAGAGAGAGAGAGAGAGAGAGAGAGAAAGATGAGAGAGGAGAGATAGAGAGAGAGAAAAAAGAGCGAAAAGAGAGAGAGGGAGAGAGAGGAGAGAGAGAGAGAGAGAGAGAGAGAGAGAGAGAGAGGGGAGAGAGAGAGAGAGCCAGAAAGAGAGAGAGAGAGAGAGAGAGAGAGAGAGAGAAAGAAAAGAGCAAGAGAAAGTAACAGAAAGAACAGCAAGAAAGCAACCAGAAATTAAAAAAGGGCAAGAGAGGCAAGGAGAGAAAAGAAAAACACTAAAACAACAAGAAACAATAGACATTCAGAGTTTGTCATAATCATTATTCATGAGCTTCAATGGTTGTCATCACTGTCAGAGCTCAGAAAACTGATGCTACCATCACAGCGCATTAATGGAACAACATGGAAAAACAACAAAAAGTAGAAAGAGGATGCTTCAAACAAACCTACAAGCAGCAAAACAAATCTAAAATAGGTATGGAACTTCAGAGTCTTTCATAATCAAAGATCATGGTTTTCAATGGTTGTCATTACCGTCCGCGCTCAGAAAACTGTTGTTTCCATCACAGCGCATCTTTGATAATCAAAGATCATGGTTTTCAATGGTTGTCATTACCGTCCGCGCTCAGAAAACTGTTGTTTCCATCACAGCGCATCTTTGAAAAAACAAGAGAAGCCGACAAAAATGGCAGAACGAGTATCATTTAAGCAAACCAAGAAAAGAAAACAAAAGAGAAAAAGGACTAAGCATTCAGAGAATTTCAGAATCAGTGACTATAGTTTTCAATGGTTGTCATCACTATGAGTGCTCAGAAAACTGATGTTTCCATCACAGCATATTGTTGCAACAACTTAAAAAACAAGCGGAAAAATCAAGAACAAAGCAAACCTACAAAAAGGGAAAGATCTTAAAAACGATATCTTAAAAAAATAGTTACCAGAAAAAAAAGAGAACAGGCCAACCAAGAGCAGCTAATCAGCTTGGAACGAAACATCAAATACCAGGAACAAGCTACAACAAAGGAAAAAAGTGGTCAATGGAACAAAGGAACTTGAAACAGTTTCGCAAAGCACTCATATTGCTGACAGAAGAGTCGGTTTTAATCACTGTGCTTCACACAAAATGCAGGACTTGGTCGGGCAGGCACAAAAAAAACAAATTACAACCCAGAGAAAGGACAAAGCAGCAGAGAAACGACAAACAAAACCTGCCCACCCAAGTCCCAAATGTCACTTAACTTATCCAAAACAAAACACATAAAAAAACAAGAAACGACAGAGGAAAAACAAAAGCTGAGAAAAGAAGGGAAGATCACAACAAAAGCAGACAAAAGCTGACAAAAACTCACCAGAAAGGACAAATCAGATATCAAATACATCAAATACCAGGAACAAGCTACAACAAAGCAAAAAAGGTGTCAACGGAACAAAGGAACTTGAAGCAGTTTCGCAAAGCACTCATATTGCTGACAGAAGAGTCGGTTTTGATCACTGTGCTTCACGCAAAATGCGGGACTTGGCCGGGCAGGCAAAAAAAAACAAAAAACAACCCAGAGGAAGGACAAAACAGCAGAAAAGAAACGAAGACTGGAACAACACCTGCCCACCCAAGTCCCGAATGTCACTTAACTTATCCAAAACAAAACACAAAAAAAGAACAAGAAACGACAGAGGAAACACTTAAGCCGAGAAAAGAGGGGAAGACCAAAACAAAAGCAGACAAAGGCTGACAACAAGTAATCAGAAAAGACAAATCAGATATCAAATACATCAAATACCAGGAACAAGCTACAACAAAGGAAAAAAGGGGTCAACGGATTAAAGGAACTTGAAACAGTTTCGCAAAGCACTCATATTGCTGACAGAAGAGTCGGTTTTAATCATTGTGCTTCACGCGAAATGCGGGACTTGGCCGGGCAGGCAGAGAAAAAACAAAAAATAGACAAAACAACAGAAGAGAACAACACAAAAAATGGCCACTGAAATTCTAAAGTCACTAATTAACGATAAAAGAAAAGTGAAGGAACGACATGAAAAATTTTCAACTGATCAAAGGAAATAGAGACAGTTTTACAAAGCACAACAATTGCCGACAGAACGGTCGGTTTAATCACTGTGCATCACGCAAGAGGCCGGACTTGGCCCAGCAGAGAAAAACAATCCGAAAAAATGACAAAGCAGCAAAAAAAACGAAGAAAAACAAAACCTGCCCAGCCAAGTCCCAAATGTCACTTAACGTATCCAAAACAAAACAGAGAAGAACAAAAAATGACAGAGATAAAGTCATCTGAGCAAAGGAAAATGGAACAATTTAACAGTTTAAAATAGTGCTTATCACAAAACGTCGTAATTGGAGAGAAAAACGACGAACAAAAACGGACACCATAGCACTAAAAAGAGAAGACCACAACCAAGCCCATCTATCTAATTCCCAAAGATGATATAACTTATCAAATACAGAAAACCAAAAAAGCACATCAAGTAACAAACGGTTTGAAAGCTATCAGAATCAAGAACTCAAAAACAATCGAGAGAACACTAATATAATTGAAATACAGACAAAATTTATCACAGTTGAGCACAAGAAACTCGCACCTTTGATGAGTAGGCAGACAGTAACTGCCACCAAATAAAAAAAGAAACCAGAAAGAAGAACTGCCTACCAAAAACCCAATTGCACTAAATATTGAGAAAACAAAAACATTAAGACACTAAAAAAGGAAAAGCAGTCAAATCAATTATCATGATTTGATACAAATTATAAGCTACAGTAATTTGTTCAGAGTTCAACATTGAGTGGCGTTATAAAAAGTTTGAATTTTATAAAATATCGAGTAAGGTATTAAATCATTCTACATCAAACAACCCAATGAACCATCAAAAAAAAAGCAAGAAGATTGGATTGAAGATAGGGTTCAACATCAAATGAAGGACCAAAATTTTACTCAGCAGAACAATGGAAAAAATGCAACAACCAAGCGAAACAAACAAAATTTAGAGACATCACATTATCAAAAATAGAGCCGATTCTACAATCGACTTGCAGAAAATGAACCAACAGTGCCTTATGTAAATAAAAAAAAAGAACATCTTAAGAGCTTCAAAAATCAATTAAAACTCAAAGCGAAAAAATCAAGGAGTTATTACTCAACTATCACATTCGCAAAGGTTGGGCTAACAAATTTAACATAACCGGTTAACAATAGAGCGGTGCAGCAATTGTTTAAAATCAAGTTTTCCGTCATTATTCAAATGGCACTTATCGAAATTATCAATATGCTTCTCTTTTAGTTTTGAAGGGACATACTGGCGTCCTAAGTTTTTGAATAAATAAAAGTTTACTTCTTGAACAAGTTTTTCATCAACATCGCGTCTTTTTATCAGACCCAGCGTTAGAACTTTGACACCCTTTCTGCCTAAGACACGACTGAACGCAATTAGATTGGCAGCCACCTCAATTGGAGGCTTTGCCTCATTGTCGAAGAACTTTGTCAAGTCATTACATTATTCCCGACAGCAACTAAAACAAACTTGTATTGGGATGCCGCCAAAACAACATGCGATCCGAGTTCGTTCGATCGCATGCCTCCGAAACTAAGAATATCAACACCATATTTGGATATTAACGGATCGCTTTTGATGTCATCTTTCATCCGTTTGGTGTTGGAATCGCCAATCAGCAGTATTGAACTAAATCAAAGCAATTTGCACAAATTTGAACGAAAAGCAAACAACTCAAATTAGCACATAGTTATCAGCAAAGTTTTTTCCATAAAAAAATGAAATATCTAACCTTTAGGTGAAGGTAACCATCCACCGATCGAGCCTATAAATAAATTAGAGGGCAGTATCAATGTTACTCAAAGCATTTGTGTTTTTTAATTTTTTTCCACGAAATACCGAACACAAGCAAACAAAAAATCTAAATCCAAAAAATATGCTGATTCTACAACCAACATTGCCAAAAAACATTAAAATCTGTATTCTGAAATATTTTTAATTGTGCTCATAGCCTTCTTTGATTACGCTGACAATATAGCAGCCAGAAGCAGGGAGGACAACTGTTTTATAAGCAAGTTCATCTACTAAAATCAGAACGGGAGACCCTGGATTAGATATTTGGAAAAAAAATGGGAAGGGGTCAGAATAATTGAACATTTTCAAATTTGTCATCTCTACAAATGGAAGGCAGAGAGCATGATTTAAACCATTTTTTAAAACAAAACACTCTATCAACACAAAACTGCCGTCACGTTTTTGAAGAATGCATTCTCCTAAATTTTCATTAACACGCATATAAGAAAGGGAACAAAGTTTTTTTCCGTTTTCATTAACGAATCGTCCTCCAGCTGCTTCAATTGAATTTTCACTAACAAATTTTTTCGAGCAATCAGTTAATTTTGTTAGACTAGTTATTATAGAATTTTTCTCAGTCGTTCCGTTTTGCATAGACTGTTGTTCAAATAATCTTTGATGTTTCAAAAACCTGATAAACATTTTTTCGGGATTCTTGATGGTACCTGAAAGCGCAGAAAGCAGCATATGGTTAGCCGATTCGAAGCAAAAAGCTGAAAAAAGAAATAGTGGTCCGTTCCGCTTCACTTGTTCCACTAAATGACGCATGGTATGAAAATTAAAAGATTGTGATTCCTCTCCATAGAGATTAACAAAATTTTGAAAAAAAAAGCTCTATTAAATTATCAGCGTGTCGAAGATCCGAGGAGTGAATATCTTTATCACTTAGAAGACGAACTGCAAAGCTCAATTTGCAGAGACTTTCGTAGTAATCATTAGGCAAGAGCACATTTTTTAATGCCAAAGGTCCAAGATGAAAGAAAAACAACTTAAAATCAAAAGCTTTCCAGAAATTGAGTTCAGATAACTTTTTTGGTCTATGAAGTATTTCGAAAGGAACTTTACAATTTAGAATTGTTTTCTCGAGCTCTAAAGCTGATGGACCTTTGACAAGTGAAACTATCATTTTTGATAAAACCTTTGCTGTTCCTAGGAAAACCTGGTGCATGGGATCAATTGGACAATCCCAGGGAAGACTTAAAAATTTGTTCAAAGGTGTATACGATTTAACTCCATTAACAACTAGTTTTGTTTTGTCTGCCAAGTCGCCACATCGCTTAAAAGAATCGTTTTCTCGCAGTATGAAAGTTTTCGAAACCTTAAACAACATTCGATTACTTTTATGGAAGCCTTTAATAAAACAATGAGGGCAACTACTATAACCCATATGCTGCTTCATGCACAGTACATACGCTGTAGCGGGCATGTCACAAACAATTGATCTTATTTTAAATGTTACACGCCCCAATGGTGGACGCAGGTCAGTTGCTGCGCTGCATAGATTTTCAATCTCCACACCAAGTTTGCTAAGAAACTCCGAAAAATCAGGTTTTCCCCCATACCAAAGTCCAAAAAGGCAGATATTTAAGAAACTTGATCTTAAAACAGGAGGCAAGTTATAAAGTTGAACCCACACTGGCCATACAGCTAGCTTACTAGACTTAAAAACTGGAGCACCGTCTGTGTTTAGAACTAACTGCAGCTCTCCCTGACAAAAAACATCTGATGCATACTCCCAGCTGCAATTATTTGACCAACTTTGCAATATACAAGACGAATTTTTTGAGGCAACTAGTGCGAGTTGAGATATCAAATCAGCAATAAGGAACTTAGAATCGACGTAACTATTAGTTGTTATTATCGGAAGGTTGTAAATTGGCAGATCTGCAAAAATTTTATTGGGAGACGGTAAAGTTTGAGCAAAAAGCTTGAGCATATCTGCTCTGGCAATATCAGATAATTTATGTTTTTCACTTAATTTCTCAAATTTTTTCATAAACTCGTCATGTCGAATATCTGCTCCTTCAAACAAAAAAAAATCAAGCGAGTCAAAAGAATCAGGATCAAAAGTAGGTGCATCATTAGGTGGTTTATCTTCGAAAACATGAAGAGAGATAGGTGTAGACATGACCTGAGCATCTTCAACATTTTGCACAACAAGAGTTTCATTTATAGCCAAAAGATTAATATCCCGAGATCCTTCATCCGATTCACAACTTTGTTCAACTTCGTCACGACAGCCTACAAAATTAAGTATAGTCTCATCAGTGTCTTTTACGTCAAGGCTACCAAAAACAGAATCGTAAGTTAAGTGACTGTGTTGATCATCGTTTTTATCTAAGATTTCTGGAAAAAAAATTTGAGCACGCGGTGGAAAACCTTTCCTAGAAAAACGCTGATTAAAATTGAAATTTTCCTGGTGTTTTTGTGAAATTTTGGTTACTTTTCTCTTTTTAGTGACAGGGATATCAGGGAAGGGATCGCCGTGCAAATGCTTATGCGGGCACAGACAATCTTTATTGTTTTCTCCGAAAAAGTGGTTGTGGTAAGATATTGTCAGTTCTTCGCCCTCCTCAATTACACGCAAAGGAGCACATACCATAATATTTTCAACTTTTACATAACTAACGTTCGGTTTACAAGACGCGTTAATGAAAGAAATCGGGCCTAACATAATCCATTGCATTCCCACGCGCGAACTACACATTACTGAATAGTCATTATAACCCGGTATTATCTCAGCTTCTTCTATTGGCACTAGGTACCCAATCAAGCCCGGTATTTCGGTACTAAAATCTATTTTGTATTTTGCAAAAACTCCAAGTTGTGTAAAGGAAGCGTCCTGGAGATAAGAAACCGGTTTGTAAACAACATGTTTGAAACTTTTTCCGTATTCAGAATCCAAGAAAATTTTGACATCACAGAGAAAAGCTTTTCTCAAACTGATATCGAGATTTAAACCATGGGCACTCACCAAATTTGTGTTGATCCATTTTTGTGTTAGCTCGCTGTCAATTTTAGCAATTTCCTGCCAACTGATATCAAGTTTGGAGAACTGCTTCGCCACTTGCGCGTAAAGTTTAAACTTTTTGTAGTCAAGGATAGACATTATTGATCTTAAAAATGACATGATCTTAAAAAAAATGACCAGCAAAAAAATTTTAAGTTTAAATCGCCCAAAGGAAAAAACGATTGACAACTTTTATGTATCACAGAATTCAAGAAAGTTGAAACCGAACAACAAATCAGATTAGCTTCTGAGATAATCGAGAACGTTCGTGACGGCCCAGAGAGTTTGCAGCGTCTTTGGCTTTTCTCAGGGCATAAAGACTATCACCGCATAGTCGTCTCACAGCTTCTAAAATCAATTAAAAATACTTGATACAAAAAAACGGGCAACATAGTAATGGAGCAAAAAATCGAACCTTTGAAAAACCATTCATCTTCTTTTGAAGCCATTTTCCGCCCTACACAATTTGCATTCGATCGCTGACCGAACCAGCAAAACTCAACTCTCTCATCAAACGTAAACATTTTACGCGCCAGAAACCTTCCAATAGCACCATAGTCATCTGTAGGACCATCATAGGCCAAGAGATTCTCTCCTTTGTACATGAGTTCACCATTGACTTTTATTTTAGCACACTTCGCTCGGCGTTCGTTCTGAAAAAAAGGGAAGGGCTCTGTAAAGAGAAGTTTCTTATTGCCAGAATTATTCACTTACCAAAAAAACTTACCCACTATCTAAAATATATTAAAAAGCCTTTAAGCGTATGGAATTTCCGTGTAAAAACAAAGCTGTTAGTTCATAAAAAAAAGTAGTGTGGCCTTTGATAAGAATTTGAGACAGTTATCACGAGATGTTAAAATAATTTCAAAATGGCAACTAAAAAATAACAGATCAAAAAAACACTAAAAGAGACCAACATAGGAAAACGTGTATCAATAAACAGAACAGAGAACAACCGATTGCTACCAACCGGATCAAAGATTACTTTTAAAAAAAGCGAAAAATTAGCGTTTATATAAACTTACGAGCTCTTGTAGACCTTGTGCAACATCCAGCAACCGATTCCTGCTTCAACTTCAATTCCATTACTCTTACGCACACCACGTTCCAACTTCTCAAAATAGCTCAGGGACATTTTAAACCCGGGCACAAAATTGGACATAGCTCAATCTAAAAACAATCTTCCTTTATTGATCAAAATAAAACAAAATGCGCAGAAATTGAGGAACAGCTGAGAGAAATTAAAACATGAAATATTAATGCAAATGTGCATGAGAATTTGATTTTCGGCAGCAAAACAAATCCAGAAACTAAGAAGACCCAGGGCAACATAAATACTTAGATAAAAAACTCGGAACCAGAAATTGAATTTCGGAAAAGGACCTATGCAATGATAGTTACCTACATCAAAATTCAAAATATTCTTTCAAATGAGTCACGAGCTTTATTTCAAACGCTTTTCACGCATGCGTTGATTAACTAATCGTAAAACATTCGAAAATACTCTCTTGGAAAATTGATCACCCAATACAAATGTCAAAGCTTTTTCAAAAAGCTCAGTCCGCTCCTCATCCGCTGCAATGCGATCGGTATTAGACAGAGTTTTCTTAGGCTTTATGACAATTTTTCTGCGTTCATCTGCAGACCATAGCTCCATAATTATATTGAATGCTTTTTCAACAGGAGTTGATCCACCCAGGCTGTACAAATTTACGCCATTATACATCAGCTCAGGAAGATTTTTGTCTACTTCATCAATTTTGTGATCATTAATATTGGAGATTGGAACCGAAGCTTCTGACAGCCGATATATTTCGTCCAGAGATCGTCTAGCGAACTCCGACAGATCGTCCAAGATTTTATCACTTCTATCCATTCTTGCTTCCATTCGATCCATTAGTCGTTCAAAACGTTTGACAAGAGCAAGCTAAGAAAAAAAGACAATTTAGTTTAAAAAAAAAACAAGTAAAACCCATCGCAAATCCAACAACTTCGATATGATGCTCTATCAACAACTCTTACTATGTATCTCAAAATTGTTACAGAACCGCTGAAAACTTAGCTGATAAATTTTACAGAAGATATCTCAAAACAATTTTACCCCACTCAATTCAACCTACTCAAAATTACCCGAAAACAATAGCCGCTACCGGCTAAAGAAACAAAAACATACCACTTCAGCTTTGCTCACGACGGACTCAATGTCTTTCTGAACTTTGTCAGTTGACGCGACAGGAAAAGTTGGCTCATCTGCCTCATGATCAGAGTCGGTACCTTCGGAATCCGACGGACAAGATTCAACCGGCATAGCAGGGAAAGACTTAGAACGTTTTCGCAGACTGCCAGAACTTGATTTCTGACTCCCAACGTTTTTCCTAGGATCATCGTTTTCCTTTTCTTGTTGCTTTTCTGTTTCAATTTCCTGTCGCGCGTCTTCGAACTCCTGCGTCAGGTTCATATCTGTGGGAGCCATACCCTTCTTAAGCTTCAAGGTCATTAAAACTGCTACTCGTTCCAATATTTCACTAGGGCCACTCGTTATGACCAACCCATTGATAAACTCCTTTGGCTTCTTGTCAGACTTAAACGGCAAATCTTCCTTTTTCAGGGAGAGTTTCATTGAATAAGTAAGATGATTCGACCAACTCCCGTGACCCGGTTTCAAGACAGAAATTTTGTTGTCGCAGTCAAAGTACACCAGAAAGACGTAATTCGTAGGAAACTCTACATCGTCCACCTTATTCGCATTTCTAGCAAACTTCTTTCTGAGACCAGTGGGACCACCGGAATTTGAAACAGGAGTTAATTGAGAGCCACTCATTCTAAAATAAATTATTCGGTATTTTTCGGGTTTTCTTTTTAGTTAACAATCCTTGGAATAAAAATAAAAAACATAGCTGGCAGATTGCCAGAAAATAGCCGCAATAGCTTCGTAGATCTGCAGTCTCAGACAAACAATAAAAAAGACAGACCAAAAAACTCATTGAAGGCTATATATGTTCTATTTTCATTAAAAATCTGTTTAAGATTTTGCTGCCTCTATTAGCTGCTCTCAAATAACTTTGTGCTAAAAACTCGCTCCAATAAGAGCGAGGATGACGTCACGCACGCAATCCAGATGAAATTGCATGCAGGAATGAACAGAAAGCAGATTTGAAGTGGTTGTGACGTCATATGGTCGTAACAAAAATCGCGACGACGAAACTAAAAAAAACCGAGAAGGCCAATAAAAGTACCAAGTATCTTTGTGCGACTATTAATAAAGCGCGATTTGAACGCACTTTGGGCCAAACAACGACCTTACAAAAGTTTCTTTCTCGGCGGACAATTGAACTAACTGTCTTGCGAAAAATTGTACAAAAAAAATAATTGAATTTATTTAAGTTTTATTCAAGTCAGTTTGAATTTTGGAAAAAACTTAGCTGATAACTGCGAGCATTAAATATTCAATATCAAATTTGATTTACCTCATTTTCAAGCGCTGAAACACATAGAGAACAACTTAGGTGAAAGAAACAACGATAAAAAAACTAACAAGTGCTACCACTTGCTATAGCAAGAACACACAAATAATCCTAACGCGTTGATCAGTGCTACCACTGACCAAACAGACAAAGCAAGCTAAACCGAAAATTGTTACAATAGTGCACCAGTGGCCGCTTATTATTGCCAATTCAAACACCAAAGCACCAAAACAGGCGAGCTACGCGGTGAATACGGGTTGTCTCGTTTTTTTTTTCAGTTTGCTGATAATGTCCAAAGTTAATTTTTGAACAAAACCTAACGGACAGAACAAAACCTGCCCATATATCTTCTTCAATATCATTCTGCTCAGGTTATGACATTCGACTTTGACGCCGAAAGACGCAAGATAAAGAACTCAAATATAAAAAAAAAACAAGAAAAAAAAAAGAAAAGACGAGACAATCCTTCACCAACAAAGATTTTATTATTGCATAATTGGATTGATTGAGATGGATATTACTCACTGGAAGTTTGATGTCGTTCTGGCTTGTAGCTTGGTAAGACAACTGAAGTTGAT
Organism: Convolutriloba macropyga; assembly: GCF_964194025.1. Taxonomy (NCBI): domain Eukaryota; kingdom Metazoa; phylum Xenacoelomorpha; order Acoela; family Convolutidae; genus Convolutriloba; species Convolutriloba macropyga. Next base: position 41,374,756 of record NC_134482.1, on the reverse strand, counting down.
AAGGTTGCAAATTAAAGTTTCAAATCAATACAAACCTGAAAAAATTTGTTTTAGAGAACATATAGACAACGTACATAAGGCATAAAGAACAGAGCACTAATAATATAACACCAGACTGGGGAAACACTGGGGATGCTAAAGTATATTGAGATACGAGTTGAAAACATCAATCAGACCCAGACGATGTGGTTTATAGACCAAGAAAAATCAAAATTTGGGTACTGTACCAGGTCCTGATATGCCCCCTAGTACCCAACCTACATCTCTAAAAATTTCAAAGATAACACTGTAAAAACAACTCGAACTACCCAGCAATTGTTTTGGGAGATTGTCACGGGTGTTTTGGGTCACTATAAGGCCACCATTAGCGAATCAAGGGTACGTACCAGAGGTACGTACCAGAGCCGATTTCATGGGTAAATTGGGAGGTATTCAGAGGTTAATAGTTCAATGATGCCCGATCCAAATAAAACGGCACCTATATCAAATTAAACCTTGTTTCAGGACCTGTTCAGATCACCAAACAAAATTAAAATCGAACAACTACATCAAAAGTTATTAGGGATCAAAGGTATCGTACCGGAGCCCAATCTCATGGGTACTCAGAGGTGAATAACTCAACAACGCAGGACTCAATTTAAACGGTACCTATATCAAAATAAACCTTGTTTGAACACCTCTTTAAATCATCAAACAAAATTGAAATCGAACAACTACAGCAAAAGTTATTACGGATCAAAGGTACCGTACCGGATCCCATTTTCATGGGTAAAATGGGCGAGTACTCAGAGGTCAATAACTCTGCGACGCCCGGACCAAATTAAACGCTACCTATATCAAATTAATCCTTGTTTCAGGACCTGTTCAGATCACCAATCAAAATTAAAATCCAACAACTACATCAAAACTTATTACGGATCAAACGTACCGTACCGGAGGTCATTTTCATGGGTAAAATGGGCGAGTATTCAGAGGTCAATAACTCTGCGACGCCCGGACCAAATTAAACGCTACCTATATCAAAATAACCCTTGTTTCATGACCTGTTCAGAACTCTAAACATAATTAAAATCGAACTACTCTGCTGGGAGATATTCACAATTTAAGGTGCAATGGCAAATCCCACGTATATTCGATTATTTGACCAACATTTGATCAAAATTATAACCAAAAATTTGGTTATGAATCTGAAACTTTGTCCAAACCTATCCGGTACCATAACAATGCTATGGGTACCGTTAATAACACAAACAGAAGCCCGGAACCATAAGTTATAAGCTGAAACCCGTCAAAATGGTCAAAAATGGGGTAAAATGGGGGGGGGGGGGGTGCGTGTCCTGGACAATTTTCCGACAACCGCTGAACGAAACGTAACGTATATCAAATGAAACTAGAGCTTACGGCGAGTTCAACGAGCCATTAAAATCCAAAATCCGTTAAGTTTTCAGGGAGATATTTCAAAATTAAGGTTTGGTACCAAGTCAAAAATTGCACCCGGTACGTGACCTGAATCGTCAAAATTTTCATAGTAAACACTGAAATACGTGTACACACTATAGTGTAATTCCTTCAGGACATAATACTGGGTGTAATAAGCCATAATTTGACAGTAAAATACAAAATTATCAACATTTTATCAACCTCTGCAGCAAAGGCACGTTTTCGTCAAAAATGGGGGTACTTCACGTGCAGAGTGAAAATTGAAGACCTAAACGTCGGAAAAGTGTATAGAAAACCATGCAAAACGGACTCCACACGTAATGACGAAGCTAAAGAACCATTTCCTGTAAGTTAAAGCGCCAATTTTGAAGTTTCGAAAATCGGCCTCTCCGATATGTACCCAAAATAGGGTTATTTCCGGTTTAAGTCTCAAAATTCATCCTTGAACTCGCTGATATACAACGTCAACCAGCACAAATCAGTGAGGAGGGCTCATGCGCTACAAAACGAGCCTACGTTCGCTTAAATCCGTTTGGTACTCACAGAGATATTAACAAACTACCGAAACGTACTCAATTTATTTTCAGACATATTCAGGACTGTTCCTGCCAAAAAACGCTCTACGACCAAGACGCGCTAACGCAACGTGATTCGGGGGCGTACAGTAGGTCCGCGGTGACCGTTTCGCTATGTCTTGTTTGTGAAGACATTTTTCACAATATTTTCAAATGCATGTTTAATGTAGAATTTTTGTAAATGCGTTTTTTAGAGAACACTACACCGAGAACAGCTGGTTTCACAAAAAATGAAAAAAAACTTTAACCACCGAGTTTATAAATGTCAGCAACCTCTTAAACTACTTGGAAATAGAAGGAAAAAGGTAGGTAGGCCCGGGGAAATAATCCAAAGTCAACAATAACAACTGCAGGACAAATGCAGCACATTTTTCTCCGAACACAGACATTAAACATCTTTTGCACCCACAAAGAGCAGAATAAGAGTGAAACGTTTGAGTTGTAGTAGCTCGCGGGCCAGTGGCAGATCCAACATGGGTTCGCTGCACATTTTATTTGGTCGTTGTAATGGTGTTTCACGAATTGCGTAGGAACAATTAGAAATCAGCAAATATCAAGTTTTGAATCTTCATTTGCTTTCGAATGAATACTGTTTAATTTTTTTGTTTAAACCAAAATGAACCATCCAATTTTTTCCTAATAGTTGCAGCACTTTGTTAGATTATAAGCTCCGGTCACTTACGGCCATCAAATGTCAAAAACATCAAAAAGTAATGCTAATTTTAAGAAAAAAATGAAAAAAAAAATCAGCAAAATTTCAAAAAAAAACATTTTTGATAACTACTCAAGCACTTTTAACCTTAGATGAGTTTCTTCATACAACCCCGGGATTCGAGAATACCATTTAATTTAACTGCGACAATTGTAGAGACCAAGGAATAATAAATATAACGGGAATAAAAGAGTCTTCTATAAAAAAAAAGAAAGGAACAAAAAATTTAAATGGAAAGTTTACAAACATAGGGCTTTGATATTACTATTTTTATCTTTAAGCTGTGTTTACTATGTTTCAGGAGCGCTGCACTGCCATACGAGGGGTTAAGAACGGATTGGAAGGTTGACAAATCTGACCATTTTCGCAAGATAAAGCTTCACCAGTGAAAAATGTTATATTATCGCAAGTCAAAACGTTTGATTTACTTTTTTACAGTAACTATGTCTTTTATCAGTCTCAATTTATTACTGACAACTGTTTTTGGTGGTATTTGCAACATAATAGTGATTCAAAGCTAATGGACTCACAGAAAATTATCGTTTACAGTTTAAAAATTTCGATTAAATCATTATATATCATAAGCTGAAACGTACTGCAGGCTTTTGTATCACCATTTTTAGTGCTTACCACATCATTCACGCTCGGTGTGAACAGAGCAAACCATTGAATTGATAAATGATTTATTTTTGTGAAAACAGGTATGTCAAATACGTTATCGACGGCAAAGTTTATATGAAACTTTCCGTAGAGGCGCGAAAGAAGAATTAATTCGAGGAAAAAAAACTTTAGACCCCATTTTTTGTCCTTAATCTGTGTGCAAACTTCAGTGGGAGTGCCGTTTGGCTATAGGAAGAACTTAGAAAGGATTAGAAGGATGAGAAATGTGACCATTTACGATTTTCGCCAGGTACACCTTAAACCAGTCAAAAATGCTATGTTATCACCAGTCAAAACGTTTGATTGACTTTTTAGCAGGAAATATGTCTTTTATCAGTCTCAAATTAACGCTGACAATTGTTTCTGGTGATAATGGCAACATAATAATGATCCAAAGCGAATGCACTCACAGAAAATTATCCTTTAAAGATAAAAAAAAAGTTGATTAAATCATTATATATCATAAACTGAAACGTACTGGATGCTTTGTATGACAATTTTTAGTGCATACGACATCATTTACGCTTGGTGTGAACAGAACAAACCATTAAAATGATCATTGAATCATTTTTGTGGAAACGAGTATGTCAAATACGTTATCAACGGAAAGTTTTTTCCGTTGAGGCCCGAGAGAAAAATTAATTTCAGGCAAAAAAATTTTGGACCCAATTCCTTGTGTTCAAACTGTGTGCAAACCTCAGTGGGAGTGCCGTTTGGCTATAGGAAGTACTTAGAAAGGATTAGAAGGATGAGAAATGTGACCATTTACGATTTTCGCCAGGTACACCTTGAACCAGTGAAAAATGCTATGTTATCCTCAGTCAAAACGTTTGGATGACTTTCTAACAAAAAATATGTCTTCTATCAGTCTCAAATTAACACTGAAAATTGTTTTTGGTGGTGTTTTCACCAAAATAAAGATCGAAAGCGAATGCACTCAGAGAAAATTATCGTTTACAGATAAAAAAGTCGATTAAATCATTATATATCATAAGCTGAAACGTTCTGGATGTTTTTATGACCACTTTTAGTGCTTAACACATCATTCACGCACGGTGTGAACAGAACAAACCATTAAAATGATCATTGAATTATTTTTGTGGAAACGAGTATGTCAAATACGTTATCAACGGAAAGTTTATATGAAACTTTCCGTTGAGGCCCGAGAGAAAAATTAATTTCAGGCAAAAAAATTTTGGACCCCATTTTTTGCATTTAAACTGTGTGCAGACCTCAGTGGGATCGCCGTTTGGCTATAGGAAGAACTTAGAAAGGATTAGAAGGATGAGAAATGTGACCTGTTACGATTTTCGCCTAGTACAACTTGAACCAGTGAAAAATGCTATCTAATCCCCAGTCAAAACGTTTGATTGACTTTTTAACAGAAAATATGTCTTTTATCAGTCTCAAATTAACACTGACAATTGTTTTTGGTGGTAATTGCAACATAATAATGATCCAAAGCAAATGCACTCACAGAAAATTATACTTTACAGATGAAAAAGTCAATTAAATCATTATATATCATAAGCTGAAACGTTCTGGATGTTTTTATGACCATTTTTAGTGCTTAACACATCATTCACGCTTGGTGTGAACAGAACAAACCGTTAAAATGATCATTGAATTTTTTTTCTGGAAATGAGTATGTCAAATACGTTATCGACGGCAAAGTTTATATGAAACTTTCCGTTGAGGACCGAGAGAAAAATTAATATACGGCAAAAAATTTTTGGACCCTATTTTTTGATTTTAAACTGTGTGCAAATCTCAGTGGGAGTGTCGTTTGACTATAGGAAGAACTTAGAAAGGATTAGAAGGATGAGAAATGTGACCTGTTACGATTTTCGCCTAGTACAACTTGAACCAGTGAAAAATGCTATATTATCACCAGTCAAAATGTTTGAATGACTTCTTAACAGGAAATATTCCCTTTATCAGTCTCAAATTAACACTGACAATTGTTTTTGGTGGTAATTGCAACATAATAATGATCCAAAGCGAATGCACTCACAGAAAATTATTGTTTACAGATAAAAAAAGTCGATTAAATCATTATATATCATAAACAGAAACGTTCTGGGGGCTTTTTTATGATCATTTTCAGTGCTTAACACATCCTTCACGCTTGGTGTGAACAGAACAAACCATGAAAATGATCATTGAACTATTTTTGTGGAAATGAGTATGTCAAATACGTTATCGACGGCAAAGTTTATATGAAACTTTCCGTTGAGGACCGAGAGAAAAATTAATATAAGGCAAAAAATTTTTGGACCCCATTTTTTGATTTTAAACTGTGTGCAAACCTCAGTGGGAGTGTCAATTGGCTATAGGAAGAACTTAGAAAGGATTAGAAGGATGAGAAATGTGACCATTTACGATTTTCGCCAGGTTCACCTTGAACCAGTGAAAAATGCTATGTTATCACCAGTCAAAACGTTTGATTGAATTTTTAGCCGGAAATATGTCTTTTATCAGTCTCAAAGTAACACTGACAATTGTTTCTGGTGGTAATCGCAACATAATAATGATCCAAAGCGAATGCACTTACAGAAAATTATCGTTTACAGATAAAAAAAGTCGATTAAATCATTATATATCATTAGCTGACACGTTCTGGGGGCTTTTCTATGACCATTTTTAGTGCTTAACACATCATTCACGCTTGGTGTGAACAGAGCAAACCATTAAAATGATCAGTGAACTATTTTTTTTTGAAATGAGTATGTGAAATACGTTATCGACGGCAAAGTTTATATAAAACTTTCCGTTGAGGACCGAGAGAAAAATTAATAAAAGGCAAAAAAAATTTGGACCCCATTTTTTGATTTTAAACTGTGTGCAAACCTCAGTTGGAGTTTCGTTTGGCTATAGGAAGAACTTAGAAAGGATTAGAAGGATGAGAAATGTGACCATTTACGATTTTCGCCAGGTACAGCTTGAACCAGTGAAAAATGCTATGTTATCACCAGTCAAAACGTTTGATTGACTTTTTAGCAGTAAATATGTCTTTTATCAGTCTTAAATTAACACTGACAATTGTTTCTGGTGGTAATCGCAACATAATAATGATCCAAAGCGAATGCATTCACAGAAAATTATCGTTTACAGATAAAAAAAAGTCGATTAAATCATTATATATCATAAACTGAAACGTTCTGGGGGCTTTTTTATGACAATTTTTAGAGCTTAACACATCATTCACGCTTGGTGTGAACAGAACAAACCATTAAAAAGATCATTGAACTATTTTTGTGGAAATGAGTATGTCAAATACGTTATCGACGGCAAAGTTTATATGAAACTTTCCGTTGAGGACCGAGAGAAAAATTAATATTAGGCAAAAAATTTCTGGACCCCATTTTTTGATTTTAAACTGTGTGCAAACCTCAGTGGAGTGTCGTTTGGCTATAGGAAGAACTTAGAAAGGATTAGAAGGATGAGAAATGTGACCATTTACGATTTTCGCCAGGTACACCTTGAACCAGTGAAAAATGCTATGTTATCACCAGTCAAAACGTTTGATTGACTTTTTAGCAGGAAATATGTCTTTTGTCAGTCTCAAATTAACACTGACAATTGTTTCTGGTGGTAATTGCAACATAATAATGATCCAAAGCGAATGCACTCACAGAAAATTATCGTTTACCGATAAAAAAGTCGATTAAATCATTATATATCATAAGCTGAAACGTTCTGGGGGCTTTTTATGAACATTTTTAGTGCTTAACACATCATACATGCTTGGTGTGAACAGAACAAACCATTAAAACGATCATTGAACTATTTTTTTTGAAATGAGTATGTCAAATACGTTATCGACGGCAAAGTTTATATGAAACTTTCCGTTGAGGACCGAGAGAGAAATTAATATAAGGCAAAAAATTTTTGGACCTCTTTTTTTGATTTTAAACTGTGTGCAAACCTCAGTGGGAGTGTCGTTTGGCTATAGGAAGAACTTAGAAAGGATTAGAAGGATGAGAAATGTGACCATTTACGATTTTCGCCAGGTACACCTTGAACCAGTGAAAAATGCTATGTTATCACCAGTCAAAACGTTTGATTGACTTTTTAGCAGGAAATATGTCTTTTGTCAGTCTCAAATTAACACTGACAATTGTTTCTGGTGGTAATTGCAACATAATAATGATACAAAGCGAATGCACTCACAGAAAATTATCGTTTACCGATAAAAAAGTCGATTAAATCATTTTATATCATAAGCTGAAACGTACTGGATGCTTTTGTATGACCATTTTTAGTGCTTACGACATCATTCACGCTTGGTGTGAACAGGACAAACCATTAAAATGATCATTGAATTATTTTTGTGGAAACGAGTATGTCAAATACGTTATCGAGGCAAAGTTTTAATGAAACTTTCCGTTGAGGACCGAGAGAAAAATTAATATAAGGCAAAAAAATTTTGAACCCCATTTTTTGATTTTAAACTGTGTGCAAGTTTCATTGAGAGTGTCGTTTGGCTATAGGAAGAACTTAGAAAGGATTAGAAGGATGAGAAATGTGACCATTTACGATTTTCGCCAGGTACACCTTGAACCTAGTGAAAAATGCTATGTTATCACCAGTCAAAACGTTTGATTGACTTTTTAGCGGGAAATATGTCTTTTGTCAGTCTCAAATTAACACTGACAATTGTTTCTGGTGGTAATCGCAACATAATAATGATCCAAAGCGAATGCACTCACAGAAAATTATCGTTTACAGATAAAAAGTCGATTAAATCATTATATATCATAAACTGAAACGTTTTGGGGGCTTTTTTATGACCATTTTTAGTGCTTAACACATCAATTCACGCTTGGTGTGAACAGAACAAATCATTAAAAGTATCATTGAACTATGTTTTTGGAAATGAATATGTCAAATACGTTATCGACGGCAAAGTTTATATGAAACTTTCCGTTGAGGACCGAGAGAAAAATTAAAATATGGCAAAAATTTTTTGGACCCCTTTTTTTGATTTTAAACTGTGTGCAAACCTCAGTGGGAGTGTCGTTTGGCTATAGGAAGAACTTAGAAAGGATTAGAAGGATGAGAAATGCGACCATTTACGATTTTCGCCAATTACACCTTGAACCAGTGAAAAATGCTATGTTATCACCAGTCAAAACGTTTGATTGACTTTTTAGCAGGAAATATGTCTTTTATCAGTCTCAAATTAACACTGACAATTGTTTCTGGTGGTAATCGCAACATAATAATGATCCAAAGCGAATGCACTCACAGAAAATTATCGTTTACAGATAAAAAAGTCGATTAAATCATTATATATCATAAACTGAAACGTTTTGGGGGCTTTTTTATGACAATTTTTAGTGCTTAACACATCATTCACGCTTGGTGTGAACCGAACAAACCATTAAAATGATCATTGAACTATTTTTGTGGAAAAGAGTATGTCAAATACGTTATCGACGGCAAAGTTTATATGAAAATTTCCGTTGAGGACCGAGAGAAAAATTAATATAAGGCAAAAAATTTTTGGACCCCTTTTTTTATTTTAAACTGTGTGCAAACCTCAGTGGGAGTGTCGTTTGGCTATAGGAAGAACTTAGAAAGGATTAGAAGGATGAGAAATGCGACCATTTACGATTTTCGCCAGGTACACCTTGAACCAGTGAAAAATGCTATGTTATCACCAGTCAAAACGTTTGATTGACTTTTTAGCAGGAAATATGTCTTTTATCAGTCTCAAATTAACACTGACAACTGTTTCTGGTGGTAATTGCAACATAATAATGATCCAAAGCGAATGCACTCACAGAAAATTATCGTTTACAGATAAAAAAAGTCGATTAAATCATTATATATCAAAAACTGAAACGTTCTGGGGGCTTTTTTATGACCATTTTAGTGCTTAACACATCTTTCACGCTTGGTGTGAACCGAACAAACCATTAAAATGATCATTGAACTATTTTTTGTGGAAAAGAGTATTTCAAATACGTTATCGACGGCAAAGTTTATATGAAACTTTCCGTTGAGGACCGAGAGAAAAATTAATATAAGGCAAAAAATTTTTGGACCCCTTTTTTTGATTTTAAACTGTGTGCAAACCTCAGTGGGAGTGTCGTTTGGCTATAGGAAGAACTTAGAAAGGATTAGAAGGATGAGAAATGTGACCATTTACGATTTTCGCCAGGTACACCTTGAACCAGTGAAAAATGCTATGTTATCACCAGTCAAAACGTTTGATTGACTTCTTAGCAGGAAATATGTATTTTATCAGTCTCAAATTAACACTGACAATTGTTTCTGGTGGTAATTGCAACATAATAATGATCCAAAGCGAATGCACTCACAGAAAATTATCGTTTACCGATAAAAAAGTCGATTAAATCATTTTATATCATAAGCTGAAACGTACTGGATGCTTTTGTATGACCATTTTTAGTGCTTACGACATCATTCACGCTTGGTGTGAACAGGACAAACCATTAAAATGATCATTGAATTATTTTTGTGGAAACGAGTATGTCAAATACGTTATCGAGGCAAAGTTTTAATGAAACTTTCCGTTGAGGACCGAGAGAAAAATTAATATAAGGCAAAAAATTTTTGGACCCCATTTTTTTATTTTAAACTGTGTGCAAACCTCAGTGGGAGTGTCGTTTGGCTATAGGAAGAACTTAGAAGTGATTTGAAGGATGAGAAATGTGACCATTTACGATTTTCGCCAGGTTCACTTTGAACCAGTGAAAAATGCTATGTTATCACCAGTCAAAACGTTTGATTGAATTTTTAGCAGGAAATATGTCTTTTTTCAGTCTCAAATTAACACTGACAATTGTTTCTGGTGGTAATTGCAACATAATAAGGATCCAAAGCGAATGCACTCACAGAAAATTATCGTTTACCGATAAAAAAGTCGATTAATTCAATATATATCATAAGCTGAAACCTTCTGGGTGCTTTTTTATGACCATTTTTAGTGCTTACGACATCATTCACGCTTGGTGTGAACAGAACAAACCATTAAAATGATCATTGAGTTATTTTTGTGGAAACGAGTATGTCAAATACGTTATCGAGGCAAAGTTTATATGAAACTTTCCGTTGAGGACCGAGAGAAAAATTAATATTAGGCAAAAAATTTTTGGACCCCATTTTTTGATTTTAAACTGTGTGCAAACCTCAGTGGGAGTGTCTTTTGGCTATAGGAAGAATTTAGAAAGGATTAGAAGGATGAGAAATGTGACCATTTACGATTTTCGCTAGGTACACCTTGAACCAGTGAAAAATGCTATGTTATCACCAGTCAAATCGTTTGATTGACTTTTTAGCAGGAAATATGTCTTTTGTCAGTCTCAAATGAACACTGACAATTGTTTCTGGTGGAAATTGCAACATAATAATGATCCAAAGCGAATGCACTCTCTGAAAATTATCGTTTACCGATAAAAAAAGTCGATTAAATCATTATATATCATAAGCTGAAACGTTCTGGGGGCTTTTTTATGACCATTTTTAGTGCTTAACACATCATTCATGCTTGCTGTGAACAGAACAAACCATTAAAACGATCATTGAACTATTTTTTTTTTAAATGAGTATGTCAAATACGTTATCGACGGCAAAGTTTATATGAAACTTTCCGTTGAGGACCGAGAGAAAAATTAATAAAAGGCAAAAAATTTTTGGACCTCTTTTTTTGATTTTAAACTGTGTGCAAACCTCAGTGGGAGTGTCGTTTGGCTATAGGAAGAACTTAGAAAGGATTAGAAGGATGAGAAATGTGACCATTTACGATTTTCGCCAGGTACACCTTGAACCAGTGAAAAATGCTATGTTATCACCAGTCAAAACGTTTGATTGACTTTTTAGCAAGAAATATGTCTTTTGTCAGTCTCAAATGAACACTGACAATTGTTTCTGGTGGAAATTGCAACATAATAATGATCCAAAGCGAATGCACTCTCTGAAAATTATCGTTTACCGATAAAAAAGTCGATTAAATCATTATATATCATAAGCTGAAACGTTCTGGGGGCTTTTTTATGACCATTTTTAGTGCTTAACACATCATTCATGCTTGCTGTGAACAGAACAAACCCATAAAACGATCATTGAACTATTTTTTTTTTAAATGAGTATGTCAAATACGTTATCGACGGCAAAGTTTATATGAAACTTTCCGTTGAGGACCGAGAGAAAAATTAATAAAAGGCAAAAAATTTTTGGACCTCTTTTTTTGATTTTAAACTGTGTGCAAACCTCAGTGGGAGTGTCGTTTGGCTATAGGAAGAACTTAGAAAGGATTAGAAGGATGAGAAATGTGACCATTTACGATTTTCGCCAGGTACACCTTGAACCAGTGAAAAATGCTATGTTATCACCAGTCAAAACGTTTGATTGACTTTTTAGCAAGAAATATGTCTTTTGTCAGTCTCAAATTAACACTGACAATTGTTTCTGGTGGTAATTGCAACATAAAAATGATCCAAAGCGAATGCACTCACAGAAAATTATCGTTTACCGATAAAAAAAAGTCGTTTAAATCATTATATATCATAAGCTGAAACGTACTGGATGCTTTTGTATGACCATTTTCAGTGCTTACGACATCATTCACGCTTGGTGTGAACAGGACAAACCATTAAAATGATCATTGAATTATTTTTGTGGAAACGAGTATGTCAAATACGTTATCGAGGCAAAGTTTTAATGAAACTTTCCGTTGAGGACCGAGAGAAAAATTAATATAAGGCAAAAAAATTTTGGGCCCCATTTTTTGATTTTAAACTGTGTGCAAGTTTCAGTGAGAGTGTCGTTTGTCTATAGGAAGAACTTAGAAAGGATTAGAAGGATGAGAAATGTGACCATTTACGATTTTCGCCAGGTACACCTTGAACCTAGTGAAAAATGCTATGTTATCACCAATCAAAACGTTTGATTGACTTTTTAGCAGAAAATATGTCTTGTATCAGTCTCAAATTAACACTGACAATTGTTTCTGGTGGTAATCGCAACATAATAATGATCCAAAGCGAATGCACTCACAGAAAATTATCGTTTACAGATAAAAAGTCGATTAAATCATTATATATCATAAACTGAAACGTTCTGGGGGCTTTTTTATGACCACTTTTAGTGCTTAACACATCATTCACGCTTGGTGTGAACAGAACAAATCATTAAAAGTATCATTGAACTATGTTTTTGGAAATGAGTATTTCAAATACGTTATCGACGGCAAAGTTTATATGAAACTTTCCGTTGAGGACCGAGAGAAAAATTAAAATAAAGCAAAAAATTTTTGGACCCCTTTTTTTGATTTTAAACTGTGTGCAAACCTCAGTGGGAGTGTCGTTTCGCTATAGGAAGAACTTAGAAAGGATTAGAAGGATGAGAAATGCGACCATTTACGATTTTCGCCAGGTACACCTTGAACCAGTGAAAAATGCTATGTTATCACCAGTCAAAACGTTTGATTGACTATTTAGCAAGAAATATGTCTTTTGTCAGTCTCAAATTAACACTGACAATTGTTTCTGGTGGTAATTGCAACATAATAATGATCCAAAGCGAATGCACTCACAGAAAATTATCGTTTACCGATAAAAAAGTCGATTAAATCATTATATATCATAAGCTGAAACGTACTGGATGCTTTTGTATGACCATTTTTAGTGCTTGCGACATCATTCACGCTTGGTGTGAACAGGACAAACCATTAAAAAGATCATTGAATTATTTTTGTGGAAACGAGTATGTCAAATACGTTATCGAGGCAAAGTTTTAATGAAACTTTCCGTTGAGGACCGAGAGAAAAATTAATATAAGGCAAAAAAATTTTGGACCCCATTTTTTGATTTTAAACTGTGTGCAAGTTTCAGTGAGAGTGTCGTTTGGCTATAGGAAGAACTTAGAAAGGATTAGAAGGATGAGAAATGTGACCATTTACGATTTTCGCCAGGTACACCTTGAACCTAGTGAAAAATGCTATGTTATCACCAATCAAAACGTTTGATTGACTTTTTAGCGGAAAATATGTCTTGTATCAGTCTCAAATTAACACTGACAATTGTTTCTGGTGGTAATCGCAACATAATAATGATCCAAAGCGAATGCACTCACAGAAAATTATCGTTTACAGATATAAAGTCGATTAAATCATTATATATCATAAGCTGAAACGTACTGGATGCTTTTGTATGACCATTTTTAGTGCTTGCGACATCATTCACGCTTGGTGTGAACAGGACAAACCATTAAAAAGATCATTGAATTATTTTTGTGGAAACGAGTATGTCAAATACGTTATCGAGGCAAAGTTTTAATGAAACTTTCCGTTGAGGACCGAGAGAAAAATTAATATAAGGCAAAAAAATTTTGGACCCCATTTTTTGATTTTAAACTGTGTGCAAGTTTCAGTGAGAGTGTCGTTTGGCTATAGGAAGAACTTAGAAAGGATTAGAAGGATGAGAAATGTGACCATTTACGATTTTCGCCAGGTACACCTTGAACCTAGTGAAAAATGCTATGTTATCACCAATCAAAACGTTTGATTGACTTTTTAGCGGAAAATATGTCTTGTATCAGTCTCAAATTAACACTGACAATTGTTTCTGGTGGTAATCGCAACATAATAATGATCCAAAGCGAATGCACTCACAGAAAATTATCGTTTACAGATATAAAGTCGATTAAATCATTATATATCATAAACTGAAACGTTCTGGGGGCTTTTTTATGACCACTTTTAGTGCTTAACACATCATTCACGCTTGGTGTGAACAGAACAAATCATTAAAAGTATCATTGAACTATGTTTTTGGAAATGAGTATTTCAAATACGTTATCGACGGCAAAGTTTATATGAAACTTTCCGTTGAGGACCGAGAGAAAAATTAAAATAAGGCAAAAAATTTTTGGACCCCTTTTTTTGATTTTAAACTGTGTGCAAACCTCAGTGGGAGTGTCGTTTGGCTATAGGAAGAACTTAGAAAGGATTAGAAGGATGAGAAATGCGACCATTTACGATTTTCGCCAATTACACCTTGAACCAGTGAAAAATGCTATGTTATCACCAGTCAAAATGTTTGATTGACTTTTTAGCAAGAAAAATGTCTTTTATCAGTCTCATATTAACACTGACATTTGTTTCTGGTGGTAATCGCAACATAATAATGATCCAAAGCGAATGCACTCACAGAAAATTATCGTTTACAGATAAAAAAGTCGATTAAATCATTATATATCATAAACTGAAACGTTCTGGGGGCTTTTTTATGACAATTTTTAGTGCTTAACACATCATTCACGCTTGGTGTGAACCGAACAAACCATTAAAAAGATCATTGAATTATTTTTGTGGAAACGAGTATGTCAAATACGTTATCGAGGCAAAGTTTTAATGAAACTTTCCGTTGAGGACCGAGAGAAAAATTAATATAAGGCAAAACAATTTTGGACCCCATTTTTTGATTTTAAACTGTGTGCAAGTTTCAGTGAGAGTGTCGTTTGGCTATAGGAAGAACTTAGAAAGGATTAGAAGGATGAGAAATGTGACCATTTACGATTTTCGCCAGGTACACCTTGAACCTAGTGAAAAATGCTATGTTATCACCAATCAAAACGTTTAATTGACTTTTTAGCGGAAAATATGTCTTGTATCAGTCTCAAATTAACACTGACAATTGTTTCTGGTGGTAATGGCAACATAATAATGATCCAAAGCGAATGCACTCACAGAAAATTATCGTTTACAGATAAAAAAGTCGACTAAATCATTATATATCATAAACTGAAACGTTCTGGGGGCTTTTTTATGACAATTTTTAGTGCTTAACACATCATTCACGCTTGGTGTGAACCGAACAAACCATTAAAAAGATCATTGAACTATGTTTTTGGAAATGAGTATTTCAAATACGTTATCGACGGCAAAGTTTATATGAAACTTTCCGTTGAGGACCGAGAGAAAAATTAAAATAAGGCAAAAAATTTTTGGACCCCTTTTTTTGATTTTAAACTGTGTGCAAACCTCAGTGGGAGTGTCGTTTGGCTATAGGAAGAACTTAGAAAGGATTAGAAGGATGAGAAATGCGACCATTTACGATTTTCGCCAATTACACCTTGAACCAGTGAAAAATGCTATGTTATCACCAGTCAAAACGTTTGATTGACTTTTTAGCAAGAAAAATGTCTTTTATCAGTCTCAAATTAACACTGACATTTGTTTCTGGTGGTAATCGCAACATAATAATGATCCAAAGCGAATGCACTCACAGAAAATTATCGTTTACAGATAAAAAAGTCGATTAAATCATTATATATCATAAACTGAAACGTTCTGGGGGCTTTTTTATGACAATTTTTAGTGCTTAACACATCATTCACGCTTGGTGTGAACCGAACAAACCATTAAAAGTATCATTGAACTATGTTTTTGGAAATGAGTATTTCAAATACGTTATCGACGGCAAAGTTTATATGAAACTTTCCGTTGAGGACGGAGAGAAAAATTAAAATAAGGCAAAAAATTTTTGGACCCCTTTTTTTGATTTTAAACTGTGTGCAAACCTCAGTGGGAGTGTCGTTTGGCTATAGGAGGAACTTAGAAAGGATTAGAAGGATGAGAAATGCGACCATTTACGATTTTCGCCAATTACACCTTGAACCAGTGAAAAATGCTATGTTATCACCAGTCAAAACGTTTGATTGACTTTTTAGCAAGAAAAATGTCTTTTATCAGTCTCAAACTAACACTGACATTTGTTTCTGGTGGTAATCGCAACATAATAATGATCCAAAGCGAATGCACTCACAGAAAATTATCGTTTACAGATAAAAAAGTCGATTAAATCATTATATATCATAAGCTGAAACGTACTGGATGCTTTTGTATGACCATTTTTAGTGCTTACGACATCATTCACGCTTGGTGTAAACCGAACAAACCATTAAAATGATCATTGAACTATTTTTGTGGAAAAGAGTATGTCAAATACGTTATCGACGGCAAAGTTTATATGAAAATTTCCGTTGAGGACCGAGAGAAAAATTAATAAAAGGCAAAAAATTTTTGGACCCCTTTTTTTGATTTTAAACTGTGTGCAAACCTCAGTGGGAGTGTCGTTTGGCTATAGGAAGAACTTAGAAAGGATTAGAAGGATGAGAAATGCGACCATTTACGATTTTCGCCAGGTACACCTTGAACCAGTGAAAAATGCTATGTTATCACCAGTCAAAACGTTTGATTGACTTTTTAGCAGGAAATATGTCTTTTATCAGTCTCAAATTAACACTGACAATTGTTTCTGGTGGTAATCGCAACATAATAATGATCCAAAGCGAATGCACTCACAGAAAATTATCGTTTACAGATAAAAAAAGTCGATTAAATCATTATATATCAAAAACTGAAACGTTCTGGGGGCTTTTTTATGACCATTTTTACTGCTTAACACATCCTTCACGCTTGGTGTGAACCGAACAAACCATTAAAGTGATCATTGAACTATTTTTTGTGGAAAAGAGTATGTCAAATACGTTATCGACGGCAAAGTTTATATGAAACTTTCCGTTGAGGACCGAGAGAAAAATTAATATAAGGCAAAAAATTTTTGGACCCCATTTTTTGATTTTAAACTGTGTGCAAACCTCAGTGGGAGTGTCGTTTGGCTATAGGAAGAACTTAGAAAGGATTAGAAGGGTGAGAAATGTGACCATTTACGATTTTCGCTAGGTACACCTTGAACCAGTGAAAAATGCTATGTTATCACCAGTCAAAACGTTTGATTGACTTTTTAGCAAGAAAAATGTCTTTTATCAGTCTCAAATTAACACTGACATTTGTTTCTGGTGGTAATCGCAACATAATAATGATCCAAAGCGAATGCACTCACAGAAAATTATCGTTTACAGATAAAAAAGTCGATTAAATCATTATATATCATAAACTGAAACGTTCTGGGGGCTTTTTTATGACAATTTTTAGTGCTTAACACATCATTCACGCTTGGTGTGAACCGAACAAACCATTAAAATGATCATTGAACTATTTTTGTGGAAAAGAGTATGTCAAATACGTTATCGACGGCAAAGTTTATATGAAAATTTCCGTTGAGGACCGAGAGAAAAATTAATAAAAGGCAAAAAATTTTTGGACCCTTTTTTTGATTTTAAACTGTGTGCAAACTTCAGTGGGAGTGTCTTTTGGCTATAGGAGGAATTTAGAAGGGATTAGAAGGATGAGAAATGTGACCATTTACGATTTTCGCCAGGTACACCTCGAACCAGTGAAAAATGCTATGTTATCACCAGTCAAAACGTTTGATTGACTTTTTAGCAAGAAAAATGTCTTTTATCAGTCTCAAATTAACACTGACATTTGTTTCTGGTGGTAATCGCAACATAATAATGATCCAAAGCGATTGCACTCACAGAAAATTATCGTTTACAGATAAAAAAAGTCGATTAAATCATTATATATCAAAAACTGAAACGTTCTGGGGGCTTTTTTATGACCATTTTTAGTGCTTAACACATCCTTCACGCTTGGTGTGAACCGAACAAACCATTAAAGTGATCATTGAACTATTTTTTGTGGAGACGAGTATGTCAAATACGTTACCGAGGCAAAGTTTATATGAAACTTTCCGTTGAGGACCGAGAGAAAAATTAATATTAGGCAAAAAACTTTTCGACCCCATTTTTTGATTTTAAACTGTGTGCAAACTTCAGTGGGAGTGTCTTTAGGCTATAGGAGGAATTTAGAAGGGATTAGAAGGATGAGAAATGTGACCATTTACGATTTTCGCCAGGTACACCTCGAACCAGTGAAAAATGCTATGTTATCACCAGTCAAAACGTTTGATTGACTTTTTAGCAAGAAAAATGTCTTTTATCAGTCTCAAATTAACACTGACATTTGTTTCTGGTGGTAATCGCAACATAATAATGATCCAAAGCGAATGCACTCACAGAAAATTATCGTTTACAGATAAAAAAGTCGATTAAATCATTATATATCATAAACTGAAACGTTCTGGGGGCTTTTTTATGACCATTTTTAGTGCTTAACACATCCTTCACGCTTGGTGTGAACCGAACAAACCATTAAAGTGATCATTGAACTATTTTTTGTGGAGACGAGTATGTCAAATACGTTACCGAGGCAAAGTTTATATGAAACTTTCCGTTGAGGACCGAGAGAAAAATTAATATTAGGCAAAAAACTTTTCGACCCCATTTTTTGATTTTAAACTGTGTGCAAACTTCAGTGGGAGTGTCTTTTGGCTATAGGAGGAATTTAGAAGGGATTAGAAGGATGAGAAATGTGACCATTTACGATTTTCGCCAGGTACACCTCGAACCAGTGAAAAATGCTATGTTATCACCAGTCAAAACGTTTGATTGACTTTTTAGCAAGAAAAATGTCTTTTATCAGTCTCAAATTAACACTGACATTTGTTTCTGGTGGTAATCGCAACATAATAATGATCCAAAGCGATTGCACTCACAGAAAATTATCGTTTACAGATAAAAAAAGTCGATTAAATCATTATATATCAAAAACTGAAACGTTCTGGGGGCTTTTTTATGACCATTTTTAGTGCTTAACACATCCTTCACGCTTGGTGTGAACCGAACAAACCATTAAAGTGATCATTGAACTATTTTTTGTGGAGACGAGTATGTCAAATACGTTACCGAGGCAAAGTTTATATGAAACTTTCCGTTGAGGACCGAGAGAAAAATTAATATTAGGCAAAAAACTTTTCGACCCCATTTTTTGATTTTAAACTGTGTGCAAACTTCAGTGGGAGTGTCTTTTGGCTATAGGAGGAATTTAGAAGGGATTAGAAGGATGAGAAATGTGACCATTTACGATTTTCGCCAGGTACACCTCGAACCAGTGAAAAATGCTATGTTATCACCAGTCAAAACGTTTGATTGACTTTTTAGCAAGAAAAATGTCTTTTATCAGTCTCAAATTAACACTGACATTTGTTTCTGGTGGTAATCGCAACATAATAATGATCCAAAGCGAATGCACTCACAGAAAATTATCGTTTACAGATAAAAAAGTCGATTAAATCATTATATATCATAAACTGAAACGTTCTGGGGGCTTTTTTATGACAATTTTTAGTGCTTAACACATCATTCACGCTTGGTGTGAACCGAGCAAACCATTAAAGTGATCATTGAACTATTTTTTGTGGAAAAGAGTATGTCAAATACGTTATCGACGGCAAAGTTTATATGAAACTTTCCGTTGAGGACCGAGAGAAAAATTAATATAAGGCAAAAATTTTTTGGACCCCATTTTTTGATTTTAAACTGTGTGCAAACCTCAGTGGGAGTGTCGTTTGGCTATAGGAAGAACTTAGAAAGGATTAGAAGGGTGAGAAATGTGACCATTTACGATTTTCGCTAGGTACACCTTGAACCAGTGAAAAATGCTATGTTATCACCAGTCAAATCGTTTGATTGACTTTTTAGCAAGAAATATGTCTTTTATCAGTCTCAAATTAACACTGACAATTGTTTCTGGTGGTAATTGCAACATAATAGTGATCCAAAGCGAATGCACTCACAGAAAATTATCGTTTACCGATAAAAAAGTCGATTAAATCATTATATATCATAAGCTGAAACCTTCTGGGTGCTTTTTTATGACCATTTTTAGTGCTTACGACATCATTCACGCTTGGTGTGAACAGAACAAACCATTAAAATGATCTTTGAGTTATTTTTGTGGAAACGAGTATGTCAAATACGTTATCGAGGCAAAGTTTATATGAAACTTTCCGTTGAGGACCGAGAGAAAAATTAATATTAGGCAAAAAATTTTTGGAACCCATTTTTTGATTTTAAACTGTGTGCAAACCTCAGTGGGAGTGTCTTTTGGCTATAGGAAGAATTTAGAAAGGATTAGAAGGATGAGAAATGTGGCCATTTACGATTTTCGCTAGGTACACCTTGAACCAGTGAAAAATGCTATGTTATCACCAGTCAAATCGTTTGATTGACTTTTTAGCAAGAAATATGTCTTTTATCAGTCTCAAATTAACACTGACAATTGTTTCTGGTGGTAATCGCAACATAATAATGATCCAAAGCGAATGCACTCACAGAAAATTATCGTTTACCGATAAAAAAGTCGATTAAATCATTATATATCATAAGCTGAAGCCTTCTGGGTGATTTTTTATGACCATTTTTAGTGCTTACGACACCATTCACGCTTGGTGTGAACAGAACAAACCATTAAAAGGATCATTGAATTATTTTTGTGGAGACGAGTATGTCAAATACGTTACCGAGGCAAAGTTTTAATGAAACTTTCCGTTGAGGACCGAGAGAAAAATTAATATTAGGCAAAAAATTTTTGGACCCCATTTTTTGATTTTAAACTGTGTGCAAACCTCAGTGGGAGTGTCTTTTGGCTATAGGAAGAATTTAGAAAGGATTAGAAGGATGAGAAATGTGACCATTTACGATTTTCGCCAGGTACACCTTGAACCAGTGAAAAATGCTATGTTATCACCAGTCAAATCGTTTGATTGACTTTTTAGCAAGAAATATGTCTTTTATCAGTCTCAAGTTAACACTGACAATTGTTTCTGGTGGTAATCGCAACATAATAATGATCCAAAGCGAATGCACTCACAGAAAATTATCGTTTACCGATAAAAAAGTCGATTAAATCATTATATATCATAAGCTGAAACATTCTGGGGGCTTTTTTATGACCATTTTTAGTGCTTACGACATCATTCACGCTTGGTGTGAACAGAACAAACCATTTAAAGGATCATTGAATTATTTTTGTGGAGACGAGTATGTCAAATACGTTATCGAGGCAAAGTTTATATGAAACTTTCCGTTGAGGACCGAGAGAAAAATTAATATTAGGCAAAAAACTTTTCGACCCCATTTTTTGATTTTAAACTGTGTGCAAACTTCAGTGGGAGTGTCTTTTGGCTATAGGAGGAATTTAGAAGGGATTAGAAGGATGAGAAATGTGACCATTTACGATTTTCGCCAGGTACACCTCGAACCAGTGAAAAATGCTATGTTATCACCAGTCAAATCGTTTGATTGACTTTTTAGCAAGAAATATGTCTTTTATCAGTCTCAAATTAACACTGACAATTGTTTCTGGTGGTAATCGCAACATAATAATGATCCAAAGCGAATGCACTCACAGAAAATTATCGTTTACCGATAAAAAAGTCGATTAAATCATTATATATCATAAGCTGAAACCTTCTGGGTGCTTTTTTATGACCATTTTTAGTGCTTACGACATCATTCACGCTTGGTGTGAACAGAACAAACCATTAAAATGATCATTGAGTTATTTTTGTGGAAACGAGTATGTCAAATACGTTATCGAGGCAAAGTTTATATGAAACTTTCCGTTGAGGACCGAGAGAAAAATTAATATTAGGCAAAAAATTTTTGGAACCCATTTTTTGATTTTAAACTGTGTGCAAACCTCAGTGGGAGTGTCTTTTGGCTATAGGAAGAATTTAGAAAGGATTAGAAGGATGAGAAATGTGACCATTTACGATTTTCGCTAGGTACACCTTGAACCAGTGAAAAATGCTATGTTATCACCAGTCAAATCGTTTGATTGACTTTTTAGCAAGAAATATGTCTTTTATCAGTCTCAAATTAACACTGACAATTGTTTCTGGTGGTAATCGCAACATAATAATGATCCAAAGCGAATGCACTCACAGAAAATTATCGTTTACCGATAAAAAAGCCGATTAAATCATTATATATCATAAGCTGAAGCCTTCTGGGTGATTTTTTATGACCATTTTTAGTGCTTACGACACCATTCACGCTTGGTGTGAACAGAACAAACCATTAAAAGGATCATTGAAATATTTTTGTGGAGACGAGTATGTCAAATACGTTACCGAGGCAAAGTTTTAATGAAACTTTCCGTTGAGGACCGAGAGAAAAATTAATATTAGGCAAAAAATTTTTGGACCCCATTTTTTGATTTTAAACTGTGTGCAAACCTCAGTGGGAGTGTCTTTTGGCTATAGGAAGAATTTAGAAAGGATTAGAAGGATGAGAAATGTGACCATTTACGATTTTCGCCAGGTACACCTTGAACCAGTGAAAAATGCTATGTTATCACCAGTCAAATCGTTTGATTGACTTTTTAGCAAGAAATATGTCTTTTATCAGTCTCAAGTTAACACTGACAATTGTTTCTGGTGGTAATCGCAACATAATAATAATGATCCAAAGCGAATGCACTCACAGAAAATTATCGTTTACCGATAAAAAAGTCGATTAAATCATTATATATCATAAGCTGAAACATTCTGGGGGCTTTTTTATGACCATTTTTAGTGCTTACGACATCATTCACGCTTGGTGTGAACAGAACAAACCATTTAAAGGATCATTGAATTATTTTTGTGGAGACGAGTATGTCAAATACGTTATCGAGGCAAAGTTTATATGAAACTTTCCGTTGAGGACCGAGAGAAAAATTAATATTAGGCAAAAAACTTTTCGACCCCATTTTTTGATTTTAAACTGTGTGCAAACTTCAGTGGGAGTGTCTTTTGGCTATAGGAGGAATTTAGAAGGGATTAGAAGGATGAGAAATGTGACCATTTACGATTTTCGCCAGGTACACCTCGAACCAGTGAAAAATGCTATGTTATCACCAGTCAAAACGTTTGATTGACATTTTAGCAGGAAATATGTCTTTTATCAGTATCAAATTAACACTGACAATTGTTTCTGGTGGTAATGGCAACATAATAATGATCCAAAGCGAATGCACTCACAGAAAATTATCGTTTACAGATAAAAAAAAGTCGATTAAATCATTATATATGATAAACTGAAACGTTCTGGGGGCTTTCTTATGACCATTTTTAGTGCTTAACACATCATTCACGCTTGGTGTGAACAGAACAAACCATTAAAATGATCATTGAATTATTTTTGTGGAAAAGAGTATGTCAAATACGTTATCGACGGCAAAGTTTATATGAAACTTTCCGTTGAGGACAGAGAGAAAAATTAATATAAGGCAAAAAATTTTTGGACCCCATTTTTTGATTTTAAACTGTGTGCAAACCTCAGTGGGAGTGTCAATTGGCTATAGGAAGAACTTAGAAAGGATTAGAAGGATGAGAAATGTGACCATTTACGATTTTCGTCAATATCATCAATATAGAACTTTCCGTTGAACCGAGAGCTCCCTTCAATGGACTGAAATCATAAGATAACATGGTCTTTGAGTTAATTGGGGTTTAGAATTCTTCTTTTATATTTAAAATTTTGGGACGTCTA
Organism: Convolutriloba macropyga; assembly: GCF_964194025.1. Lineage (NCBI taxonomy): Eukaryota > Metazoa > Xenacoelomorpha > Acoela > Convolutidae > Convolutriloba > Convolutriloba macropyga. The sequence continues at coordinate 41,351,053 of NC_134482.1, read as the reverse complement.
TCTTGCAAGATTCTTGTAAGATTCTTGCAAGGTAAGCGTCCGGATCTTGCATCTTGCAAGATTAGCGTTATTTGCAAGTATCTTGCAAGATCTTGCAAGATAAACGTTATTTGCAAGAATCTTGCAAGATCTTGTAAGATAACCATCCTTGCTCGTCTAGGGAATAAATGATATTTGTAATTCTCTTTCATCGCAATAATAGATGGGGATAGAAGGTTTGGGTCATTTAAGCTCTAATTCTTTAACATTACATGGAGTTAGCTAATAGCACAGTTGGGTAATACCACAGATCCAGCCAAATGTTTGTGCTAATTTTGTTGATTGAATATGAATAATTTATTGCAAATTAAAAACTTCCGTTTTTCTCGCGTTTTATGTTTAAATTTTTGCCAACATGCCGTTGCGAAAAAAGCCACTTATTTTGAGTTTTTAAATGTTGAGATTTGAGTTTGGTTTTGCTGATTTCTTTGAGCGATCTGTCGCACTGTACTTGAAAGCATTGGTTGCCTAGATACCGTATAAAAACCAGAGTACTTTCAAACTATATTATCTGTAAGTCTGTGAGTTGCACAGCAACATCGTTTTTAGCGGTTTCCATTAAATAATCTTCGCTGGAGTTTTAAGCGTTGCGCCCACTTAATGCATTAAACCATTTTTAATGTTTTAACTCAACTAATTTAGTATCTTATTTCGTGTTTCGAATACATTAACTTAACTTATTACTGCATTAGCTTGAGTTCGGACCTTACTTTAAATTTGTCATACATTAACGTTGGCCGGGCGTCAACCACCGTGTAGTTTTTTTGCCAACTATTATTGCCATAAGAACTGTTCAAAAAATTATTGATGAAATAACTTATTAGGATTCAACAAAAAAGCCGAAACAGCGGTGAAGTCTTGCTTTCTGATTCCGGCAATTTTTAGCTGTTGTTGTCAAGTAATGCTATATGAAGAGTTGATAAAAAAATAGTGCTACGCCGGAAAAAATAGTCTAATCAAGGACACAGAGATGCATAATGTGCGGATGTTACAAACAGAACGGTAGTTGATTTGAAAAAATAGCAAACGGTTACCCTCTCAAGGATATTTAACTATTCGAATTCGCCTCACAATTTGATGATTTCTCGTTGACTGTAAACCATATAGCGGTATTCGCAAAATCATTCTCGTTGCAATTGGAGGAGTTGCAAATTTCATTGATAAAATAGATCGTCAGTTCCTTATTAATACTTCAAAAACATAAAGTAGGGAGTGTAAGAACTAGGTTTTTAGATTACATTTTTATTTTCTGTCACTATTTCATGTCACTTCTGCTAAATTAACAGCGGTGAGAAAAAGTTGAGAGAAAATACCCTAATCATCTAGAGAAATTTGTAGGTAGTGCAACTAATATAAGCCGAAAGGAACTTTAAAAAAACAATTACACTTTTGTTAAAGCTCTGCTTGTGAATCTCTCTACTGCGATAGCAGCCGTGTTGTGGTCCTGTACACTTTACATTACTTACGCAACTAGGATCAATGTTTTTTTGGTCAGGCTGCAAATTTTTGCCACTCTTATCTCACTTTCTTTTTATTGTGGAATTATAAGTAGAGATTTATGACAACGCTGAAGTTTTGTTCTGTTATTTAGCATTTTAGAAAATTATTCAATCAAAAGGGTATGAAAAATTGTCAAGACAGCAAGAGCTAATTGGAACATAATTGGCAGTATCCAATGAAACGAGAGAGAGAGAGAGAGAGAGAGCAAACCTGAACTCTCTGATTTAAATAATCATATAAAGGACCAATAGGTTCCCTGAGTTATAATGATAAAAAAACACCATTAATTATTTCTTGAAAGAGATGGTGGTTTAGAAGTTACATTTTTCTCTGCAAGGCAACGTACTTTTTTGATGCAACAACAATGAACAGAAATTTTTATAAGAAACATACTAAAGGTAGGTTAATCTTAACAATATCCTGTCAAGTTGCATGACAATATATCATCAAGATATAAGGAAAATTGCAGGATCTTTGCATGGGTATCATAAAAAAAGATCTTGGCAAGATAACCAAGAGCGATTAGTACTGACATATTCAGACGTAGCAAGTTGTAGAAGTCAAAACACACCTTTTTTGAGATAATGCATTAAAAATAGTTTAATATACTGCAAGTTTCACTTACTGCATGAAATTGTTAAAGTTGTGTATTGTAAAGTTAAGTTAATGTATTACAAAGTTAATTGAATGAATTAAAAAAATAGATAAGGTATTTAAAAGGTTACCCTAATGTACAACAAGGTAACGAGTTAATGATTTAATAGAGGCAAAATTTAATCAATTAAAAATGAGATAAAATATTTCAAATCCAATTTAATGTTTTACAAATATGTTAGGGTAACGTACTTAGAAGATAAATTAATGTATTACAAAGTGAAGCTAATGTTTTTAATTATTACCCTGACTGACCCTGAACATTGCAGTTCTGAACCATTGTAAATCCAGTGACTGTATATATACATTTTTTACAATTGTATAGATTTTTTTCATGTCAAAACCTAAGGTGATAAATCTTTTTCAGAGTAAAATTGTAATTCTGATTTTAACCTGATTTTTATCTGTTCATAAATATTATCATGCAATTTTCAGCCTGATTAACGTTATCTTTTAACTCTTGTCAGCCTAAAATCTTTCTGTTTTGAACCTGTTTCAGCTCTGAATTTGAGCATAAAACTCACTGTTTTTAACCAGTTACAGCACTAATTGTGCATCACACCACCGGTGTATTCATATTGTATTACATCATACAACAGGCATATTCACATCATACGACATCACACCAAATCCATTTTCACATCACATCACAATTTAGAAGACAATGTACAAAAGTAAATATACATCGAATAGAAGTCAACTCAGCAGACGGGCGAGAGACTTTGCAAATAGTGACAGAATGCAAGTGTACTGATAAAGCTACATAAAATCAAAACAACAACAAAAAGAGTTTTCATTGCAAAGTGATGAGAACACAAAAATCTTAATGAGAAAATTTCAGTTCAAGGCATGCTTTTCTGACATGCGCAGGCGCCTTCTTGTTTTTGTAAATTTTACTGTACTGTTTTTACTATGAAATTCTTCTGAACTGTCTGAATAGCAGGTCTGGTTTTTTCTGGACATAATGACCTACTTTTTTGATGTAAATAAGATGTTTCAGTACTGATTTAACAAGTTAATATTGAAATAAGGAGGTTCAGTACTGAAACACTTTGGGTGGCCAGCCCAGGTTTATTCTTAGTTTTTTTGCTGCATTTATTAATTTGCCGTTGTTGAACACTGTTTGGTAACGCTCCTTATTAATATTCTGCTGGTTTAGATTAAGGCTGCCGATTCGTTTCCAATAGTTTTTCTGGATGTTTCCCGTTTGTGCCACCCAGTATGTTATGCACGCCACAATTACAGAACACGTGCGATTACGTACTAAATAATTATGTAAAAAACATGGAATTTGTGTCTGGGGGTGTAAATAAAATACACCCACTAAGCTGGGGGGGGGGGGCACAAAAAAAAAATTCAGGTTTTTTTTGCTTAGCATGCTGTCTCATACGATACTTAAAAGTGCAAAAAAAACTAGGAAGGTTGCTTTTTTGTGACCGAAAACTCTTCACAAAATGCATGCATTGTATACAAGCAAACGTATAAAACAAACAATATGCGCCCATTCTTAGGGAAAGGATTCAAAAATTACCTGACATCAAGTCGCTGAAGAAATTTATCTTCTCATAAATCTCTGCCACCTTCACGCCAAACTCAGTCACGATTTCCTGAGTGGGAAAACTTGCATCGTAATCAATGTTGGTTTCATAATCACCGTCTTCTGCTTTGCTGTGGAAAGTTCGGTAGCAATCCAGACAATAATGTGAACTAAAACCAAGTTATCATAGGTGACTTCTTTTCCTTCTGAGCCACCCTTGCCCCCAAATTAGAGGGTGAATAATATTTGCACCCCCCCCCCCCCCAACGGACGCACGTGCTATATTTTGACATAATGATTTACTATGTAATGGCACGTGCTCTGTAACTGGGGGGGGGGGGGTGCATAACGTACTAGGGGCACAGGAATAGGTTATGTATGAGTAAACAAAATAACGGTTTTAATCTTTGCTGGGATCTAATATGTTTCAGGAACCTAGACTATCCCATAATTGATAATTTTACATATTTATAACGGTGCATATAAATTATGGGTTTAATGGATGTTTTTGTTGCTACCATTGTTTCACGTTTTCTTAGTAATCATCGGACGAGCTAAAAAACTAATTAATTGGTAAAGTTATTCAGGTATGTATTATAGTACTGTTTTGCAAAGTATGAATTGTTAATTGATTCAAATGAGGCCGAAGACCAAATGAAACAATTGATAACGAATGTCGAAAGGAGTAGTCTAAATCTACACGTGTACCGCCGGGGAACGAAACCCAAATCAATATCGGTCTTAGGCAAATCAGAAAACAGGGTCCAGTACAGGGCGCTTTTTATTACGAGTCTTGTAAGTGTGACAATTCTCGGCCAAGATTTGGATCACACTTGCAAGTTGAGTCACCAGCCAAGATCAAATTTTCAAATATGCTTCAGAGAAAATTTCGAATTGCGAAAAACTTTGGAACGTGTCACATTTTCAAAATAAAACATTAGTCACTTTCTCATGCTGCTTTTATAACGCCCCAGAGCTATCTGAAACAATAAAATAACGACCCAAAGGGTCACAAGAGATCACATTAAGGGGTTTCAGCCGATCACATTAAGGGGTTTCAGCCGTTTTTGACCGTTTTGCAATCATTTCAGCTTGAATTTGCCCTATTTTTCTTTGTAAATACTGGGCCCTCACTTGCAAAGATAATTGAGAAACCATATAATGGGAATATGATTAATAGGTTTGTTGATTCCTTTGTTTTAAAGCCGGTCCAAAACGACGAAGTGAAGTTCGAAAACAGCAACTTGTTGGAAAAAAGGGTTCCGATTATATGGGTTTAATAAACCATCTTTTAAAAAAATTAATCGAGTCATAATTGGACACCTCACAGATATTTTCAACAAAGTCATAGATGAATCACATTATCCCGAAAGCCTAAAAGTTTCAAAAGTTGTGCCAATTTTCAAGGATGAAGATCCAAATGAGCCTAACAATTACAGACCAATTTATTTAGTACCACTTTTTGGCAAAATTTTTGAAAAAAAATTATTAAACGAAGACTGATGTCATTTCTGTCGGGAAAAAATTTTCTCCAGAAAACAATTTGGTTTCCTGAGTAAGAGATCAAAGGTCGATGCCATAACAGAAAAGCTGGAAAACATTCAGAGATTACGTGAGAAAAACGTTCGGGCTCATTGTACCTTGCTGCAGCTCTCAAATGCATTTGATACTGTTGACCACAGCATATTGCTAAACAAATGTTCCAATTGTGGTTTGAGAGGCAAAATCGAAGAGTTTTTCAAGTCTTGTCTTAAAGATCTCAAACAATTCGTTCGATATAAAGGAGAAACATCCTCAACTAAAAAAATTGTGTGCGGAGTCCCTCAAGGATCAGTATTGGGACCATTTCTTTTTCTATTATATATAAACGATATCGTAGACATACAAAGCACAATAATATTCTGTTATACGCAGATGACACAAACATATTTGGCAAATATGAGTAAACTGAACATACAAATGATCTGAAATTTAATTACAGCTGGCTAGAGAATAACAAATTGACACCAAATATTAGAAAACACTACTACTTCTGCTAGGACCCAACAATTTATCAGACAAAAAAATTAATTGGAAATGGGATGAAGCTGAGGAGAGCAAATGCGTTAAATATTTAGACGCTAAAATTGACAACAAACTCACATTTGAAGAGCACATAGACTATGTTCAAATGAAATGTAACCAATACATTTCGATTTTTTATCAAACAAAAAAGATACCTGCAAAGAGAATTACCTCTGAAAATTTATAAACAATACGTTCAACCACAGTATCAATATGGAATTCTAAAATATGGCACGGCGATTAAAAAATGTTTTTGAAAGACTACAACATCAACAAAACTTCTCATCAAAATGGTTTTTGGTTTCCCAAAACATAAAGAATTCCGTAATTGTAGATCAAAAAACAAAATTCCATCAACATTTGAGCTGCAGACTTCGGAATTTTTTATCAAAAGTAATCCGAAGATCACATCCTAGTGAATCTACTAACTCGTTCATAACTGACAAGGAAGTCGACAGATTATTCTACACTGAACGGAGAATCAAAACAATACCTCTCATAGAAAAATTACCACGCAAGAAACGAAAACTAATCTCAGTTTGATTGAGAATACTCTACAATAGCATATCTGCTCTTGACTTTGATATAATAAAAATTTTGAGAATCTGCAAAGAAAAGGATTTGAAAAAACTGCTGCACTCCTTTCTGAACAATTACCTAATCGATTCCGATTTTTTGGGAAACTTGTATTGAAAACTTTGTGAAGTTAAAAACAATTAGACAGTTGGTGCGTAAAATTGGTTATTAAACCCCCCTTCTTTTGCTGTTCCTCTTGAATGGTCCCAGTATACGTAACTAAATGAATTTCGAACATTTAATCTAATTATGAATACCTTTGTCACGGTGCTGAAACAGGCAAATTGCCTCCTACCATTCGTTCAGTACGACGCTTTATACTCTAATTTGGTGAAATTATTCGAAGCTTGAATATTTGGTACTGAAAACAAATTTATTCATTATTATTATTTTCTTGCAAATTGACTGAACTCAAAGCGCATATCAGATCTTGATATCGTCAAACAGAAGTAAAATAACTCAGAGCTCCGCTGTGAAAGTTCCGGTGTTGTCCCGTGGCACAATTATACTCAAAATTGCAAAAGTCAATCCTGGTTGGACGATCGGACCAGACGATAAAAATGGCCCAAACTAGCCTTAGATAGTTTTACCGGAGTATTTTCAATGTTTGTAGTGTTGTAGTCAAAAATTCAAGATTTTAGAGTCCCATTGTTGCATAGTTGAGTTAATGCCCAATTCTATTGGAGAATTTGGCAGTATTGTTTCAGTAATAGACACAAACTACATTCGTTTGCAAAATATCCAACTTCCGAAATGATCTAAGTTTAGGTATATTCTAATAAAAATTAGAGCAACCACGGTCTTCTTGTACGTATTAATGTATATTAAACGGGTTATTATTGGAAAAGAGACCAAAAGCCGAGCTAAATTCTTAGATGTAAAAATGAAATCTGGTATGTCACAAAGGTGTCTATGTCAACATGGTAGCCGATAAAATTTGTCAATATCAACATCAACACAGACCAAAATTTCCCACATCCAGACCATCCCAGACCAATAGTTAGTATCTACGTCGAGAGCGTCCCGGACGGAACGTGCTTATTTTCAAATTTTTGTGCTCAAATAGACTTTTAGACTTTCAGACTTTCATATACACATTTTCTCGTCTTTGTTCAGATCTTGATGCTTAATTAGCATTGTGTGTCCAGATTTTTGCGTCGTTACCCCCTTACAAATCTTTGGTTTCAAATTATAAAAAGTATCTGTTGAGAAATCCCATTTAAATTTAGTTTCTTTTCCTTTGGCCTTCTTCACTCCACGGAGATTGCAGCGTTGTGTCTAAAATTTCTTGTGCTCACCAGATTTTTTTGTGTTCACGTGCAGATTTTTGCACGTTTTTTTATGTTCTTAGACTATACAATTTTTATCGAACGGCGCCCCCATTGTGAGTTCATCCTAGTTCCAAACATACTTGATTTGGTCTGGGACTTCAACCGAAGTTAATTAAGCTGTCTTACAAATAGAGCTTTTCCTTGACATGAAAGTTTATTTTTACCTATCAACAGACAGCTGTTGTAATAGGCTGTTTTATTGGCCTGTTGACAAACAAAAATTGGTATTTTCGGGGATTTTTGACTTAATGTTTAGCATGAATTTCCTGTTTTGCTCTCAACACTGCCCAATTAACGGGTATATGTGGACAAACGTGACTTACAGTCCTCAAAAACTTTTTAACTGGCGATGACAATGCACATAGTTGTCAATAAATTGGTAGATCTGAAGGCTCTTTTTTATAATTAGGAACGTTTTATCAAACCAATCGCGAGAATTCATCTCAATTTGTCTCTCTTTACTGTTTTTTTTTTAGTTTGCCCAATTTTGAAAACTTTAAAACTTTACAAGGCGAAAACATTGGGTTCCTAAAATGTTTCAGTAGTAGAATTTTTTATACTTTATAGTTATTGTTATAGTAGAAAACAAGCATGCATAGCACTGTTTTATAGGTTCTGATCTAATTGGAATCGGCTAAAAAACAATTAAATCAAATTTTGGTGCGTTGCAGGTTTGCGAATCTCAAAATTTTGTATGTCGAATGCCCACAGCAACATTTTCATGGATTTCTCGTTTAATCACAGCTGGCAGTATATTTGATTTCAAAACCTGTTATCAGTTGACTTTTGTTTGGGAGGGCGTGAGAAGTTTCGTCACGTTTGAAAGTCAAATTTGATAATAAGGAGACATAATTATTGAAATAGGAGTGCCACGAATAAAGGTTTATTAACAATTTTTTGACACAATTTGACACCACTCGAGATTGTCACCTACGCATCATGACAACAAAATAAAAATTAGCGAAAAAATAAAAACGGAATAAAACTGTCATTTATAATAAACAAGAGGAAAAAAGATAAAACGATCAAGCCCATTACAATGATTCCAAAGTCTGAAAGCAAATCTACGATCTAAAAATTCGGCATTGTTTTTTTAAATTCTTTCTTGATTTCTCCTCATCTCATTTCAATCACTCAGATTTTGTGTCACTATTTTTTTTTCAAAATAATAATGCTCTAAACTCATAAATTTTATCTTAAAAATAAGAGCTTTAATTAGTTGCTTTTTAAAGATACTTTTGCCAATATGGCTGTTGTTCGCTCTAATTTGTTGGGTTCTACGCTGTGACTTACTAAGAGATTTTGGGCTACTTAATTTTATTTTTAAATTGTAGCTTTTTTAAGTGATTATGTTGCACTGAAATCGTCTTATTTTCAGTTTTGTTCTGTTATGTGCCTTTTATCAGTAGTTGTGTTTTTCGCCAACGTTTTTAATTGCAACTTTGTTGATTTTAAATATTAAGTCCAAGTTTCTTGTGCCGTTTGTTGCAGAACTGTGCTTGACAGCAGATTTCCGAGTGTTTTTATATTTTGTTCTCAAATTTTTTCTTTGGGGACGAAATCAGTTTTGTTCTCAAATTAAAGTTGAATTATCTGCATGAATCTGTTTTATCTGCAGTGGTCGGTTTTCCAAAATTTTTTATCTAACCTATTCGGCTTTCAGTCCAGCTTTTTCGGGCTATGTCGTATATTCTTACTAGTTCCTGGCCCGGGTCGAAAGTCCTCCCTTAGATCCTTCCATTTTGTTGTAAAAGTAGGAGAAAGAGGAAGATTGTTTATGGGGGTAACTTGATGTAAGAGTGAGGGGGTAATTTGGTCAGGGGCAAAAGGATGTAAGAGAAGGTCTGCAATGGCAGGACTTTTGAGGAATTACCCCCTGCCAAAATTGCGATGTAGGAGTGGGCTGAAATGGGCTGCAATGCGAGGACTTTTGAGGAAATATCCTCCTGATCAAAATTTAGATGTAAGAGTCGGGTACAATGGGGTGCAATGGGAGGATTTTTGAGGAATTACCATGACCTAAAATTGGGTTTAAAAACGGGGGCCTAAAAGGGGGTAAAAGGATGTAAGAATCGGAGGGTAATGGAGAAACTACCCCGACTCTTAAACCGTTTTACCCTCCTTGACAGACCAAGAAGATGTAAAAGTTTTGAGCTGCATTTTCCATTAAAAAATCCTCCCATTGCAGCCCCACTCTTGCGTTCTTATGGGCGAAAAAATTCGACCCAGGTGAAGGATAGTAAATAGATAAATAGCTGTACCTTTTAGTTGCGCATTTTCTCCCCAAGTCTGTCAGTTGATTGGGAATTAAAAACAAAAGTGAACCCCACTCTGGCCTAAAAGTTGTCTCGGCAGACAAAAAAAGCACAGCAGTTATAAACAAAACAGGAGCCAAATTCAATTTCATTCTGAACTAGATTTGAACGTTTATTATTTTTACTAAAAACAATCAAAGTTCAACCTTGAACTTTAATTAACTTATCCTCGATAACTAGAATTTTCAATATTCTAAATGTCTTCTATGATAGCAATGGTTTATAAGACAAATTTGGAAGTTTGCTTAATGGCTTGTTTGTTATAACTAGGCCTAGTTAAAACAATAGTTTAATTTATGACACTAATCCGGTATCAATAAGGTTTAATCGATTTGCAGTATGATCTATTTCAAAGGGAATCAAGTTAATGTTAATATTTCCCAGAGAGAGGTCTAAAACCAAAAGTCGATTAGTCCAGACCGGTGCCGTGAATATAAGCCAAAAGGAGAATTAGTCAAAAGGAAAATTAGCCCAAAAGGAGACATTACCCAATCAGATTTGAGAACTCAAGTCTTATGACAGTCCAAGCTTGATCTTAGACTTAACCCTGGTCACGAACCAACAACAAGATTTTACATATCCAAGTTTAAACCTCAACTTGGGCTTTGAGGTCTTAAGAAAGTGTATGAACGTGTTCTGTGCGTCTGTGAGCACGCGTGATTGAGCGAGTGTTTGAATGTGGTGTTTGGTGTGTATGCAGTCGTGACTGTCCCTCAGAGATTCACTCCAAGGCCTTAAAGGCAATGCTGCCTGTTACTATAACCGCAAAATTCTGAAAATAATATACATACAAATTTGAAAACATGTCATATAAAAAACGATTTGTTTAAGAGAAACAAATGAAGCAATGGCTTGAGAGAAACCTTTTTTAAAAGGTTATTTCACTTATTTCAGACTTCAACTTCAAACCTTACAACAGGAGTTACAAGATGCTTTCCAAAGGCTCCTAGAAATCTTTGGGTAGCCAATTTCGCTCATTAACAACAATCTGGAAAACAATTAGCTCTTTTGTTTTTCCACAGCTGGGATATTGAAATGTTCCTAAAAACAAGCCCGCAACCCTCCGAAAATTAACTAAAGTCAATTTTTCTGACTTGTTTTTGAAATTGCATAGATGCCAAAGACCAATTTTTGCAGTATTGGTATTTTTATTCAATCACAAGACGTTTTATTGAATTGTAATGAGAGAATAACAAGAAACTCGAAAATCGTTGACACGTTACTGAATTTTAAGGTCATTCGAAATTTTAGTTTAAAGTTTGCTTTAACTAAGAGATATTAGTGATCCATTATTGTGTATGGAGAGTTTCGAGTTGATATTTTCAATGGGGCTATTGAAGTTTCATAATTCGAGAATTTTTAGCTAACTTTGACGCTAAATTTTCCTGCTTAAAGGCTTTTTTAGCAAATCTTGCAGTCATTTTTGACATTTTTTCATTGTGAGGAAATTTGAACCTTTTTTGAGACATTTTCATGTATTTTTTCCATTAACTCAGCGTCGTTGATTTTGTGGGGAGAAAGAGTTGACTCTTATATTGGACTTACTTTTATAAAATTCAGATTTAATTATTTAATTATTAATTATTGTTCCGACCCCACTTGTGGGGGGGGGGGGAGGAACTATATACTCAAATGGGTTTTTTTTTGTTCAGTCAATTTTGGCCGATCGATAAATTCATCGCAGAGAAATGTGAGTGGTATCATTAAAAAGCCGGTCGTGATTTTCGTTTTTTTTTTCGAGGAGTTATCGAGGATTGAAGTTTTGTGTGAACACGGGCCATTTGATCACTTTTAGTGTGACTTTTCTTCAAATTAAGATATATTTCCTATAAAAATAATATTTCAAACTTAAATATCTTGCCAAAAAATTAACCAATATCGTGTTCCTAATAGGCTAAAGGCGATAAAAAGATTAATTCTGGTCTCATAGGGAGCTTCAATATCAAAAAAATTCGAAATCTATCGGAGAGCTCTTTTTTTTTTATAAAACTTTTCTACTCTTTTTTGTTTTTTTTTCCAGTCACCTAGAGACAAGTCACTTTTCATATCGAAGTTCCGTTAGAGACAAACTTCTTTTACAGTCAAATGAAGCCCAAAATTAGTTTTCAAGGAACTGCTCATGTTTTTTTTTAAATTCGACCCTGAGTTTTCGTAATTTTAAATGAAATTTTGAATTTCTTTTTGAGGTTTTACTAATTTTTTGAAGTCTTATGGTATGAACCCATTGACTAACAGTGCAATATGTTCCAAGAATTAAGTGAGCATATATAGTGCTTTGAGTGGACAGCTAATGGCTGTTAAGACTTTAAGATTTTAAAAATAAATTTTCGAAAATTTTTTCGAACATTAACCAATCATAAACTTATTATCGTAAACTGTATGTCATTTTCTGTGATGAGTGCACCCTCTTCCGTCCTACTGTAACCCAATTTGGTCTAGTTGGCGGTTTTATCTTCTAACTTTTAGTAATATGACTTCAATGACACAAGACTTCGAAAAGTTTTAAATTTTTTTTTGAGTATTTCCGTATTATTGGTTACGTTTTAAATCCTATCCTATTATCCTAAAATTGACAGCTCCTATTAACTTAAAGAAGACGTTCTGTGGATCACAGATATTAGGGAAAAACCTATGGTTTCAAATGGCTTCCACCTTTTCTTCTCGCACTTCTCTTGTGAGTTTTTGGTTTTTGTCTGATTTTGTTGTTGTTTTCATAGTCATAAGACTTGTTGTGATGTCTCATTGATCACCTATGCATAGCAAACATCCCCATACTCCTATTGAAGCATATTCGAGCGTATTTGTTGACTTCTGTTGAAATTTTTTGAGTTTAATGACTTAAGAATTTAAAAATATTTTTTCGAAAATATCTTTGAACATTGAACAATTTTTAAAGTTTTTGAACCGTTTGTCAATCTCAGTATTGACAGAACCCACTTGCTTTCTACTGAAATTTAAATAAATTTTGTTGGCAGTTTTATCTTCTAACTTTTGATTATATGACTTCAATAACACAAGAATTCAAAATTTAAAAACAAAATTGGATATTTTTGAATTATTGGTTACTTTTGAAGTCTTATCACATTATCCAAATATTGTACACATTATCCAAATATTGTTTTAATCCCACTGGCTTGGAAAAGACATTCAGAGGATCACAGATAAAGGTTTCAGAGAAAAGCTAATGGTTTAAATGGCTTCGAACATTTCTTCTCGCCCTTTTCTACTGAATTTTGATTTTCGCCTGTTTTTGTTGTTGTTTTCTTAGTCTTAAGACTTATTGTGACCTCTTATTGGTTATCTTTGCACGACAAACATTTTTTCCTGCCATCGTTTTGTTTCTGAGCGTAGCTATTGGCCTCCGTTAAAAACTTTTGTGTTTAATGGCTGTTAAGTTTGGAAAAAAAAATTTTGCGATTTTTTTTTTGAACATTAACCGATCCTTTTTTCGTTGACTGTTAGTCGGTCTTAGTACTTCCATGATCCATTTTCTCTAGTGCAGCCAATTTTAATCTGGTTAGCGTTTTCATCTTCCACCTATTAGTTTTAAAACTTCAATGCCACTGGTTTTCATATTTTTTAAACTTTCGGTTACTTTTTCTTGTTTTTGGATCCTTTTGAAATCTTATCACATTATCCTAATACTGATGGTTCCCATTGGTTTAGGGAAGACGTTCAACGGATCATATATAAAGTTTTCAGAGAAGAACTAATGATTTAAATTGCTTCGACACTTTCTTCTGGCACATTTATAATGAATTTTTGGTTGCTGCATGTCTTTGTTCTTGTTTTCATCTTCAATAACTTGTTGTAAGATCTTATTGACCAAATATGATTGGCAAACAAACTTGTTGTCCCATGGAGGCATAATTTAGCGTACTTAATGGATTCCGTTGAAAGCTATTGAAATTATTGGCGTTGATACTACGAGTTTTCTCAAAAGTTTCATGGTTCTAATGTATTTGTTCAAATTTGATTTTTTGAAACTGTATTGATAAAAAAGAGTCATCCCATTGCTGTTAAAAAATTAATTGAACATATGGAAGTTATTAGAGAAAACTTCAATTTCTAATGCCATCGACACCTTTCTCCTCCATTTTTTTTCTTGAAATTGCTGTTTTTGCCTGTTTTTGTTCTTTAGATAGTCGTAAATTGTTGACAAGTCTTTTAAGCTTTTAATTGAGGATTGAATAAATGATGTTACCCGAATCAGTTAGTCAGTTTATAGCCTTTAGTCTTAAAGCTTAGGATATACATTTTCAAACATTTTCAGTTTTTGTTGTTCTTTTAGTCAAATTATAACTTATTTTCATCAATGAGAGGCTACATCAAATTTCTTGTATTCCAAAAAATAACATATCTTTTGAGTGAAAAACAGTTTTTGAGTGGTCATTTTTTGCGCTTCTTTTTCCCTTCTTTCAGAACAATTGCGTAGTAACAGATCCCAATGGTTTTCAAATGTGGCCCAAATAAACTTATTTAAACTCTCAGTATAATTCCTGCAGCTGAGTTTGTAGAAATAAGAATTGAATGAAAAATTTATAACATTCAGATAATAGCTCATGATTTTAATGGTAGCAATAGTTTGTGTTTTCGCAAATCGCTTCTAATTTTTTAAGTTTTTCTTTGGTTCGTTCCTAAGTCTTAAACTACCCAATGACAAGGCAATTTGGTTTTGTAGTAACTTCTTTGTAATTTGTCATGGATTATTAAATTAAAAACTGATGAATTTTAAGGCTTTTGAAGTTTCTTGGTTTAAAAAATGTTGATTAATTTTTGGATTTCGCCTCATTGATCGTTCTCTTTGTTGACTTGTAACTTAGTCTCATTAATAAAACTTTCCATCCGGTTTATAAATAGGAGAAATTAAATTTGAGTAGTTAAGGTTTTATCTGACTGCATTTTGACGTTGTTACTATGTGCTTTTAAAGATAGATATTCAGTTTTTGCCGTGAAATTTTCGTTTTTGCTTTGTTTGTTTGGTTCTTTTTTTGTCTCTTAGTCTCTTTTAGGTCAGATCTCATTATAGGCATGGCATTATGTAATTCAATTATTAGATGGCTTGTGAAACGATTGTTTTATACTCAAACATCTGTTTTTGTTATTTCTTCATTTGGTTGACAATTAAGTCAAAAATGTAGATGAGGTCGGGTCAGAACATCATGTGCGATCGCACATTAACGAGCCGCCTTGTTTATATAATATATAAACTCAAAATAATTCAGCTTAAATGCAGAGTTTGGCAATAAGTCTTTTTTTCTAAGTTTAAGCTTATTTGAACAATTGCTGTCCATTCTCAACGAAAAACGAGTCAACTAATATTTGCAATTTCGCTTCTAGGTGGTGTTGATATTCTAATTGCAACAAGTATACAATGAGCGTTTTGAGAGAAATTTGCAAAACAATATTTCTCTTTTTCATTCAATATCTCGAGATCGTTCAAATTGATATTAAAGCCTGTTGAAAAATTAGTGCCTTGATCAGTTCAATGAGTATTGATATATCGCAAAAACTGATTAGATATAACTGTTTTTTCATGAGGCTCTTATCAAGTTTAATTTTCTGCTTGATGGTTTCTTTACTACTCAAGCTTGCAAAGTCAATATAAGTGTGTTTAATTTTGAGGAGGTTCACCGCGTATACAAATTTTAAATGCACAGTTTTAAGAATCTATAGTTTGTTAGCTGGTAAACTGCAATTAACAGTTTGGTGAAAAAATTTTCCGCCTACTTAGCGCAATTAACTTTTGCGTTCAAAAAGCGGGTAACTGCGCACCAATAACCCAAAAAAGGAACTTATTTTTGCTCGCATTGTTTTATCTGTTGATATTTTCCGCTACAGCATAATTAAATATTTGGAGGGCAAGGAGATAAATAACTACTTGTGTCATTAAAGTGACAAAAAAAATTGGAAACTAGTTTTTTATTCCAACTTTTTAAAAACTTAGTAAAACGTTGCTGAAAATGGAAACCTCAAAACTAGATATTTCATTTCAGTACTTTGGCAATTCTTCATGTTGTTCAAATGTCTCATAATTTCAGTTAGTTTCAAGTCGGGAATAAAATAGCAGCTGAATCTATATAACATTTATATCCAATCGAATATCACAATAGTTTTGAAAGTTATGATCACAAAATACAGATTTTTTTTGTGTACTTTAAACGTGTGAATAATCTAAAAACCTAATGTAAACGTGAGAATAATCAATAAAGATTGGTGGAAGATAACAAAAATCCGGAAATAGTGCCCTTAAAAGCAAAAAACAATTGTCGAATTTGAGCTAATAGCCAACTTGTGATTCGGAGTAATCAATAAAAACGGTAAACCATTAAATGCCTGTATATATATAAATCTTGAGAAAAGTCTTACCGGCACAAAATGGTTTTTGCAAACCACGGATAGGACAAAAAAAGGTTCTTGGAAACCATATTGAAGACCATAAGTGGTTCCTGAATACAATATGTTTGACAATAATTTGTACTTGGATACCAAATGTCTGACAATAAATGGTTCTCGGACACCATAAGTCTGACCATAAATGGTTATTGGAAACCATATGTAAGATCATTAAAGGATATTGGAAACGATATGTAAGAACATAAATGGTTCCTGTATACCATATGTCTGACAATAAATGGTTCTTGGATACCATATGTCTGACCTTAAATGGTTCGTTGATACCATATGTCTGACAATAACTGGTTCTTGGAGACCCTATGTAAAGTCATTACTGTAACTTGGAAAACATATGTAAGACCATAACTGGTTGCCAAATACCACATGTCTGACAATAAATTGTTCTTGGATACCAGATGTCTGACAATAAATGGTTCTTAGATACCAAAAGTCTGACCATAAATGGTTATTGGAAACCAAATGTGAGATCATTATTGGATCCTGGAAACCATATGTCTGACCTTAATTGGTTCGTGGATACCATATGTCTGACCATGAATGGTTCATGGAAACCATACGTGAGACCATAAATGGTTCTTGGAAACCACGTGTAAGGTCATTAATGAGTCTTGGAAACAATATGTAAGACCAAAAAAGGTTCTTGGATACCATAAATAAGACCAAAAATATTTCCCCAATACCATATTTCTGACAATAAATAATTCTTGGATACCAGATGTCTGACCACAAATTGTTGTTGGACACCATAAGTCTGACCATAAATGGTTCTTGAAAACCATATGTGAGGTCATGAATGGATCTTGGAAACCATAATTAAGACAACAAATGGTTCCTGAATACAATATGTCTTACCATAAATGGTTCGTGGAGACCATATGTAAGGTCATTAATGGATCTTGGAAACCATATGTCTGACCATAAATGGTTCGTGGATACCATATGTCTGACAATAAATGGTTCTTGGATACCGTATGTCTGACCCTAAATGTTTTTTGAATACCATATGTCTGACAATAAATGGTCCTTGAAAACCATATGTAAGGTCAATAATGGATCTTGGAAACCATATGTCTGACCGTGAATGGTTCTTGGAAACCATATGTAAGAACATAAATTGTTCCTGAATACCATATGTCTGACAATAAATGGTTCCTGGATACCATATGCCCGACCTTAAATGCTTCGTGGATACCATATGTCTGACAGTAAATGGAGCTTGGAGACCATATGTAAGGTCATTAACGTATCTTGGAAACCATATGTAAGACCAAAAATGGTTGCCAAATATGTTTGATAAAAAAATGTTCTTGGATACCAGATGTCTGACCATAAATGGTTCTTAGATACCAAAAATCTGAACATAAATGGTTATTGGAAACCAAATGTACGATCATTAATGGATCTTGGAACCCATATGTCTGACCTTAATTGGTTCGTGGATACCATATGTCTGACCATGAATGGTTTTTGGAAATCATATTTAAGACCATAAATGGTTCTTGGATACCATAAGTAAGACCAAAAATAGTTCCTCAATACCATATGTCTGACAATAAATAGTTCTTGGATACCAGATGTCTGACAATAAATGGTTCATGGATACCATATGTCTGACAAAAAATGGTTCTTGAATACCATATGTCTGACAATAAATAGTTCATGAAGACCATATGTAAAGTCTTTAATGGATCTTGGATACCATATGTCTGACCAAAAATAGTTCGTGGATACCATATGTCTGATAATAAATGGTTCTTGGATACCATATCTCTGACCCTAAATGTTTTTTGCATACCATATGTCTGACAATAAATGGTTCTTGGAACACATATGTAAGGTCATTAATGGATCTTGGAAACCATATGTCTGACCATGAATGGTTCTTAGAAACTATAGGATAGACCATAAATGGTTCTTGAAAACCATATGCAAGGTAATCAATGGTTCTTGGATACCATATGTAAGACCATAAATGGTTCCTGAATACCATATGTCTGACAATAAATTGTTCTTGGATACCAGATGTCTGACCATAAATGGTTCTTGGACACCATATGTAGGACAATAAATAGTTCCTGAATACCATATGTCTGACAATAAATTCTTGGATCTTACAAATGGTTCTTGGAAACCATATGTAAGATCATTAATGGATGTTGAAAACCATATGTAAAACCATGTTCTTAGATACCAGATGTCGAACCATAAATGGTTCTTGGATAACATAAGTCTGACCATAAATGATTCCTGGAAACCATATGTAAGATCATAAACGGATGTTGAAAACCATATGCAAGACCATGTTCTTGGATACCAGATGACTGATCACAAATGGTTCTTGGATTCCATAAGTCTGACCATAAATGATTCTTGGAAA
Source organism: Convolutriloba macropyga (assembly GCF_964194025.1). NCBI lineage: Eukaryota > Metazoa > Xenacoelomorpha > Acoela > Convolutidae > Convolutriloba > Convolutriloba macropyga. The sequence continues at coordinate 41,332,243 of NC_134482.1, read as the reverse complement.
CCATTTGTAACATCATTAATGGACCTTGGAAACCATTCTTAAGACCATAAACGGTTGCTGAATACCATATGTCTGACAATAAATGGTTCATGAATACCATATGTCTGACAAAAAATGGTTCTTGAATACCATATGTCTGACAATAAATGGCTCGTGGAGACCATTTGTAAGGTTATTAATGGATATTGGAAACCATATGCCTTACCATAAATAGTTCTTAGATACCATATGTCTGACCTTAAATGGTTCGTTGATACCATATGTCTGACAATAACTGGTTCTTGGAGACCCTATGTAAGGTCATTATTGTATCTTGGAAAACATATGTAAGACCATAACTGGTTGCCAAATACCACATGTCTGACAATAAATTGTTCTTGGATAGCAGATGTCTGACAATAAATGGTTCTTAGATACCGAAAGTCTGACCATAAATGGTTATTGGAAACCAAATGTGAGATCATTATTGGATCTTGGAAACCATATGTCTGACCTTAATTGGTTCGTGGATACCATATGTCTGACCATGAATGGTTCATGGAAACCATACGTAAGACCATAAATGGTTCTTGGAAACCACGTGTAAGGTCATTAATGAGTCTTGGAAACAATATGTAAGACCATAAAAGGTTCTTGGATACCATAAATAAGACCAAAAAAATTTCCCCAATACCATATGTCTGACAATAAATAATTCTTGGATACCAGATGTCTGACCATGAATGGTTCTTGGATACCATAAGTAAGACCAAAAATGGTTCCTGAATACCATATGTCTGACAATAAATTCTTGGATCTTACAAATGGTTCTTGGAAAACATATGTATTAATGGATGTTGAAAACCATATGTAAGACCATGTTCTTGGATACCAGATGTCTGACCATAAATGGTTCTTGGATACCATAAGTCTGACCATAAATAATTCTTGGAAACCATATGTAAAATCATTAACCGATGTTGAAAACCATATGTAAGACCATGTTCTTTGATACCAGATGTCTGACCATAAATGGTTCTTCGATACCATAAGTAAGTTAATAAATAGTTCCTGAATACCATATGTCTGACAATAAATTCTTGGATCTTACAAATGGTTCTTGGAAAACATATGTATTAATGGATGTTGAAAACCATATGTAAGACCATGTTCTTGGATACCAGATGTCTGACCATAAATGGTTCTTGGATACCATAAGTCTGACCATAAATGGTTCTCGGAAACCATATGCAAGATCATTAACGGATGTTGAAAACCATATGTAAAATCATGTTCTTGGATACCAGATGTCGAACCATAAATGGTTCTTGGATATCATAAGTCTGACCATAAATGATTCTTGGAAACCATATGTAAGATCATTAACGGATGTTGAAAACCATATGTGAGACCATGTTCTTGGATACCAGATGTCTGACCACAAATGGTTCTTGGGTACCATAAGTCTGACCATAAATGGTCAGCTTGTAAGGTCATTAATGTTCGATGTCATTAGTGAATCTTGGAAACAATATGTAAGACCATAAAAGGTTCTTGGAAACCATAAGTAAGACCAAAAATAATTCATCAATACCATATGTCTGACAAAAAATAGTTCTTGGATACCAGATGTCTGACCATAAATGGTTCTTGGAAACCATATTTAAGGCCAATAATGGATCTTGGAAACCATATGTAAGACCATAAATGGTTCCTGAATACCATATCTGACAATAAATTGTTCTTTGATACCAGATGTCTGACCATAAATGGTTCTTGGACACCATAAGTAAGATAATAAATATTTTCTGAATACCATATGTCTGACAATAAATTCTTGGATCTTACAAATGGTTCTTGGAAACCATATGTAAGATCAATAACGGATGTTGAAAACCATATGTAAGACCATGTTCTTGGATACCAGATGTCTGACCATAAATGGCTCTTGGATACCATAATCTGACCATAAATGGTTGTTGAAAACCATATGTAAGATATTTTATGGATCTTGGAAACCATATGTAAGACAATAAATGGTTCCTGAATACCATATGTCTGACAATGAATTGTTCTTGGATACCAGATGTCGGACCATGAATGGTTTTTGGATACCATAAGTAAGACCAAAAATGGTTCCTGAATACCATATGTCTGACAATAAATTCTTGGATCTAACAAATGGTTCTTGGAAACCATATGTAAGATCATTAACGGATGTTGAAACCCATATGTAGGACCAAGTTCTTGGATACCAGATGTCTGACCATAAATGGTTCTTGGAAACCATATGTAAGATCATTTATGGATCTTGAAAACAATAAGACCATAAATGGGTTCTGAATACCATATGTCTGACGTTAAATAGTTATTGGATACCATCCGTCTGACAAAAATGGTTCTCGAATACCATATGTCTGACAGTAAATGGTTCGTGGATACCATATGTCTGACAATAAATGTTTCTTGGTTGCAGTATATATCTGACCCTAAATGGTTTTTGGATACAATATGTCTGACAAAAAATGGTTCTTGGAAACCATATAAAAGGTCATTATTGGATCTTGGAAACCAAATGTCTGACCATGAATGGTTCTTGAAAACCATAGGTAAGATCATAAATGGTTCTCGGTGACCATAAATAAGGTCATCAATGGTTCTTGGATACCATATTTCTTACAATAAGTGGCTCTTGAATACCATACGTCTGACCATAAATGATTCGTTGATACCATATGTCTGTCCATGAATGGTTCCTGGAAACCTTAGGTAAGACCATAAGTGGTTCGTGGAAACCATATGTAAGATCAATAACGGATGTTGAAAACCATATGTAAGACCATGTTCTTGGATACCAGATGTCTGACCATAAATGGTTCTTGGATACCATAATCTGACCATAAATGGTTGTTGAAAACCATATGTAAGATCTTTTATGGATCTTGAAAACCATATGTAAGACAATAAATGGTTCCTGAATACCATATGTCTGACAATGAATTGTTCTTGGATACCAGATGTCTTACCATGAATGGTTCTTGGATACCATAAGTAAGACCAAAAATGGTTCCTGAATACCATATGTCTGACAATAAATTCTTGGATCTTACAAATGGTTCTTGGAAACAATATGTAAGACCATAAAAGGTTCTTGGATACCATAAGTAAGACCAAAAATAGTTCATCAATACCATATGTCTGACAAAAAATAGTTCTTGGATACCAGATGTCTGACCATAAATGGTTCTTGGAAACCATATTTAAGGCCAATAATGGATCTTGGAAACCATATGTAAGACCATAAATGGTTCCTGAATACCATATGTCTGACAATGAATTATTCTTGGATGCCAGATGTCTGACCATAAATGGTTCTTGGATACCATAAGTCTAACCATAAATGGTTCTTGGAAACCATATGTAAGATCATTTATGGATCTTGAAAACAATAAGACCATAAATGGGTTCTGAATACCATATGTCTGACGTTAAATAGTTAATGGATACCATCCGTCTGACAAAAATGGTTCTCGAATACCATATGTCTGACAGTAAATGGTTCGTGGATACCATATGTCTGACAATAAATGTTTCTTGGTTGCAGTATATATCTGACCCTAAATGGTTTTTGGATACCATATGTCTGACAAAAAATGGTTCTTGGAAACCATATAAAAGGTCATTATTGGATCTTGGAAACCAAATGTCTGACCATGAATGGTTCTTGAAAACCATAGGTAAGATCATAAATGGTTCTCGGAGACCATAAATAAGGTCATCAATGGTTCTTGGATACCATATTTCTTACAATAAGTGGCTCTTGAATACCATACGTCTGACCATAAATGATTCGTTGATACCATATGTCTGTCCATGAATGGTTCCTGCTAACCATACGTAAGACCGTAAATGGTTCCCAAATACCAAATGTCTGACCATAAATGGTTCGTGGATACCATATTTCTGACAATGAATGGTTCCTGGAAACCTTAGGTAAGACCATAAGTGGTTCGTGGAAACCATATGTCAGGTTGTTAATGGATCTTGGAAACCCTATGTAAGACCCTATATGGTTCTTGGTTACCATATGTCTGACAAAAATTTTTTGTTGGAAACCATATGCAAGGTCATTAATGAATCTTGGAAACTATATGTCTGACCATAAATGGTTCGTAAATACCATTTTCTGACAATAAATGGTTCTTGGATACAATATGTCTGACAATAAATGGTTCTTGGAGACCAAACATAAGTTCATTAATGGATCTTGGAGAACATTTGTTTGACCAAAAATGGTTCGTGGATACCATATGTGTGACAATAAATGGTTCTTGGATACCATATGTCTGACCCTAAATGGTTTTTGTATACCAGATGTCTGGCAATAAATGGTTCTCGGAAACCATATGTAAGGTCAGAAATAGATCTGAGAAACCATACGTCTGACCTTCAATGGTTCTTGGTAACCATATTTAAGGTCAATAATGGATCTTGGAAACCATATGTAAGACCATAAATGGTTCTTGGAAACCGTATGTAAGGTCAATAATTGTTTATTGGAGACCATATGTAGGACCATAAATGGTTCTTGGATACCATATGTCCGACAATAAATGGTTTTTGGATGCCAAATGTCGGACAATAAATGTTTCTTGGATACCATAAGTAAGACCAAAAGAAAATAATGGTTCCACATATTTGCCACTCGTTTCCTATCAATCTTGAAAGGAATCTTTGAAACAATGAAAAACAGTTTATTGTTCATATAAACCACAGCAAGAACCTACAAAAAATTTGGTCCTTCTTGGATGGAACCATTTATGGTCTTACGTAGGGTTTCCAATTACATTTATGGTCTTTTTATGTTTTCAAGTAAAGGTGAACTCGGGGGACTTTTTTCAATCAATTCATGTGGATCGGGTCTGCCATAGTTTTCAATTTTTTTCCGACCCCTATTGAGGCGGAAGAAAGTATAGCTCAATTGGGTTTTTTTTGTTCAGTCATTTTTGGCCGACTGATATATTCATCGTAGAGAGTTGAGACTGGTATCATTAGAAAGCTTGTCCAGCGTAGAATATGGAATTTAAAAGATTTTTTAATTTTCGTTTTTTACAGGGAATTATGGAGCTTTAAATTTTGAGAAAATAGAGTGACTCACATTTTCCCGAATTTTTGATTAAAACTTTGCCAATTTCGCTGAAATTTGTTAATTTTTTAAAAAAGTGTTGTTGACTTTTTTTGTAAGACCAAAAACTTTATTGTAGGCTATTTTTATTAAATTTTTTGTCAAAAATTCTGTCTAAATATTTCAATTTTCAGACTTTTTCATCAAGAACAGCACGAACTAATTTTCTTTACTCCAATTTGATTAAATTTGCAGGAAGTACAGACCCAAACACCACTAACACAATCTTTTAGGATTCAACATGGGGCTCTTTCTACATCAAATTCAGCTGAAAGTGCTCTGTAATTAAAACTCTGCCTCTTTTTGCTAATTTTATTCGTTGATCATCAAAAACGAAGCATCTATTTTTCAGATTTTACCTAACAAAATATCAATATCTAGAACATTCAAATAATTAGGTCTTCCTAAAAGACAAACAGCATTTGCAGGGCTCGTAGGTTATTCGTAGCTATGAAAGAATGCTTCTTCTTTTTATTGAAATCAAATTCAATCTTTATTGCGTTTTTACTTCTTAAGCTATGTTTTTCTGGTTTTGATATTACTAGGTTTCCCATTTTTTTTTTGAAATTTTTCATGTTATGCCATTTTTCACGTTTTCTAGTTTTGTCACATTATCACGTTATTGGCAGCTCGTAAATCACCTCATTGGCCTTCAACATGAGGCACATCTGATAATTATAAAATCCTTAAAGATATAGATTATGATTTCAACGGCTTCGACACTACTTTCTCGAAGAACTTCTTTGGATTTCTTAAGTTTTGTCTTTAACTGTCCTTTTTACTTTGTCTTTTCAGTCGTATGAAAATTCCACTATAATGATCCGATTTTCTGATATTGGTAGATAGCTGATGGTTTTCATGACTCTGAAAACAGTTGTTTTATAAATTAAAAAGAGACACTTTGTAACTTCTCAATTTTGCTCCTTTTATTGTCTATTTGTTATCTAGTCTTATTAATTACAAGACAAATGTGACATTATTGTTTTTAAAGGAAGGTTTTAAGAGGGACTTTCAGGAGGTGTCATACAACCTAATGTTTTTAAAGAATTCGTTGACTTCACTTGCGTCAACACGGAAAAAAAGTCAGTTAATTTTTTATTTTTGTCATGTTTGACGTTCTTATTGTAGACGTAAGACATATTCTGAATGACTTCAATTCCCAGAGGTTTGCTATGGAAGATTAAACGAACCTATTAAATTATTCCATTATGTAGTTAGTGGCGTTCATGTCTTTGGAAATATTTTTTTCGAAAAAAAATTAGTGTTAATTAATTTTGCATTTTTATCATTTTTATCTAATTGTTACCTAGCTTCATTAATGAGAGGTTACATAATGCATTATCGGTGCTCGAAGAAAGTGCAATCGAACATATTTTGACGGCCATAGTGTGGCTTTACGGTTTCGAAACAGTTTTTTGCAAAGTTTTAACTCATTTTTTGTTTGTTGTCTATTTGTTGTTCTTTTTGTAACCGCATAAAAAATTGAAAACCGGCGGTTCTTAAATCCTTCTATAGAATACTGGCTAATCGTACACTTATGGGATATTTTAGTTGAGTTCTAATGATTTTCACTACTTTGAAACTAATTTTAAAAAAAAAATAAATGAAATTTACAAATTTTTTGTTTTTGCTCTTTATTGTCTAATTGTTACCAAGCCCTTTTATTGAGTAGTCCCATATTTTTTCTGGTGAACTAAAAGTTATTTTGTTTCATATCATTTTTATCTGACGCTTTTTTGACATGTTATTAATTTTTGTTTAAACGGACATGCAGTTTTTGATGTAAATAATTTTTGTTGTTGTTGTTGTTTGATTTTGCTGTTCGTCTTGACTCGCTTTCTTAATAATTGCACATCTAATCAATCTAATGCACCATTATTCATTTCACTACTGAGATATTTGCTTTGGAGGCTATCTTTTCGTTCATACACCAATTTTTAAATACTTGAATTTTTCTATGTTCCTCATTTGGTAGACAAAATTGTGGATGAGCGGGTTCGGAACCTTATGTGCAATTGCACATTACCGCGTCGCCTTGTTGTTTTTAGATTGCAATGCGGCAAAAAAGAAACGCTACTGAAAAAAAGAATAGGCAAATATGACCGTTTAGACTGAAAAGATCTTAAAGGACCGGCCACACCGTCAAAAAAACTTAAGAATTACTTTGCGCGTTCTTGGATAATGAAAAAACCGGAATGTATGTAGGGGATAACATATTACAAACCAGCGCACCTACCAAAGAAGGTGGACCATTTTTTTAGAAGACTTTACGAAGAAGAGTATATTATGAGAATTGAGCTATCATACCAATTGGTAACTGTAATCATAATAATAATAGTGATTAACATAATGTTAATAAATCTTTTGTTCTCAATTTAGCGCAATATTAATTAAAAGTAGGATGGCTTGTAGTGTAGAAAACTTTAATGAATAAATCATCTTTCAAGAAAAGAGCATTGCGATAAACTTGTCAAAATTCAACTCAATGAATAAAGTTATATCATCTCCAATTACAGCTCATGTGATAACAATTATAACAAAGAGGGCGGCTAATTCGCGACAAAACAATGTTCTACTCCAGCTGATCCACAATGCTGACGCAATTTTCTACCAATTGAAGCAAAGATAGACTGCCTTGGAAGAAGAATTTCAATTTTTGTTATTTAACTTTGACAGATTCTTAAACGAGGACCATCATCTATACAAAAAAGAACAATTCACAACAGCGAGACTAAATTTATTTCTTCCACTAGAGTGAATTAGCAAACAATACAACAGACATGAAATCAACTCTAATGCAATTCCTCGGGTAGAAAAAACTCAACTAATTTTATCGTGAAAGAGAAAACGAGCTCCAAAAATCAACATATATCCACTTTATCGAAAAGTCTACATCAATGAAGTAAATCTCATAATTTATTATCATTTGAGCATCATTTGGTCGCTATTTGACTTCAACTAGAATTTCATTACTCAATTTCAACTTATAAATGAGCGGAAACGTAACAAACATTTGACCATCACTAACTTGTAAAGTGAAATTTAGAATGAAATACCAGATCAAACTCAAGCAGAGGTTACCAAAGCTATATTATCACGTAGTAGATCACAATTGATAATAGCCGTTTCCACTATTAAAACTTATTAACTAGTTGTTCCAGCAAATTCGTTATCAATTAATATCAACAAACGAATGCGAAAAAAAATAAATTTAAAAAAGTGGAGAAAAAAGCATTTGCTGCTGAACTTTAAAAAAATGCAAGCACAGAGTAAAATCCGAAAGCTGTAGACAAAAAACAGAGTCAAACAAGTTTGAGTGTGAAGCACCTATTTCACTGTGCTAAACAAAATTAATGTAAAAGGCGATAAAAACCAAAAATTGAAAAGCCAAAGTAAATTTTTCCATATTATTTTAATATACTTGAAAAAATATATAAATACCATATTTGTCCATTGAGAACATTTTTGCCTTAGTTTCAAATTAGCCTCTCCACAAAATCAACTAGACTGGTCGGATAGTAGAATTACTGATACGTTCAATTGCGGGCAAAGCAATGAAATACAACAAAAAAAACAAAAAGAACGAAAAACCAAATTTAGCCGAAACTCAAAATTTTTCACAATTTTTACAAAGAAATAGCGTCAATTTTAATTCGATGATCAGCTATCAGTTGCAACAATTTTGATTTCAAAATTGAAACAATGGTAGTTTTCAAAGATTTTGGAAAATTAGAAAGAAGGGCAACGATATCAAGAAAATCAGCACAAAAGGTTAGAACTGAAAATTGAGATATATATTTTTTTCAGATGAGTAGGTTCGAACAAAAACAGTTTGCTAATTTCTCCAGCCTTTCAAAAAATCTTTAATACAACTGGTGCAGTCAGTGAGATTTTGCATTACTCAGACTTTAACAATTTTCAGAAATATTTACAAAAAAATGTAAGAAAAATAGATGTTTTATTGAACTGAGTTGTTTCAAAAGAATCAATATAATAACTAAAAAAGACTTTGTGTAGGTTTTTTGGAATCTATTAGAAATTCAACGAAACTTCTAAATATTGAGACATTGCATTGAAACTGAAATTAAAGGCAAAAATTGACAGAGTTGTGACCCTGAGAATTGGGACTGCAATTGAGGGGAAAAGTGAAACAAAAATGACAAAATTACAAAAAACGACAACAATTTTATAGAAGATACGTATTGTAGAAATAAACAATCCCATTAGTTGACCCTAGACAATATCAGCCACTAGGTCAAATACATGGCATTTGTTGGATCCAGCAGTTCAATTTTTTGTCCTTTAAACTTTCATAAAAACTTGCAAACGGACAGAAATGTATAAAAAAGTGTTAAAAAAGTGAGATCTTTTTTATGTATTTCACACGAATGAGTGCTAAAAATGGAACCACAAACCGTCTTTCAATTATACGGAAAGTTTCCGACTATATGTAGAAAGAAAATTTTACCAAGTTGTCCCTGGAACTTAACAAATGCTTGTTCTAGCAATCCATGCATGTAAAAATGAAAAAAATGGAAAAAATCCTGAGTAAATCTGCAAATTTCTACAAATTGCGGCATTAAAGTTCGAAAAATCAAAGATCAGCCCATAGAGATTTTTAAAAACGGAGAATGATAACTGCACGTTTGAGATTGAAGCAGCTACAACCTCTATTAATGAGAATACCATACAAATCGGCAAAGCAACATTGAGCGACAATTTTTTTCTTAATAATCTGTTATTTCTGAAACAAAGTTTAAAACCATTTGCTGTCAGGTGGACGCCTTCCACAATTTCAATCATGTTTGCCAAGAACAAAAATTAGTCTGGTAAGCAATTGGTACACAAACAAATTTAACCGAAAGAAAACAAATGAGTGAGAAACTTACAGGGCTAAGTATTTGTGCTAATTAACTCGTGAAAGTCAGGCTCTATCATATGCTCGCTCAAATCAAATATTTTGGAACTAGAATCATAAAACATTTTTGATCTACTTGATTGTCACAAATAATCACCGAGAAAAGATCTCCACTAAAGAACAGCTCACAGTTATAAATCTTAAGCAAAACATTTAAACTTACTTTTTATTTTTTTAAAACTAAATTAAAATATTTTTTTTTCGTGAAAAATGCGTTTTGTGTCTTCCATTATGTTTTCGGACCACTCATAAAACGAGGCGAGGTATAAAGATGTTTTTTTAGGAGGGGGGGGGGGGGGTCCGGCATAATACATTATAGTTTGTAGTTTGTTAAACTTTTCTGGCGAAACTTGTTATCATTTGTTCTCATAGTTCACGATTTGTTCTCATTGACAGATCCAGGGTTGGTCTCTGCACATGACATTGTGTTTGAACCATCCGAATGTCAATTGGCTTCTCATTTGCTGAAGTGTAAGCACTTGAATGCCAACCCCAGGCAACGGAGGGAAAAGGTAGGGTTTGTCGATACCTGAAATAGTTGTCAATTTTAACACAAATAAACAGGACCCCCCCCCCCTCCCCCACTACTACAAACTACTGCTACTTCTAAAACCCAAAATGACCAGTTACTATTATCTGACTTGCACCAACACTTTTTTACCCTTTTTTCACTTTTTACAAAATGTTGTAAAAAGTATAGCCTTCTTCAGTAATTAGTTTTTGATGCATTCATCTTTCTTATTTTTTTTCTTACTTTTTCTCAAAAATCTCTTTTTCTCAAAGAAAATGCGTTGAATAAAGCTGGACATTTTTTTGAACTCATTTTTACATATATGCCACCCTTCGATTTCTTTTTCTTAAGCATAACAATCCATTTCCAGACTCTCTCATCTGAACCGAAAAAATTGAATAAAAGAGAAAAATGTTTTAATCTAATTTGCAAGTGCGAACTTGAAGTGCAAAATGGAATTAGTTTACCAGGTGAGTTAGCGACCTCTGGATAGATCAGAAGAGGGAGGTCTCCAAAACCCACTTCAGTCACAACATGCCAGCATCGGGAAGCGTTGTAGTCGACCTTCAACATCCAGTGACATGATGTTAAATCTTAAATAGGATATTTTATCTTTTGGATATTTCCGTTATGCACAACCCCCCCCCCCCCCCCCCTCCCCAACAGCTATATTATGCGCCAATCCTCTCAGCTGAATTGAATTGGAAACCATCACAGGAACTGGTTGTGCATTCAATTTTTTGTTTGTCAAGTAACTATTGGAGTTACACATGCAAAGTTTTTTTTTCTAGAACAAAAACAAATATGAAAAAATATCGACAAAATTGTTATATCATTAATGATTCAATAATTTTGTCGATATTTTTTTCATATTTGTTTTTTTTCTGGAAAAAACTCTGCATGTCTAACTCCAATAGTTACTTGACAAACAAAAAGTGGAAACTATCTCCAAGTTTGCACAAGTAGGCAACCCTAGTGATGAGCGGATTCAAATCTTGCAAGAATCTTGCAAGATGATTCAAAACTTGCAATATTCTTGCAAGAATCTTGCAAGATATCAATCAAGGCCAAAAAAATAAATCGGGGTACAAAAGTTTTATTTTGGAGAGAGCTTTTTGAGCCAGGTAATTTTACCTGGTGTTATACTCAGTTCTCCTATAATTGTTTTATGTAACTCCGCCACTGCCGGTCCCAAGCCCGGAATGAAAAAGGCGGAGGGTGAAAAAAAAATCATACTGGAAAAAAATCAAAGTCGGTTTTTTTAAATTGACTTGAGATTGTTTTCCGACATATAATTGCTTTCTTGTTCTTAGCATTCATTTTCAGCTCCAACAGTCGCCCCCAGCAGCCAGGTAATAAAAAAAATATGGATTCAAATTCTTGCAAGAATCGTGCAAGCAGTATTCAAAAACTTGCAAGAATCTTGCAAGTCGGATTCAAAATCTTGCAAGATTCTTGCAAGTTGGATTCAAAGCTTGCAAGAATCTTGCAAGAATCTTGCAAGAAGTATGTATTCTCTTGCAAGATAGCTTGCAAGATTCTTGCAAGTTTTTAAATTTTTTAATCAATAGGGAACATTTCAAAAATTTCGAGATTCTTTGTTTGAAGAAAAATTTTTAATCATTGCTATTTTGGGTTATGCTATGTTTACAGTCAAATTGTTGCTACAGAAAGATTTAGCGAGCAAAAAACTATTCAATTTACATTATTGTCGGACCTTATTCTGTGGTTGTTCCTCTTTTTCATCCATATTTGTTCAACAACTCCCCATAATTTCACCCCAACACAAAATAAACTATCAAATGCCCATTGGTGAAGACATATAATATATTTTCTGCAGTCATTTATGTGTCAAATGCCAGGAGTCTTCTATGTCCTAAGGCTTCAATACCTTCAACGCTTGAAAGGATTTCACAGATCATGTTTAAAATAGATAGTTTGCCCCTCGAACTTGGGTGATAAATAGGTTGAGAACCTCTTTCGCAATCGCCTATTGCCATTAAGTTATTTTCTAATTGTTAACAATTTAATTCTGCTTAAAAAGATTCCATTGGGTTTAACTTACATGAATGCCTCAGATCACTAGTCAATAACTTTTTGTTGTGCAGAGACCAGATCAAACGAAAAATTGTTTTTTAAAGCGAGACAAACTTTTCGGAATCATTCTGTAGATATTTAATTTAACATAGCAGCCCGATTAATCAAAACAATTTTTTATCTCAGTTGAACGCTCTTCCTAACTAATTGCCAAACAAAAATCCATGTACGTTTCCAAGAGAAGACAAAAACTTTTTGGAAAGGGAAGCAATTAAAATGTTCAAGTACAAAGTTACAATTCAGGTTTTTGATAAATTTTAATTGTTGAAACTTGATTTTCCCCTAATCTGAGGACTACCAAGCTGGTTACTATGTTTGGTTGAATTTATTATTATTTTTTTTATTATAACCTTTTTATACCCGATAATGCTAACATTGGTACATAAACATTTGCCCATACCTCGAGGGCTACGGCAGGGCTTCAACCGCCCGGGGATTTGATATGAATCACACTGAACACGGAATAAAATTATCGGCTTAATTATAAGAAAACATGTTTATAATGCCTACGGCTGTTGGCACCACATGAATTTTTCTCCCCCCTCCAGACGCGCTCTGTCTATTCTTACAAAATAAGAAATGTCAATAAAAATATCCAAGAAGTGTGGTCAAAAACAACACAAAGGGTCCAAACACAAACAAATTTTCAATTAACTTACGCCAATGTAGTTGATTTTCATGTCCTCAGATTGGTAATTCACCAAATGTGATAAATACTCGTCTGGCGTCATATTTCTGTTCACGTGCCCATACATGATGTATTTTGATGTCTGGTCGGTACAACAGTCTTCTAAAACAGAACCGGTTTCGGACAATTAACTCTGTCTATTAAATTTTTCGGGTTTTTTCCATTACCCCCCCCCCCCTCAACCTAGTGGTCAGATAACCTATACCCCCCCCCCAATATTGGTAATTATGCTATAATGGGAGTCGATAATTCGGGGGGGGGGGGGGGGGGGGTATAATAGGAAAGACCCGATTCTTCTTCTCTAAATTAAAACAGGTTGTTAAAAACATTCTTGCAAAATGGTCAAGATTAGTACCAACTCGTGATCAAAAAAGTATCTTTATAAACCAAAAGCTGTTTTTCAGAAAACAAAATGCTCAAATATGCATTGAACTTAGATGCGATCTTGCGGAATTCGATTCTGAAATTTTTTGTAAAGTAGCAATGAAATCCAAAACAAACAGAATTGTTTTAAGTGACAGCTAGGATGATTTTCTTTATTTCGTAGAAGTTTGAATTTTTTCGGTGTGTTGTTTAGCTGCGTTGCCACGAAATAAAACTTTGAGTCAGCTCTGAGAAAAAATTGACCACAAAAGCAGCAAATCATAGCAAGCAAGTGGTGAACTAGAAGCCAATAAAAGAAAATTTTGGTAGCTGGCTTTACAAGAACAAATCAAATTAGAACTGAACAATAAACGTGATCACAAGTGAAAAAGAAACACGGGGTCTTTCACACAATAGCCCACTCCCTCCCCTCCCCCCCCCCCCCCGAAAAAAAGATAACAAAAGGCTCAAAAATCAGCTGTATATATACCCATCATCAGTGCGCGAAAGTCAATATACAAAACTAATCTTAGCCCCACGATTTACAGTGGGGGTTGAAAGGGTTACCCAATATGGTTTGCTTCTTCAAATTTCCCAGAAATCAGTCGCAGGATGCATCATAGATGGTATGCCTTTACACTTTTCTTAGAATTCGTTTACATTTCCCGTGGTATTATAATCAATCAATACATGCTAGGAAGATTTTACATCAAATAATCTCACTCTAATATTAGTTATCTAGATTCACCAATTTGAACCGAATTTTGATTCTAAGCACCATTCCTTGACGATTCAAATATATAAATTCAGTGATCAACATCAATTTGCTCTTGTCTTTGTAATCTGGTAGGTGAAACTTTCTTTCTAATTCTAGACTATAGGTTGATCGATATTCTAACACCCCCACTCAGACTTGAGCTGATTGCGTAGAGTCTGTTCCCATCAAAACAGTTCTGAATGTTTCCACCTTCGATACGGGTAACGATTTCGTGAAGATGTCGGCTGCTATTTTGTCAACAGCAACGTAATGAATTGAAATAGTCCCATCTTCTGTGTTGCCCCAAATGAAGTGAAATTTTGTCTCAACTTGTTTGCTCCTCTTGTGCATGACTGGGTTTTGGCACAGTTTGATTGCTAGTGGATGTTATTGTTGGATGCCGAAATCCTCCAGAAATTTTTTCAGAAACAAGGCTTCTTGAACCGCTGCTGCCATGCCCTAACTTTCTGCTTCTGATGAAGAAAGATCAACTGTGTCTTGCTTGTTGACACCCCAGCTGAGTGCTGCGCCGCGTCCGTTGAACCTGAAATAGTGGACCATCGTTGATTTTCTGTCTTTCACGTCAACAGATCAGTCTACATCACTTTCCCCCGCTAAACAATAACTAGCTTCTTTTGTGTAAGTAAGTTTTATACCTTTTGAACCTTGAAGATGTCGCAGAAGTTGTTTTCCGCACATCCACTGTTGATTGGTAGGTGCATTCATGTGTCTGAACAGAATGTTGACTGTGAGCATGATGTCTGTCCTCATCTATTTGGCCAGATACTGAAGTGATCCAACCAAGCTTCTGTAGATCCTCTGAATCACTTCATCGTCTCCAATCTGTGCCGTCTGAAGTTTCATATTCGAATCAACTGGAGTTCATGAGGGTTTGCATTGATCCATTTGAAACCGCTCAAGCATTGTTTCTATGCAGCGTTCTTGATCGACTGTGACTTTGCCCTTATCTCGTCTGATTCTTAGACCCAGAAACCAAGGTAATCTCCCTATGTCTTCCATGTGAAAAGTTGCCTCCAGTGCTTTTTTGACATCGGAGATCACTGTCATGCTTCTTGATGCTACTATGAGGTCGTCAATCCAGACCAAGATGAAGGTGTGAGCCTCTGTCTCTGCTCTTGCGAATTGGTCATTTCTGCATTTGGTGAACCCTGTCTCAGTAGGAAGATTGCCAATTCCTTATACCAGTTGTCAGCTGCCTGTTTCAAACCATTTTATTCCATTTTATTAAATTATTTTATTCAGTCGACATAATAACTTCTCTCCATCTGATCTTAGTTTTACAAACTCCTGTGGCTCTTTCAGATACACTTCTTTCTCTTTCGATGAGTTTAGGAAAGCCGTCTTGACATCAAACTGGTGCATCACATGGTACTGCTTCGCTAATAGTTGAAGTAGAATCCTGAATGTCTCTGGTTTACAGGTAGGCGCAAAGGTCTCAAAGTAGTCCAGTCCTTCCAACTGTTTGAAGCCTTTTGCCAAATAGCGTGCTATGTATTTGTCCACTTGACCACTGGGTCCCAATTTCACTTTGTAGACCCATTTGCTCAGTATGACGTCCCTGTCTGTGGGTGGTCTCACTAGGTTCCAAGTCTCGTTGTCTTGGAATGCCTTGACCTCGTCCTTCATTGCCCGGTGCCACTGGTCCCAATCGTCACCTTGCTGGTCTTCGAAGACTGTTCTGAGTTCCACATAGTCACCCTCAGTCACAGCAAGATGGGTCCTGACTTCTGCAAAAAACTGCGGAACATTCCTTGCTCGTGTCCCTCATCTTGACTCTGCCCTGTCCAGTTGCTCCAGTGCCTCTTCAAAGAAGCCAGCTGTCTCTGACTGTGAGAAGTCTTCTATGTCACTGTCTTCCAGCGATTCCGAGTCTCTGAGACTCCCTCTTGCTGCAGTAGATTCGTAATCTAGTGCTGCTTCCTCAACATCCGAGGCATCTCGCTTCAGTGTCGTTTATTGAGTGTTCACGCTCTCTGCGTCATGCCACTCCTCCTTTAATGCTGTATAAGTGTCTTGCTCCTCTTTGTTGACATCGTTTTGATGACCATCATCTGGCTGCCAGATCCCCAGTTGCTGTGACCCCTCATCTAGTAGGTCGGGCGTCTCTGAGTTGACAGTATTGGAGCCCACTTCGGACTTCTTAATGATCATATCTGGAACCGCCACCGTGTGTTGGGTACGTACATCAGGTATCCATTATCTCCTTCATTGTAACCCTCAAACATTCCTTCCCGTGACTTGGGTTCAAGTTTGCTGACATCTCTGTCCCTCTTCCACATGAAGACTGTGCAACCAAAAATCAATAATTTACTAATTGAAAGCTTAGATTTTATACCTCGCATCAACTCCGCTGGGCATTTGTCTTCTCCTCGTCTCACAACCAAGTTCCTTATCTTTGTTGCGTGGAGAAATGCTGCTCCCCACATCATCTTGGGAGGACCCGAGTGAATGAGCAAGCATCTTGCCATCTCCAGCAGTGTCCTGTTGCACCTCTCAACTAACCCAGCTAACCCATTCTGTTGTTGCGCCTCTGGTATGCTCTTCTCCTGTAGAATGCCTGCATCTTAACAGTATATCTTGAATAACTCTGAGAGAAACTCCTTCGCATTGTCTTATGTCAGCTTCAAGAGCGTCCCCAAACTGAAAACAAACTTCTTTAGGCTGGCCAGTGCTTCGCTCTTTGTCTTAAACAAGTCCACAAACACAAACTTTGTGTACTGGTCTGTAAACACAATACAGAACCGGAACCCTGATGGTGACTGTACTCTGAAAAGTCACATCACGTCTGTGAACGCCCTCTCCAGCTTCTCGTCTGCTTGGGTCTCTGCCATTCTCGGTACTGGAGTCTTTGTGATCATGGCCAGTGAGCACACATTGCATACATAATCGAGTTCGCTCACTGTTTCTGGTGCATTCTTGACCACATCCGCTTGATTCAAATGACCCAATTAACTGTGCCGCTTCCTTGCACTGTCAAGTTTCACGCTGCTGGAACTCATCTTGAACGCTGAAGGGCAAGTAAAACAAATTATTCTTGTGTTAATTTTACCCGAGTTCCCTTCTGGAGTTTCATGCAGCTATTTCCCTTCTCGAAAGTGAAGCTATGTCCCAATTCTGTGTATCTTGAGACTGATAAGAGTTTTGAAGAATAGTCAGGCGCACACAAAACATTTTTGAGTTCGCATTGGAATTCCCCTTTGTTTGAAGGTATGCTGATCCTCAAAGAGCCTCTGCCCACCACTCAGGAAGCCTCACCGTTGGGATTTCAGACCACTGGTTGAATGGGCACAAAGTCCATGTTCGTCTCTATGTGATCTGTACAACCACTGTCCACTAGCATGCCTGCTGTCTTCCACTGGCTAAGAGCTACCTAGTATTCCTCGTCTGGTGAAGCCAATGTTGGAGCCATTGCTGCTGACTCATGTTTGCCTCTATCTCTTTGTCTCTTGCATGTCCTGTCAAAATGACTTTTCTCACCACACTTCCTGCATTGTGCTGTCTTCATCCTCCTGCAGTCCTTGGCAAAGTGTCCATGGATCCCACAAACAAAACAGTTTTCTTTCCTGGGTCCCTTCTTGATGTCACGCTTCACTGCCAGTGCCACTGAACCACTTTGTCCATTGAGTTTCTGTTCTGTGCTCTCAAGGAAGTTCTACAGCCTTTTCCTCAACTCTGTAAAGTTCGTTGCCGGGTTAAAGCTTTCCTGTATAACAAAACTTTCATACCTCACTGGCAGACCATTGAGAACCAAGGCGTTGAAGAGCGTCTCTGAGACTGCTTCCCCTGCTTTTTTGTAGCCTTGTGAGCACCTCCTGTCCTCAGATGAAGAAGCTATCCAAATCCTCAGCATCTTCAAGCTGCAGTCGAGCAAGCTGTGCCAAAAAGATCACCACTGTCGGCGTCTCCACACTCTCTCTTGCAAAAGCTTCCAAGCCTTTGCTCACTCACCGATGCCGTCATCTCCCACACAGTCATGTCTCATCAGCATAAGGGTTGTTGCATCTAGAGTCAGTGCCAGATGGCACCACACATTGTTCCGTTTCTCCTTGATGTGTGCAACTTCCTTCTCATATGCATCTTTCAGCACCTTGTGTTTTCTTCTTTTTATCATTGCTCGCCCCATTGGCTAGTGGTTCAGGCTCATTGGGTTGCTCCTCTGTTCCAAGTAGTGATTTGTAGAGTCCCTTAGTCTGCATCATTCCACAAATCTTGTGCTACAGATTGGTAAGTCCTGTGCTTTTCCTGTGTAGGTCAGCGGCTTCACTGTCTGTTGATTCATCGTTGTTTGAACAGGCAAAACAGCTGTGAAAAGAAAAAGTACTAAGCAGGAAAGGATTATGACTGTCAGCAACAAATTTTTGTTTTGTTTTAGAAATTAGTTTTATGACTTAGAAAATTGCTGGGCCCATAACCTGTTGGGTTATGGGATTTCGCAAGCGGAATAAAAAGCCTTTTTATAACGTATTAACAAAAATTAATTTTTCAAAATGAGAGAATTACAGGAATGGCATTTTCAGCACGTTCAGCATATAAAACTAAACAGTCAACAGATTCAATAAAATTCTTGCACAATTTCAGCACTTTCAGTAGATTTCACGCACAATTTTTTGTCTTCACACGCTGGCTCCTCAACTCGGGAGCAATTTATTTTGTCCCGTTTCATTGAATGAAGTCAATTCGTTTGATTCTCAGAATCAACTGCGCTGTTTAATCGGTCATGGATCGTGACTATGACAGAGCGTGAAAAGTTTGAAAGAAGGAGCTGAAAAACTATGACAGGCTGAAAACTGTTTAACTTTCTAAAAATCAGCGTCTATCAGCTCATCTCTTTGCTGATTTCAGCGCTTACCAGCGCTTTTATGAGCGCATTATTGTGAAAGGTTTCTGGGCTCAAATTTTGAAAAAATTTTACATTCCTCGGCTCTTAAATAATGAATAATTTCCCGGCGCCGAGTATAAATTATACCTGTTGTTGATGCAATTTCTGCCTAACTCCGTCCGATGATTAGGTATCACGAATATCAGTGAGCCCCATTTCTTGATAGTTGCGTCGGAATCCACTGGAACTGAGAGGGAACCCGAGATGAAAATCACGAAGATCTTGACCGAGGTCATATTGTTCAATATAAAGTATTCAAGTTTGAACTGCAAACATTCATTTTGTAAATAATTAAAGTGAACGGAAAACTTTGCACCGAAAGTATTGATAAACTTTAGTCCTCTAAAGCTAAATGCACTTTTGTTGTCACAAGTTGTATTTTATCTTTCTTGGAGTATCCAAAAATAGTTTAATAAAAATTATCAAGAAGTATCGGTTATGTGTTCGGATGTATTGTTCCTACTCTCTAGATAGATTCCATAAAAGTTTTGGAAAAATTTAGAAACTATCGCTTCCTGAAGAAATCATCACAAACTGGAGTCTTGGAGTAAGTGTTTAAAAAGAGTAAATCAAAACTTTAAAAAATGTTCCCTGAAATTCTGGGTCTTTTAATGATCCTATATTTTTTGGCCTCAATAGACTCTTATGACGCCTTTCTTTTAAAATTTTAGCAGATTTCAGCGCATTTTTATGTATTCCCAGGTTGAGGTCCCAGACCGAAAGTCGATATGTCCAGACCGAAATGAACGCACAAGGTGGCGTCGTGCGTTCAAAATTACACGGTCTGGAAAAGAAAATGAACGCACGATAGTCTGGACATATGCAATTTTGAACGCACGATAGTCTGGACATATGCAATTTTGAACGCACGATAGTCTGGACATAAGCAATTTTGAACGCACGAAAGTCTGGACATTGTGAATCGGAGCGCACGAAAATTTTTTGAATGGAAAGAAGAATGCCAAAAACTAATGAGTCCATGTTTGACTAAACACTCTTAATAGAGTGCTCACTCAAGTGAAAGCTTTCTACCAAGAAAACCTCAACTCACTTGAGTTCAAAAGTTACAAAACATCGAACGCAGGAAAAATCGCATCCAACATTTTGCTTTGTTTAAAACAATTTCACACCTAGAATTATAAACCCTTGATGAAATTGCAAAGCAAATCATACTTTAATAACTAGGTCACTGGCACCCCCTTCAGCCAATACTTTCATCGAACATCTTTTATTAAACAAAATGTAGGAACTGCTTGGGCACTTCATCACAACCATCACCCTAAAGTATCTATATTTGAAACGAATACATTATAAAAACGTTATCTGAACATGAACGCACGAAAGTCTGGACATACGCATTTTTGAACGCACGAAAGTCTGGACATAGGTGTTTTTGAACGCACGATAGTCTGGACATGAACGCACAAATGAGCGCACGATTTTTCATTTAGAACGCACTAAAGTCTGGTCATATAAGATTTTGAACGCGCGAAAGTCTGGACATAAGCACGTTTGAACGCACGAAAGTCTGGACATAGGTGTTTTTGAACGCACAAATGAGCGCACGAATTTTAATTTGGAACGCACTAAAGTCTGGTCATATAAGATTTTGAACGCGCGAAAGTCTGGACATAGGGAGTTTTGAACGCACGATGAACGCACGAAAAATTTTGAACGCACGAAAGTCTGGACATAGGCACTTTCCGTCTGGGAGGGTCTGGACATAAACACTTTCCGTCTGGGACGGTCTGGACATATCGACTTTCAGTCTGGCACCTCAATCTGGGTTGTATTTGCGCTGAATTTTTGAAAAATTAGAGCATTTTAGCGCATTTCTGTAATAGTTTTCGGAAAATTTTTCGAACCGGGAACTCAAAAAAACCAGGCTCTGTTGATGTTAATAACCATCAGTCCATTGATTTTTGAAACATTCATGTACCAAGTTCTACTAAAGGTTATTACATCATTCTAAAAAATTTGCAATTGAATATCCGTCTTGGCGTAAATCTAAACAAATTGTAAAAATGATTAAAATTTGGATAAATAATATTTAGTCTTTTGTAGATGTTTCGCGCTCAACTGTTACAAACGTTTTGAGGATTGTATTTAAGGGGCCATTTTTTTTATCTATCAAGGCAGACCCAAGGTGGGCTCCCTCTACAGCCTTAAAGTATAAAAAGCTCGGGCTACTTATTTCTACACGCGCAGTAGACATACCTAGTTCTCTCAGAATAACCGACTAAGTAAAACAGTAAACCAGACAGGCTTTAAATATAACAACGGTAAAATTTGTATATAACACCGGAGTCAAGGAAAATAGAGTCCTCTCGGTCTCTGATTGGTTGCGAATACATATTCTGTATTTCTGTCTGCTACACTATAAGTGCTTTTTGAAGCATATGTTCCAGACTGAAATTTTTTTAAACCTGATTTTACAAATGTTCAACTTAAGTACCTCCTTGATTTACTTGAAGAACATTTGAAACCTTAAAATTTGTGAGATAGATAAAAATCTGTTTTTAAAGACTCATTATCTCCTCAGAAACAAAAAAATGCAAAATTCATTTCACGGTTAAGTTAGTTTTTCAAGGTTTGCAACAGATTAATCGGGATGGTTTAACGATCCTAATCGAAATATACTTGTAGTTTTGGAACATTTCACCGTCAAATTTGAAAACTTTGAACAGCAGGACACCTTTGATCTAGGAGCACCAGATCAACTTTAATCAAATGTTAAATGCTAGATTTTGTTGTGTGTTACTAACGACACACTCCAAAACTCAAAAAAAATGTCAATTCAAAGTGCATTTTAGTTGAAGTCAAAATCTGATCAATGTCTATTCATGAACGAGCGGAAGCTTGGTCATGAATAAATTTCGTCCTGATAGTTCTTCAAAATGCTGGCTTAATTTTCGAAGAACCAGGCTCTGTTTTCATGTGGTCAATATTTCTTGTTTGATTGTGAGACTTTGGAAAAAAATAACAAAACACTCATATCTGATATTGCATGGTGGTTTACATCAATTTTATTCAGTGCAATGTTTCGAAAAAAATCAAAATCCTTTATATATTGGTTAAACTATATCAGTCAAACGAAGAAATTATCACAGTCTTTGAATTTTTTTTCCAATTTTGCCCAGATGTCGTAGTTGGCGTTACTTATTTCCACCCCAAGAGCAATGGCAATATTTTAACATAGTCATCTACTGTGTTTATGGTACGTGCCCTGTAGCCTGGGGTGCATAACATAGGGGGAACAAGCAAAAAGATCCAAGTTTTCAAATGCGTTGAATTTTCTTACTCTAAGCTTGAGCTTCCTAGTACTCCCGTTCGAGTTCTTTTTGACAAAAAATTTCATAAATTATTTTCTTGAAAAAATTTTAATTGTTTGAGCAAAAGTTATATTGAAGAATAACTGCAGACGACTCACAAAGAGGTATAAATCTTATGTGTGGTTGAAAAAAATATTGGAGTAAGCTTTGTTAACATTCAATTACTGGTACCGTTTCTTCGATTGAACACAAGAAAAACATCCGAAACTGGATAACATCATTTTCAATGCACAACTAATGTTAGCACAGTGGTTAATTGTGGTGTCAACTGTATGCATCAAATTGTTTACATAATAACTGAATAATTTTCAAGCAAACTATACAGAAGGACATCTCCTTCCACTTCTTACCAGGAAAAAAATAACATCATTCGTGATCCCACGTTGAAATTTTTCAGAAAATTCTTTTATATAAATATTTTTTTTAAAATTGAGTACTTTGGAAAAAACCAATTGATGAGAGCTTGTGCAACATCTTGTGCTGTGCTACTAAATCAAAACATTTGGAAAGAAGTTAATCCCGTTATATATTCCCATTTTTCGTAAAATCTAAACCCAGGTCGTTTGTGTGGATCGTTTTTGAACGCACACAGGGAGTACGGTGCGTTCAAACATACACAGGGGTGGCAACCTTCTGAGCCACAGACGAGCCAAAAAATTTGTCATAGGCAAGCTGAAATCTGCACCATACGCTTTTACGAAAAATTTGTCGGAAATGTCTCAAATTGACTTTAAAAATCAAGTTTTTGATATCTTCCAGTATGTTCTGGGTGTGTTTCCCTCCTCATTCTCTCACCCGGGCTGGGGACCGGCTACGGCGGAGTTACAAACAAACAACTACGAGAGATTTTGAGAGTAGGTAAAAAAGCAGGCTCAAAATCTATCTCCAAATTAAATTATAATTCCTGTAGCAAAAATTCCTTTTGTTCTACACACTAATTACACAGTGGATGCTCAATGCCAAGTTTGGTTCGATTTGGACAACTCCTTGACTCGATGAAAAAACTTATGTTTAAAATTCGTTATTCGCGAAATTCAAAAATTTCCGTATGAAAAACTAACTTCTTTCCTGGGCAAGCTATAGCAAAAATTTCTTTTGCCCTACACTCTGCCTACCCAGGGGATACTCCATACCGATTTTGGTTGCGCTTTTTGAACAACAGTGTATCAGGAGACAATTTGAGTTGTTTTTGAAAGACGTTGATTTTAATGCTTTCATGATTAAAATTGAGACGAGAAACTAAAACCGTGTTGCACCAACCTTAATTTGCCAAGCGGTTAAACAAAGTGCCTCGTCCGAGGGGCCTACTCAGATTTAGCTACCTAGCTCTTTTAAGCTTTAAGCACGCAACTTTTTTTCACTTATCAGAGTTGAGTGATCTTTGAGCTGCAGATTCTCTTGCTCATAATAATTTCTTCTGGTCACCGCTGTTATTTGTATTTGCAATTGAATAATTGAAAAACTCGGACATTTCGAAAACATGGTGATAAAGATTTATCAAATTGATTTCTGAATATAATTAGAGCTGCATTGCATAATGGTAACAATTCTTTTCTGGGTTGATAAAATTTCACTTGTTCTTTTCAAATTTAGGAGATAAAATCATTTCGTGGGCATGAATTGTTTGTTTTTGTGATACTGTTGCCAACAAGTTGCTTCTGCCATTTTTTTACAGACTTCATGTTCGCCAATCTTTTTAACGACATTACTATGGAAAATTTGTTTTCTTCATAAGAGTGATACACTCAAAATCGGAAAAACCAATTTTGAGATCTTTTTCCGCTTTTGTAATATTTTTCGAGAGATGCTCGCAGAGCATCTTAAATATACGTTAAAGACTCTCTTCATTGAGGACGTTCCTCATATGGTAGAAATTAAAGTGTTCTCGACTCTCTTCTGGGCAGTGAAGAATCTTTGCATCCCGCCGCCTAGCTATAAGATTGCAAACATTTTAATCGCACTTTCATATCTTTGGAAAAAAATTGAAAATTATACGCCGCAAATCGCTTAATCTTTTGCGCTGAGAAGATAATAGCAAAAAAGTTTTCAAAAGATTTTTTCCTACTATCCTTTTTACTCGCCCTTTACCCTTTACCTAATTCTCTCTTCAGTTGTATTCGCGTACAACTCGGCAAAGTGGACTCATCAACTTCAGGGAATCAATAAAAATTGAACAGACTACGCTTTGTCCTCCGCTGCTGTCAAGCGTCATGGAAATGAAGACCGCACGAATATCATCCTCATAATGGAGAAGATCAGCCTATTCAAAAGCAACGCTCAATTTTCGAGGATGGAAACTCGTAAAAGAAATGATAATCCGCAATTTAAATGGAGAAAAACGTCCTACCATCCGGCTGACGTCATAAAGGGAGCATCGAATTTGTTGTCTGCCATAACAAGCTCATGAAACAGGACGACTTCGCGCCAAGGAAACTGACTTTTGGTAACGCTTTGTGCAATATTTAAATTTTGAAACGAAAATCCCTCTTTCGACTGGGCGCTGCAGAAAAATTCATTTGTTTATACTCTCCCCTGCGCAATCTGGGGTTTTACATCCGAAAAGATGAAGCATGACATTTGTTGTGACTTCGAAGTCGAGTTATCACTTCAAGTCCACTTGAACTGATGAACTTTTGCAGATCCACTCGAACTGATGAAAACGCTCGAATTGACATCATGGCAAAACTTTTTTAGGGAACTTTTCAACGTGATTTTTTAAATCCGCTTTTCAAAGCCTACAGAAACCTACAAATAGCACGGCAAATTTTAAAAAACCTAAATTACCTTTAACGCATATTGAAAATTGTTGTGCGCGATCCTCTGCATCTGGCACTAGAGACAACTAGCAACAAAAATTTTCAAAAACGACAATAAATACTCTAAATAAATACCATATTTTCTCGAACGCAACAATTGAAATGCAAGGAAAATTGTTTGACGGACTTGGTAGATAAGAAATTAGCAAATGTGGAAGACCAACTGTGGGAAAAACTGAGCAAATATATGCTGTTGTCGTATCTGTGGGCAACATTGCGATCACACAAAAAATATTTACCAACCTTGGCAAAAAAGGAAGCAACAAATAAAAACCAAATTTTGAAAAAGAGGCGTTAACTATTGAGTAAAGTTGTTTTAGTACAATTTTACTCAATAGTTAACGCCTCTTTTTAAGAAAAAAACCTTAGAAAAGCATTTTAGAGCTTCTGAAAAAAAATTTAAAATCCTTTTAAGGTTTATAAAAACCTTAAAATGCATAATATAGTTAACGCCTGTTTTTAAGAAAAAAACCTTAAAAAGCATATTAGAGCTTCTGAAAAAAAATTTAAAAACCTTTTAAGGTTTATAAAAACCTTAAAATGCATAATATAGTTAACGCCTGTTTTTAAGAAAAAAACCTTAAAAAGCATATTAGAGCTTCTGAAAAAAAATTTAAAAACTTTTTAAGGTTTATAAAAACCTTAAAAAGCATAATATAGTTAACGCCTCTTTTTAAGAAAAAAACCTTAAAAAGCATTTTAGAGCTTCTGAAAAAGAAAAAATTTAAAATCCTTTTAAGGTTTATAAAAACCTTAGAAAGCATAATATAAATAACGCTTCTTTTTAAGAAAAAAACCTTAAAAAGCATATTAGAGCTTCTGAAAAAAAATTTAAAATCCTTTTAAGGTTTATAAAAACCTTAAAATGCATAATATAGTTAACGCCTGTTTTTAAGAAAAAAAACCTTAAAAAGCATATTAGAGCTTCTGAAAAAAAATTTAAAAACTTTTTAAGGTTTATAAAAACCTTAAAAAGCATAATATAGTTAACGCCTCTTTTTAAGAAAAAACCTTAAAAAGCATTTTAGAGCTTCTGAAAAAGAAAAAATTTAAAATCCTTTTAAGGTTTATAAAAACCTTAAAATGCATAATATAGTTAACGCCTGTTTTTAAGAAAAAAACCTTAAAAAGCATTTTAGAGCTTCTGAAAAAGAAAAAATTTAAAATCCTTTTAAGGTTTATAAAAACCTTAAAATGCATAATATAGTTAACGCCTGTTTTTAAGAAAAAAACCTTAAAAAGCATATTAGAGCTTCTGAAAAAAAATTTAAAAACCTTTTAAGGTTTATAAAAACCTTAAAAAGCATAATATAGTTAACGCCTCTTTTTAAGAAAAAAACCTTAAAAAGCATTTTAGAGCTTCTGAAAAAAAAAATTAAAAAACCTTTTAAGGTTTATAAAAACCTTAGAAAGCATAATATAGTTAACGCTTCTTTTTAAGAAAAAAACCTTAAAAAGCATATTAGAGCTTCTGAAAAAAAATTTTAAAACCTTTTAAGGTTTATAAAAACCTTAGAAAGCATAATATAGTTAACGCTTCTTTTTAAGAAAAAAACCTTAAAAAGCATATTAGAGCTTTTTAAAATCTTTTAAAAACCTTTTAAGGTTTCTAAAAACCTTAAAAATCATATTAAAGTTAACGCCTCTTTTTAAGAAAAAACCTTAAAAAGCATATTAGAGCTCTTTAAAAACCTTTTAAAAACCTTTCAAGGTTTCTAAAAACCTTAAAAAGCATATTAAAGTTAACGCCTCTTTTGAAGAAAAAACTTAAAAAGCATATTAGAGCTTTTTAAAAACCTTTTAAAACCTTTTAAGGTTTATAAAAACCTTAAAAAGCATTTTAGAGCTGTTCAATTATGGTAAGAATGTTCAACTGGCAATAAAAGTAACTTTGACAATATGAGTAGGTTTCCTAAGTCTTCACCAAATGGACAAAAAAAGCCTTTTAAATATAGAAAGGCGAACAAATATTTTAAGTGCAGTCCTGATTTCCATCTATAACACAGGTCGTATTTGGAGAACTTGCTTCAACGATAGTATCAACTCAAATGAACTCCTCTGTAAACCATGACACAATATAAAAAATACAGATAAAATTTTGTGCTTTCTATAACTTTCAGATAGAAGTGCACATTGGTACAGATATGAAATTTTGAATCACTCCTGGGGAACATTTCAAACATTAAAATAATGGTCTTCCGCTATGATATAAATTTCCCTGAAACAATTTGAAAAACGTTCTCTAGTCTTCTAAAATACAAAGTTTTGATAGTTGATCTCTTCGGAGATAATCGTTACAGACGAGCCACTGGTTTTTCAAATCTCTCAAACAGCACAGCATTCTCGATGTAGCTTTCTAATGCCTTTGCAGAACCTCCTGACAGACAAAAATTAGCAGTGTACAAAACTGAGCGAACAAGTCACCATGGTGAATAATTTTGTTCTGTTTTTTTTTTTCTCCCAAATTTATTTTTTGGTACCAGTAGTTTTACCTCCTCAAATCCAGCTTTGTCTAATTTCAATGCATGGAAGAAGAAAATATATTGTTTCCACTAGATATTGCTCGATCGCAAGGTGCGGATGGACTCCGCAAAATTGCGGGCAAATACGATTTGTCGGCGATAACACCAATACAAAAAAGACCGACAGAGACAAAAGGTAATAACCGGCTGTCTTCTCTTCTGCATAATGATAGTAGAGTTCTTCAAAAATGCAAATTCATTGTTTTCTTATTTTAATTGGATGTCTGATAAAATTTTAATCAGGTTTCATCAAAAACAAGTCAAAACAAACAAACGTGATTTTTGATCTCAAATAAATATACGAACCACAAGACACAGATACCATCTCAGATGTCAGAGCGCTCTATTCTAATTTCGAAAAAGCGTTTTATAAAGTGCCGCACTTTGAACTAACTCAAAAACTCATTAAAATTGGAATCGGTGTTTCTTTTGTGATGTTTAAATGCAAACTAACTACCTATCGAAAAGGAGGCAGCTTGTGAGCGTAGACAAGAATACTTAGTGTTGTGGAAATAAACAGTAAAGTTCCCTGTGGTTCTCTTCTTTTGCCTTTTGCTTTTTCTAATTTGATTTAGCGGATGTACTTGTTTTTTTTTCCGATCCGTATAAATTTTTTTTTAAATGACTTGAAAATCTTAGCTGTACAAAAAAAGTATTGACAAGTTTAAGGTGACTTACATCTCATCAACTGAAGAAAATAAAATGGAGCTTAGTCTGATTAAACTTTCAAAGCTTTTGTTTAGAGGAAAAAAAGTAAATTAACACTAAGACCAATGAACTTGGGGGCACAACAATTATTAAAAAGATCCTAGAGTTTTTTTTATCAGATGACGTATTGGGAAGAGCGTTCGAAAAAGCACAGAGGAGCGTTCAAAAACGGCTCCGAAGTGGATAAACGGCCTCATAGAAACAAATTATATCAATCGAAGCTGATACTACTGAATAACTCAGACTACTGCTTGATAAAGTTATTTAACAGGTGTGTTTCATGTGAAATGTCTTCAAACGTTCGGAGTTGATCACCTTCTTCTGAAGTTTTTCCAACGTATTAAGTCTGGATTGAAATATCACACGCCGATTAAATCATGAAACAAGAACTCGCTCTTTGGCGATTTACAAATGAATAATATATTTTCCCAAACTGCAACACCTGCTCCCTTCATGAAGCCGGTAAACAGGACTTCGTCAGAGGATTTATTCCACAGCCAGGGAAATGCGATCTTCTTATCGTGCTAGTAAATGGCAACAACTTGTTATCAACTGTCAACCGAGTCGACCGTCAAAGTTACAGACAACTTTGGTGAAATTTTGCACAATCATAACGAACTCATTAAATCTGTTTTTGTCTTTGGAATCCCTCCTCGATTTCCGTCGGACTAAGGCGAATTTACGGAAGATAACATAAATAATCGGAATCAAGCTGTAAACTGGCACCTGGGCAATAGTTTTGAGATTTTTGAGTATCAAGACTTAAGTGACGCTTTCTCCTCTACTGCTAACTTGTCTGACTGGGATAGCATAAGAATAAACGAAAAAGGTTTTGGTCATAATCGATTGATCGATAGGAAGAAAATTTTATCCAAGAGTTATTCCCCTGGAATTGCAAGCGTGTCTCATCCTTATGTCGGCAAAGTGGCTCTTTGTGTGTTTCATACAGTGAATTGTAAGCCCTAAATCTCCTCTACAGCCGTCAGGGCTCTTTTTTTTCCTTCTTTTTATTTCCAAAAGTAATTTGATTAGAGCCATATACTCATTACAGCGTTTACCTTTCACAGTTATATGCCATAGAAAAAAACTAATTAATTTGGCCTTAACAATCATAAAATAAAAATAAAAAATAAAATTCAAAAATCTACATTTCCAAGAACGAAAAACACAAAAAACACATGTTGCTGAACTTGCTTAACAAAAATTGAGAAAACGGTCGCAATTTTATGGTTGCCTATCATGCGGTGAGTGCATTCACTTTACGTAAAAATGCACGTCTATTTCGGTAGATTTAAGTTTTGGCGAAAGTCTATCATGG
Source organism: Convolutriloba macropyga (assembly GCF_964194025.1). Lineage (NCBI taxonomy): Eukaryota > Metazoa > Xenacoelomorpha > Acoela > Convolutidae > Convolutriloba > Convolutriloba macropyga. The sequence continues at coordinate 41,302,149 of NC_134482.1, read as the reverse complement.
ACAACATCTTAAATTCCCAAGATTGTAAACCTAATGAAAAATGGGATCCATTCTGTTTCGGCCCCCAGGGTTTTTTATGACCCCCAGTTACAAATTCTATATTGTTATATAGCACGTTACTATGTAAGAAAATAGCACGTGTGCCTGGGGGTCATAAAAATTTATGTTCACTAAGCTTGGGGGGTCAAAACAGAATAGATCCGAAAAATGAAGCGAAACTTGCCAGTGATTACTCCAAGAGGCGGTTTTGTTCTCTCTACCCAAAATGGTGTTCATAAGCAGGGAATTAACCCCAGAAGAGCAGAAAAGATTACTGCAGAACAAACGTGAGCCTGTCAAAACAAGTTTAAGTTAGTAGAAACTTCGAATTCAAAAAATTTTGAAAAAACCTGGGAAGATGTACAAAGTTCAAATTTGGAATCGGATTGACTGGAGAATTTAGCGATAAGTTTATTTACGTTAAATGTCTGTAACTTCTTAAATTTTGAAACGACTTCCAAGGGTTGCAAACTGATTCAACATTGAAAGCTATTTTGATGTACTATGTTAAAGCAAAATATGCCTAAAAAAGATGTACCTGACGAAGTTCTATTCCTGAGAACTCATAGGCTAGATAGATCAACTGATAATAATTACAAAACCAATCGTAGGGTTGTTTTGTTTATAGTGAGGAACTTACCACAAGAGAGAATTACTCTAATATAGAAAAAAGAATTTATGAAAGGACTGTAAAAATACACTCAAGAGATCGATCAGTTTCAATGTGTTGTTTTTATATTCTTCCAAAGGTTGCCCCTACAGATGAGATAAAAGGTCTCTAGCTGACCTGTTTGCAGAACTGTTAACGTATGCTGAAGCAGAAGAACGCAATTGCGTTGTTCTAACGGGAGATATATAATTTGAGAACACCACCTTTTTCATTTTAATATCAAAAGCTGAGGACGAACGAGAGTATCTTGACCAATTGTCGGAGCTCTATTTTTTGAAACGGTAAAATTAAAAGACAAAAAGCATATTGATATCTTTCTTGCAAATAAACCAGAAACATTTTTTAATAACAATGATTAAACGAATTTAACAAATTTTACAGCTCTTACCCCAAGGCATACATAAAGATGCCACATTTCGGTACAAAAAAGTGACATAGCACAATGAAGCGACATAGTTATGCTCTCATTAAAATTGACTGGAACCAACTAAACTAGAATATCTTAAAAGAGACTGTCCAACCATATTCTCACAGTAATCTTGATGAGTTGATTGAACAATGGTAAACATAGCTTGATAAAATGCTGAATGAAAATATATCAAACATAAGTGGACATGGATCAAACTTGCAGCCATTGGTCAGAAGTGAGACCACACATTAGATAAATTTTATCTCAATTTTTTAAATAATACTACCAAAATAGTCAAATTCAAGGCGAAGTCAAGCTAAAACGCAAAGAAGATAACTTGAGAAAATCCTTTGAAAAAGATTCGGCAACAGTCTAAGAGAACTTATTTCGAAGGGGAAAAGGTTCTGGCTTCAAAAAACAGTTGAGATTTGTACACAAAATGGTGTTGTCTTGGAAACAATGTTTTACAGAAATAATGAATTGAATGATGATCAGCCAAAAGGCCCTCTTTTTGTGACTTCTTTCTGGGCGTCTTTAATAAACAAGAGCAAAAATTGTTAAATGAACCTATTATATTGAGTTTAAATAAATTTTAAGTTTAACCAAGAAAAATTGTAACATCGTGACAAAACTACAAACTAGCAAAAAATGCACGCCTGATTACATCGGAAATATGATCCTTAAAAAATTACTTAAACTGTCAAAACTTTCCTTCTGATATTAAAGACAGTCATAGCCAAAAGTCATTCCCAACAAAATGGAAACTTTGCAAAATCTTAGAAATTTTCAGAAAGAAAACAAAGTTGATATTGAAAAGCACAAGCCCATAATTTTCATAATCAGCGCTTCAAATGAACTCAAAAAAGTTTATCGACGAGTTTTAAGAAATAGTCAAAATGCAAAATATATCATTCAAGAATTGTTTTAAGCAAACATATAATTAGAAAAAAAGCTCAGATGTTTCTACTCTTGAACCATCTGAAGAACTGCCATGATTCCTCTGAAAATCAATTGTTTTTCCTCTAAGCTGATTTTAGAAAGCTTTTGACGCTATATCCCATAAAATCTTTATCATGTATGCAAAAAGTTTGGAGGCCGTGATGTTTTTTGAACACCTTAAAAAGATATCTCGCGAACAGAAACCAATACGTAAAATTGAGCAATTGATTCTTCAGACGTAAACCTAGAAAAGGTAACCAATCGGGGCAATGCCGTGATTCCAGCAGGAACCCTTAATATCCGTCAATTATGTCAACGATCTGCCTGGAAGATTATTATAATATGAACTTTTTGTCTAAGCCTACAATTTGAGACTGTTTTCTTCTGATCCTGACTAATTATAGCGCGACTTATACACAATTGATAATTGCTGAAAAGAGTAAATAAAATGACTCTTGACGGAAAAACGGCTACCTCCCGCCAATAAAGAACTGCTTTGCTGATTCTGTAAAAAAACTAAATGAGGTAACGTTAATAAAAACTAAAATCATCATAACACAACCACAATTTAGCAAAATATGTAAACAAGACATCAAAAAAAACTCAAATTAGGAACGATTTTAAAGAATTCGATAACAGATTTAAATTTGAAATTGTAAGTAGGCTAAATATTGTATATAGGAAAAATTTTCGATTTATTTCTTTAAGATGGTTCCTAGAATTGTTTAAGTTGTGGTCTTCAGTTGAACATATGTCTTTCCTTACAAAAATTATCAAGAGTAATAACAAACAAAACCTACTGAAAGAACTAAAACGAGTCGAATGATGAAATGATAATTTTAAGCGGACACAAAAGGCCGGAAAAAAATCCATTTGACAAACTGTCGACTTTTCAAAAGTTGGGAAATTATGTAAATTTTCTGTATCAGTTGCACTAGAAAATCGTATTATCAGTTTAATGTGTAAATTCGTTGGAATCAAGTTTTCGGAAGACAATGTTTGCATGTGCCAACTCAGCAATTGTCACAATTGCAGAGATAAAAGGACCTTTTCTAAAGATTAACGACGCATCACTCCCTTCAGCAACAGCAACCGATATTTTAAATCCACTAAAACAAAAACAACAATTCGCACAGAGAGAAGGTGTCCACTACTATGCAGCTCAATTAGCTGTCTCAGAGGCTGCCCTGGTTCTTTACGTTTAACTGAGATTGGAAATACCTAGAGTAATGTTTAGCAAAAAGAGTTAAATTTCGAAATAAAAAAGGCATTTTACGCGAACGTTTATGTAATAACTTGCATCGTCAGCTATAGACTTGTTAAGTTTATTATTCAAAAATATGCTTACATACAGAAACGTTTCATGATTATCTAATTACATTTTTTTTAAAAAAATTCCAATAGGTTTTCTGTTTAAATTTTTTTAATTGTTAAAATAATTCTAATACTATTAAAATAAAAGTCTTTCTCTTAATAATTTTTGATGGAGATGATTGTTTTTGTGATCAATATAACGTTGCTCATATGCCAATTTAAAAAACTCTTTAGGCAGAACATGTTTTCTGCACTTAATGTTTCAGTATCAATTCGCGGCTCTTGTACTCGTCCCGTGTTTTCAGTTGTGGCTTGCGTCTACTATTGTGTGGAGCTTCCATTGTCACAGGTTCTTGTGGTGTATTGGCACTGATCTATTATCTTATAACTAAAGGCATCTAGAGGCCCAAACTATTCCACCACATGTTGGCCCACCTGCGAATCAACTATTTGGTGTTCAGAAATTCTCGTGGTGAAATGTCGACAAGTTTGGCCAACTTAGGTGGAATTGCATGCGCAACAACTGAGTTCGTAGAACATTGGAAACATCTTAAACTTCATAAAACTAGACTTCATGGACGGTAAGGTTGTTCGCAGTTTTCACGTTGTGATGATGCCTGTCTTTTTGCCAGAATTTCTCCAATTTCTGCTTCAATTGGCGGCTGATGTTACATCGGTACTACAAGTAGGAAATGGTTTAAGATCTTTGCTTGTGGGTCCTTGTCACTTCTGTTTTCTTTCTCGCCGCCACTCTTCTGTTGAGGTATATTTATAATTTTTTGTAAAGCGTCATTGATTATCCTAGAAGTCCAACCTATAAAGTATTGATTTCACAACCAAATATTTTCATTTTCCTTCAGAACTTTGTCCAATTTTTGCTTGTGCTGGTTCCTTTAAACGCAGTGAATTGTTCCTATTGTGATATTTTTCTTATGTTGAATTAGTGCACAGCTACAGAAATTCGAGACAAATCCCGTGTCAGTTGGTTCCTTGTAACACTCACAGTCAATTCCCCTCAGCTATTTACATTGATGTGCATGTCTAAAAATGCTGAGGTACCATTTTTGTCCTTTTTGAATTTGAATTTCCTATGAAGGTTGATGAATTTTGTGAGTAAACTGTCCGGCTGATCGCTTACAATAAAAATTATATCGTCTACATGTTTTTAATAATTGTATTTCAGTTTCCGGCTGACTATCCATTTCCTTAATTTTCTGGTGATTAGAGCAACACTACACCTTATCCTTCATTTTAGCGTAAAGTTGATCATCAATAATTTGGCATTTTGCATGGAGCCAATTCTCACATTTTTCCATTTGACTCCTTTCCTCTAGATCTGACTCTACGGTTGCATTCAGGTCAGGCCCCAAGATCAATTTTAAGGAGCTAATTGACAATCTCTTTCGTTGACTTAATCTGATCTTGAAATGAGTTCATCCAAATGTTTGCCAGAGTCACTGCAAGTGATGGTGCCATTGCTAAGCCATCGACTTGACTATAGCAGCCGCCCGTGCGCAATATGTATTATCTTTTGTAATTGAGCGTGGTACATGTTTAAAATACACGGATTGAAGTTTAAATAATAAGTAGATAAAAGCAGAAGAGAATGGTTTCAAATAAATGAAGATCTAATTGAGTGATTGACTCTGAAGGTAGGTTTATTATTCAATGAATGAGTTTTATCCTCAGTTTTGTCCGTACCCAATATCGGTTCTATCACCGTGGTAAATTAACCAAGTAAATACTGATATGTCACAATTGTTAGTATTGCTCGAAGCCTGAGCTTAGTCTATTTCAATCTGTCGACACCTATCAAGATTGTGTCAGTCATTAATCAAGTAAGAAATTAAAATTTAAACTAAATCTTTGACCTTGAAACCCAAGGTTTTTAGTACACCCTTTTTTTACATACGTGTGACACTCACACTGCCCCCCTCTCAATAAGAATAGAGTGTGCCACTCACTCACATAAAATCAAACAAATTTTACAGCTCTTGATACCTGAACGTTTTAAAATACAAAAAAATTATACTTTTCATATAAAAAGTTTAGGTATCAGTTTTCGTCATTCATGAGTTTCTCTGCCTCGTCCAGCCCGAAAATGTTGTACGCTTCTCACGCCCCATCGTTTATCAGTATTTGGTATGCTCGATTAATGGTCCTGAAAAACTCCTCATCTCCACCAGCATCAGGGTGCGTCAACAAGCTCATTTTATGGTAGTGTTTTTTGATCTGATTTTTTGAAGCAGAACTTTTTACCAACAAAATCTCGTACAATGTCGCAGACCGATTCAATACATTTTTATTCCGAATCTCGAATAAACATTTTTCTGTGGCCTTCGTTTTGGCTTTCTCGTTCTTCAAAGAATGCTTTTGTCTATCAATTATAGTTTCTTTCCTTCGGCACTCACTCGCCAAGTACTGGTTATAGTTTTCCAACTGCTGAAGCTCTGACCTCAATTGGTCATTCTCTTTCTCCATTTTCTCCAGGGCTTCGCTTTTTTTTATCAGTATTGACTTTTAGATCGGCCAACTCCTGCTTAAGTAAGTCGATTGACTGCTCTTGTTCGGCATTTCTAGCTGCCGCCGCCTTTAGGTTATCTCTTAGCGCCTCACACTCTGCGCTCAGTTTTCCCAATGCTTCTCTTGTTGCCTCTTTGGCTTTGTCGCAATGTTTGTCTAGTTTTTGTCGAAGCTCGACAAGATCCTTTTGGAGTAAAGAGTTTGTACTCTTCAATTTCTCTAACTGCGCGCACTGGTTTTGCAGTTCCACTTCAGTCTGCAGAGCTCGGGACCGAATATTGGCGGGTGCCAGTAGTTCTAGTGTAGACACCTTCCGAGTCCGTGACAGACAAGATTCCACCCGGTACACTCCCGGGGAATTCTCCGAAATAACTGTCCACAACTCTGGCATATAGTACACATATTCACCGATTTGTGGGGTCTCACTGCCTGCTATGTTTAATAGAAACCATTTTTGCTTCTAAAGTTTCTCAATATTTTTAGTCTTGATCTCAAGACTTTTCCCTTATTTTTATTGGTCTTGACCTCAAGACAACTCTTTTTAATTTTTTTTGGTCTTGAACTCAAAACAAGTCATTTTCATTTTTTTTGGTCTTGAACTCAAGACAACTCATTTTCATTTATTTTGGTCTTGAACTCAAGACAACTCATTTTCGTTTTTTTTTAAACAACCGACTCTTTCAAGAATTCTTTCTCTTCAATCATTTTCTTTTGTTCTCGACGCTCGATCGAGATTCCGCAACAGTTGTTGCCAGGAGGCTTCATTAATGACTAATCCTAAATAGATGAACAATTTAGGAAAATTTTTCACAACTTGGAATATGAGGTAGACTGTTAAGACTGACACAGCAATGTCCTTAGCTTTTAACCAAACGTATAAGCTTTCAGTTCTTAAGTTACGAAAAATTGTTATTTCGTTTGTTAGAAAAAATTGTTTTTGGAACTGAGCGTTCCAATGAATAAAATTTTCATGCCTGCATTTTCCATCCGAATCTCGGAATGCTTCCCGACTGATAATTTCTTTACTATTATGGCGAATTGTTCAAGCAATTTGACTCTGTTTTACGTCCGATATGGAGAAAAGGCTGCGATGCAGGTTTTCATCACTTACGTTTAAGTTATTATTCATCGACCACTGATATATCTCACGATTGAATTTCTTCAGCGTTTCTCCATATTGTTGAAAACTGCCGTCTTCTAAATTCACAACATTTGGGTACAGCGGGTTGCATGCAGCGATTGTATAATTATGATAAAAAAATTTTTGTAATAGGGTCCATATATCTAATAGAAGGAAAATTCTGACCCTCTACTAACACAGGAACTTCTTCTGTGCAAAAAGGAAGTTTAGTTATTGTTGCTACCATCTTTGCACATTTATGAACATATAACACAGATCCTGCTCTTTCGACGTGAGTTCCTTTCTCGAAGAGCGTTACCGATGGACTAACAATGTTTTTTGATATTTGAATCATAGTTTGAATTTTTAGTCTTTGAATCTCGCATTGGAGCGTTCTGATTTTCATAAAAAAAATTTTTCTCTCCTTGAGAAGTTCGAAATTTAAGGTGTCAACAACGCGTGAAAGAAATATTTCCATGGTTATTTTAAGATTACCAGTTTTCAGTTCTGAACATTCCTCGGAGTAAAAAACACCTGGAACTCTGGTTGTTTTCACCTGCTGTCCACACAAACTAATTGCTTTTTCCTCTAAGATTTCTAATGCAAAATCTTCATATTTGTTTTTGTGTAAAATTTTTCCGCTGATAAAAGTGGTCTTGTTGTTACCAAAAATTTTTACAGGGTCCTCCTTATTAAAGTGATTGATCGTTTGACATGTTTGCTCACCTTGATTTTCAAAAAAAAATAGTTTACTAAATCGTCTTCAAAATATGTGGTTTTGATAAAAACAGTTTTCGAGAAACCTAGGGGATCCTTAAAGTTAAGAGGTTTCTTTGTATCAGCTTTCCCCAAATTGTTCCGATGTAAAGTTTTGCATTGATCATCACCTTTCCAATAATTTTTACTCCTGTAAGCGAAACCCACTCTACAGGCTCAGCATACATAGCACCTTCACGATTATTTTTTTTCATGAAGCTCTGGCTATGCTCCTAGGCATAAGTAGTTTCACTTGCTCGCTGTAAAATCTTTTCCGTTACTGAATTGTTGACTTTAAATGTTTGATCTCCAAAACCTGGTGAAGCAAAGTTTTTCTTTTGCCAAATGCTCCTATAGGTTCCTTCGTTTAATGGATATATGGATTTTAGGTTATAAAGACAACATCGTCATATACATTGCTCTTTTTAAGTGCAGACACAGTATATGCCGATTCATACATGCAAAATCTTAAATTTATCTCGGGCTAAACATCAGCATATATCAAACTACCTTCTTCTATTGTTTTCGATACCCGAATTTTGTTATCACAGTTTGTACTGTGATCCAGAGAATATATTTTTGTTGATACGATATTGATTGTACGAAATCATAGCTGTATAATTGATTGTACGAAATCATAGCTGTATAATTTATACAAAGTGAAGGAGAAGCAAAAATGGCTAGCAATGCCAGATACAAACCTAGTGATATTCCATCACACGATGCTCCAAACGAACTCGTCTTTCTTTTCGATTCCATTATTTCTTTCTTGATTTTCCTGAAACAAAAACATCAACAGTTTCCTTGCCGCTAATGTAGTCATCATCTTGCTCAGTAAAGTAATTTTTTAATCTCTCAGGCACCGATTTTAATCGACTGCTTGACCTTGTAGCCATTTTTGGTGCCTTGGGATTACTATTAATCTTTTCTTCAGTACTTTTTGTTTTACTAATAGATTCCTGTTGCTTTTTCTCTGGTTTTGGAATTTTTGTTTCTGCTGGGTTTTTTTCAGTGTACTCGGTAGCTTTTGATGGAGTTGCAACTCCTCCCTCGGGAACATTTTGTGCCTTCTTTTTCCCTTAGAGGTTTCTTGCTCTGATTCTTGAACTTCCTTCTCAGACGTTTCATTTGTAACATTTAGTGAATCGTTAGCATCCTCAGCTTCGGATTGATTTTCTGTGTTTAGATTGCTTTCACTGTCTGTTGATGATTCTATTTCAGTTATATCGCCATCGTCTGAGCTGTTCAAATAGCTATTCTTTTGCTCCTTACTGGTTGTTTTTCGTTTCGCCTGAGGCTCAGGCGTGGTTGGTTTTTCTCGTGTTTTATATTTCTTCAGTCTGTCAAAATGGACCTTGATAGCTTTCCTCGTCTTTTTATCTTCTAACTTGAAAATCAAATCTTTATAATTTCAACAATTATGTATGGTCCTCTATAGAAAAAAGTAAATTTTCTTGTTTCTCCTTTTTTACCTGTTGGGTTGAAAACTAACACTTCTTTGCCAACTTTATAGGTCGGCCCGTACTTACTGCGATCATAATACGACTTCTGGCGTTCTTGTTCGACAGCCATATACTCTTGCATCAACTGGTGCATTTCCTGTAGTTTCTGTTTCATCGTGAAAACATAGTCACTTGGTGTTGCATATATTGTGGTCTGTGGTGTACTATAGATGCAGTCTATAGGTAGCGACAGTGGAAAACCCAGTACCAAAAACGCTGGGCTGTATCTTGTTACACTATGAATTGATGATGGATATGCCATCATCGCTAAAGGTAGAAAATTAGTCCACTCGTGTTGGTATTGTCCTCTATATTTGGAGAGGCATTCTTTTATTGTTCGATTTGCTCTATCAATGATCGCGTTCCCTTGTGGTTGGTAGGATGTGGTTGATGTTCTCTGAATTCCTAGTTCACTGCAAAGACTACGAAACAATTTACACATAAAGTTTGACCCTTGGTCACTGTGTAGGTTCACTGGACAGCCGAATCTTACTATCCAGTGTTCAACAAACGCCTTTGGCACAGTTTTTGCCTCTTGATTGGGTAACGCTACGGCTTCATACCACTTACTGAATTGATCACCGATAAGCAAAATGTACTTGTTTCCATGAGACTCGGGAAGTGGACACATGATATCAAGAGATACTTGCCAAAATGGATGACTAGGTTTCCATTTTGTGAGTGAATGCCGATCTTTCTGCTTAGTGTCTTTCCTTTTTAGGCAAACGTCAAAGCTTTCTATCCAGTTTCTTACGTCCCTTCTCATGCACGGCCAATAAAACTTTTCGCAAGCTCTTTTGCACGTTTTCTCTATACCAAAGTGTCCTGCGCTAGGCGAATCATGCAACAGTTCAAGAACGTTGGACATTCTATCCCAGGGTACCAGCATTTGGTAAACAGTTTCAAAGTTAGGTTCTGTTAGGTGTTTTTGATACAAAATCCCTTCTATGAGAAAAAGATTTTTATACTGAACCCAGTATTTCCATAACTCCTTTGAAGCTCCGTTTCTCATTTGCCGTAGTTCGGGTCTTTTTTTGTTTATGACCCATGAATATGCTTCTTTGAGTATATTGTCACTTTGCTGCGAATCTCGCAGTTTTACTCTCTGCAGTTTGTGTAAATGCCAACCTCGACTACTATAGTCGGCATCGTCTTGCTCAACGTCTAGCGCAATAGCGTTAACCAAAGCTGTTTGTTCCTCATCTTCTGTGTTTATGCGCGAAAGACAGTCAGCGTGTGGGATTTTCTTTCCTGCTCTATGCTTGATGTGAAAATTGAATTGCCCAAGTTTCTCTATCCATCTTGCGACCATACCGTCTGGTTCTTTATAACTATAGATCTACACGAGAGCCCTGTGGTCCGTTATAATTAAAAAATGCCGACCAAGTAAATAGGTTTTAAAATAATGTGTAAAATGAACTATTGCGAATAATTCCCGCTGAGTTGCTGAGTAGTTTCGTTGACTTTTACTCAAAGTTTTGCTAGCATATGCAATAATTCTATCCTCAGTTCCTTGTTTTTGTGTAAGAATTGCTCCGATGCCTGTTAACGATGCATCGGTAGTTGATATTGATCCCTATCGTTTGGATATCCTAAAACTGGGGCTTCTAAAAGCTTTTTCTTCAACTCTGCTACCGCACTTGTGCACTCTGTACTCCATTCAAATTTATTTGATTTATTTAGTAACCTGTAAAGAGGCTCTAATATTTTTCCGAAACCCTGGATGAATTTTCGATAATAGCCCACAAGGCCCAGAAAAGCCCTGACGTCTTTTAGGGATGATGGTTCTTTCATGTTTTCTACCGCTCTTACTTTCTCTGGGTCGACCTCGACACCACTCTGAGATATAATATGTCCTAAAAAGCTGACGCGCTTTTGGGAAGAAATTGCATTTTGATCTCTTAATCTTTAATCCATTCTCCAATAAACGTTGGAAAACCAGCTCTAACCGTTTAAGATGTTCTTCGAAATTTCTTCCGAAAACGATAACGTCGTCTAGATAAACTAAAGCTATTTCATAAGAGAGACCAGCAAAAACTAATTCCATTAGGTTTTGAAAAGCTCCTGGTGCAGAAGCTAGTCCCATAGGGAGCCTCTTCCACTTATATAGGCCCAAAGGTGTAATAAAAGCTGTTACATTTTGACTCTCTTCTTCCAGCGCCATTTGAAAGTATCCCAACAGAAGATCAATGTTTGAGAAGTACATGTTTCCCTCCAGTGAATCAATAACCTCATTAATTCGTGGTAAAGGCCAGTATGTTTTAACTATTTGTTTGTTTAGACCACGGTAGTCTACAACTAAGCGGTAGGTTCCGTCTTTTTTTGGTACCAGTAATGATGGTGCTGCCCAATCAGAGTGTGTTGGTTCGACTAAGTCATCTCGTTCCAAGTCTTCGACAATTTTCTTCATGGTTTCTCTTTTCTAAAAGCTCATGCTGCCGTATGTACGTCTGAATAGCACAGCATCCTTTTATAATTTTATTTTTTGATAAATTCGCAAAATCCCATATCATTTGAGTTTCGCGAAAATATCACTTCATATTTTGTGCAAAGTGACCTCACTTTTGTCATTTCCTCCCGAGACAAGCTCATTGAACTTGGGTTCACGTGTTTCTCGAAATCACATTCGTCCCTATGCTTTTTATTATTGTCAGGGTTATTTTGTTGTACTCTTGAAATTTTTTCAATGTTTTCCGCCCATGCGATTATTGCATTTTGGTAAACTTTCTTTGATTCTAATATAGGGTTCAGAGCTTCAACCCATACATACATCATCAACCATGTCATTCAGCGATCTCGCTATTAATAAGTGTGATTTGTCTTCAAACCCTTTCATGGGTTCGACTATAATCTCTGTTTGCTGTGTTATGTTACCTTCATCATCGACAATCTTGCATTTAATGAAACCCTCGCAGCGACGAGGTAATTCGTGATCCTCAGCAGCAATCAAAAAAAGATTCTTTTTACTTCGTTGGGATGGGGACAATTGTAATGTTTTCCCAATTGCCCCGCAAAAAAGTAAGTTCTTTCTGAGAATTGAAATACAGTCAAAATTGTACAAGAATTCCATGCCTAATATACAAGGCGTTATCTCAATTCTGGTCACTAGAAACTATTATTTCACATGTAAATTTCTGAAGTTGAATTTGAATATCTGTTGACCCCATTATAGGCATTTTCCCGTTATTGGCAGCTATTATATTTTTATTGCACATTCTGATCTGGCTCGGTTCCCCCAATTGCTTGTAGAGTGTGTCTTTTATAATATTAACACTACTTCCACTATCAATTAAGGCCATTATCAATTTGTCTCTCATCATTATTTTTGCAAACAACGCCTCCACTGTGCTGTTTCCGCCACGCAAGGTTTTTACGTAGCCGGCTGAAAATGAAACCCTGCCATTTCCAGCTAATTCTCGTTTAAATACGGACAATTTCGTATGAAGTGATTTGGGCTCCCACATTCGAAACAATTTTTGCATTCCCTAAATGCATGGTTTCGCTGACCGCAACGGCGACATTTTTCTTTCTCGAAACTCACCGTTGCCTTCGACTGCTCGGCACGACTCTCGTGCGATCGATCTCGGCTTCTGTTCTCACCTCCCGGTGTTAGCGAACAAGCTCTACTTTCGTAATTGTTTCGTCTATGCTCAGCGCTGCTTCTGGTATAGCTATTAGTATTTCTATTTCTATCTTCGTTCTTTCTTGAACTTCGCTCACTACCGCGCAGAAACTCTTTTGGCCGCGCTCCTTGCGATCAAAACTTTTGATTCTCTTGCCTATTAGGTTGATTAGTCTGCAGTGTTCGCACTAAATCGTTAATCGAATTAACCAGTTGTGTGTTTTCATTCAACTGGATGGCAGAAACCCGCGGCTCATTATCCTCCTCCTCAATTCTCGTGACTGCTTCAATGTGTAGTGCTCTTTCTAAAGCTTTGTCTAAAGTCATATCCGCGTCACCCAAGTTCTTTCTCAGGTCGAGTCGCACCTGACTATTTTTTATGCCTTCGAGGAATCCCCTCAAAATGAGATGTTCTCTTATCTCATTAGACTACTGAGGGTATGCTTTCAAGGCTAAAGTTTGCAAATCACCGAGAAAATCTGTTAATTTTTCACCAGGCTGCTGGACTCTCCTAGCTAGCCTCCCCCGGATCACTACTGGTTTCTCATTATAATGTTGTCTGAAAACCTTTACGGTCTCGGCATAACTCTTTCTAGTGTCCTCCAAAAGTGTACGATAGAAATCAAGAGCCGACTTTTGTAAACTTAACGCGAAATAATGCGGCCGTTCATCAATTTCGGTCTCGGCGCCGTTTACTGTTTCTTTTCTTTGCCACTTTTGAAGTTGTGACAGGAGCTCAAAGTGTTTAATATAACTTTCAAAATCATTTGATCCAGTAAACGGTTCCAGTAACAGCGTTTTGAGGGGTGCCGCGCCATCCTTATTTTATTTAAAAGCTGTTGTTATTCAAAATATTTCACTAATTCTGTTCGAAACTCGAACTATTTTTCCGACACTCTAGTTAACAGCTTTTAAATATGATTGAAACTCTAATTCCCTGCTCAATAAATGCAAAAAAAACTCGAGGTTTAATGCTTGAGTTTAAGTCAAATTAAGTCAAACTAAAATACTGATGTTTCTGAACGCTATTTTATTATCAAAAAAACATGTACGAGCTGATTTATGCTATTCGAATTTTTAGGGAGTTTTCACTTGAAAGTTCCAAGATGGCAGTTGTTGTTGTCGAATTGCGACAGCAGTCCACAATTCCTCTTCCGGGTCGTGATGTTAAGACGTCGAACTCGAGTTTAAAAAATTGGTTTTCAAACAAAAAATAGATTTCTCTCGGAAATTAGTACAACGCTCAATATTATTGGGTGGTGGTTTTCTATTTACTTTTATTCTCTGTCGCCACTATAGCAGCCGCCCGTGCGCAATATGTATTATCTTTTGTAATTGAGCGTGGTACTTGTTTAAAATACAAGGATTTGTTATTGTTGTTGTGGTTGTTGGGGATTTACAGTTTTCACTGCGGGGATTTTCGTCCCAGTCGTCGTCTTAGAAAATTGTCCTATTAATTCTGCAGATCTGACAGTCACAGAATAGACGCCAGCTACAGATGTTTTTTTCGTCGAATCGCTTGTTTACAAACTTGCACATGAAACTTAAAACTCGATTTTTAAGACCTTTTTTCGTATTAAATTCAATGTATTTTTCTATTAGATTTGCTAGTCTGTTTGTACGGAAAAAGAAATCATTTCTAGCCTTTCCAGTTCTGGTTTTCGGGAGCTTGAATAATTCATTTGTTCTCCCTTTTTCTGAATTTTGTTTCAGCATTGGTAAAAAGCTATCGTCTTCTGTCAATTTCGATAAAAGTAGAATGTCATTTAGTTGCATGAACATTGGTTGTGGTAGTATGTTAGGAAGTCTCAGTTGATTTGGATACGGCATGATTTTTTGTCCAAGGATCCATTTGACTACTTTCTTTTGAAATCTTTCAAGCTGTTGTAGCTCACCTCGGTTCGGATTTGTGCATGCAGAGCCATATAAGAGTACTGGCAAAACTAGTGATTTGTAGAGTCCGAGCTTGATCTCTTGTCTTACTTGAAGAGCTATGTTTCGTCGAAGTAAGTAGAGTACTTTGTTCGCTTTTTTCAGTTGTTCTTCGATGTGTGTCTTCCACGTCATGTCATGGGAAACATAGATGCCGAGATCTTTGATGACTTTGGATGACTCTAGTTTAGTGCCCATAAGCTCGTAATTTTGTGTTTGACCTCTTATGCTCAGCTTTGCACATTTGTCCATGACTAATTTCATTTTATTTTCGTTTACCCACTGTTCAATACAATTGAGATCGTTTTGAACTTGCCAAAACGTTTTCTTCACTGCAAGAATTTTTAGGTCACCCGCGAAGATAAATGGGTCAGAGCTAGCCTCCCCCGGATCACTACTGGTTTCTCATTATAATGTTCTTTACGGTCTCGTCATAACTCTTTCTAGTGTCCTCCAAAAGTGTACGATAGAAATCAAGAGCCGACTTTTGCAACCTTAACGCGAAATAATGCAGCCGCTTATCAATTTCGGTCTCGGCGCCGTTTACTGTTTCTTTTCTTTGCCACTTTTCAAGTTGTGACAGGAGCTCAAAGTGTTTAATATAACTTTCAAAATCATTTTATCCAGTAAACGGTTCCAGTAACAGCGTTTTTGAGGGGTGCCGCGCCATCCTTATTTTATTTAAAAGCTGTTGTTATTCAAAATATTTCACTAATTCTGTTCGAAACTCGAACTATTTTTCCGACACTCTAGTTAACAGCTTTTAAATATGATTGAAACTCTAATTCACTGCTCAATAAATGCAAAAAAACTCGAAGTTTAATGCTTGAGTTTAAGTCAAATTAAGTCAAATTAAAATACTGATGTTTCTGAACGCTATTTTATTATCAAAAAAACATGTACGAGCTGATTTATGCTATTCGAATTTTTAGGGAATTTTCACTTGAAAGTTCCAAGATGGCAGTTGTTGTTGTCGAATCGCGACAGCAGTCCACAATTCCTCTTCCGGGTCGTGATGTTAAGACGTCGAACTCGAGTTTAAAAAATTGGTTTTCATACAAAAAATAGATTTCTCTTGGAAATTAGTACAACGCTCAATATTATTGGGTGGTGGTTTTCTATTTACTTTTATTCTCTGTCGCCACTATAGCAGCCGCCCGTGTGCAATCTGTATTATCTTTTGTAATTGAGCGCGGTACTTGTTTAAAATACAAGGATTTGTTATTGTTGTTGTTGTTGTTGTTGGGGATTTACAGTTTTCACTAAGGGGATTTTCGTCCCAGTAGTCGTCTTAGAAAATTGTCCTATTAATTCTGCAGATCTGACAGTCACAGCATAGATGCCAGCTACAGATGTTTTTTTCGTCGAATCGCTTGTTTACAAACTTGCACATGAAATTTAAAACTCGATTTTTAAGACCTTTTTCCGTATTAAATTCAATGTATTTTTCTATTAGATTTGCTAGTCTGTTTGTACGGAAAAAGAAATCATTTCTAGCCTTTCCAGTTCTGGTTTTCGGGAGCTTGAATAATTCATTTGTTCTCCCTTTTTCTGAATTTTGTTTCAGCATTGGTAAAAAGCTATCGTCTTCTGTCAATTTCGATAAAAGTAGAATGTCATTTAGTTGCATGAACATTGGTTGTGGTAGTATGTTAGGAAGTCTCAGTTGATTTGGATACGGCATGATTTTTTGTCCAAGGATCCATTTGACTACTTTCTTTTGAAATCTTTCAAGCTGTTGCAGCTCACCTCGGTTCGGATTTGTGCATGAAGAGCCATATAAGAGTACTGGCAAAACTAGTGATTTGTAGAGTCCGAGCTTGATCTCTTGTCTTACTTGAAGAGCTATGTTTCGTCGAAGTAGGTAGAGTACTTTGTTCGCTTTTTTCAGTTGTTCTTGGATGTGTGTCTTCCACGTCAGGTCATGGGAAACATAGATGCCGAGATCTTTGAGGACTTTGGATGACTCTAGTTTAGTGCCCATAAGCTCGTAATTTTGTGTTTGACCTCATGCTCAGCTTTGCACACTTGTCCATGGCTAATTTCATTTTATTTTCGTTTACCCACTGTTCAATACCATTGAGATTGTTTTGAACTTGCCAAAACGTTTTCTTCACTGCAAGAATTTTTAGGTCATCCGCGAAGATAAAGGGGTCAGAGAAAACTAACAAATCAGGTAGGTCATTGATGGATATGCAAAACAGGAGTGGTCCGAGAAGAGAACCTTGGGGTACCTCACTTGTTACATCTAAAGTTTCCGATCTTGTATTGTCTACCCGAACGAATTGTTTCCTATTGTCTAAGTAGTCAATGATAATTTCTAATAGGCAACTTCCAACTCCAATATTTGCAACTTTTTGTACAAGCTCATAATGCGGCACTTTGTTGAAAGCTTTGGATAAATCTGTGTAGAATGCTACAATTTCGGTGCTTGATTCGTTATCGAGTGCGTCGTGAATTGATTTCAAGAAGAATAGCAGATTTGTATTAACTGAGCGTTTTTTAACAAATCCATGTTGGTGTTCTGTTAGGAATTTTTCGAAGTGAGCGGATTGAAGTTTAATTAATAAGTAGATAAAATCAGAAGAGAATGGTTTCAAATAAATGAAGATCTAATTGAGTGATTGACTCTGAAGGTAGGTTTATTATTCAATGAATGAGTTTTATCCTCAGTTTTGTCCGTACCCAATATCGGTTCTATCACCGTGGTAAATTAACCAAGTAAATACTGATATGTCACAATTGTTAGTATTGCTCGAAGCCCGAGCTTAGTCTATTTCAATCTGTCGACACCTATCAAGATTGTGTCAGTCATTAATCAAGTAATAAATTAAAATTTAAACTAAATCTTTGACCTTGAAACCCAAGGTTTTTAGTACACCCTTTTACATACGTGTGACACTCACACTGACAAAACCATCTGTCACTGCATTTACAGAAATTTGTCACAGCTAGGTTCAAGAGTAATTTCAATGTCGATCTTGAAATCAGGCATGGTCACACTAGTGTACAGGCTCCTCAAGGCTATTTCAATTGCTTCCTTAACTGGGACGTATGTATATAGGAACTTCACGTCCAAAGAGACAATGCTCTCATCAGGACCCAATATTATGGATTCAAGTTTTCTCCGTTCATTGAGCGTTGACGTCTCGATGTTAGCACCCGGTACTATATCAAAGAGTGGCGTGAGGAATTCAAATTGTAAGAGCAACTGCCCGGTATAGACAAAACGGCGTAAAGGAGTTCCATTCTTGTGCACTTTTGCTAAGCCATAAAGTCTCGCGGGTTGTGCTCCTGTTGAACGTCACTTTTGATAAATTTGTTGGGCCTTTTCCGTTTGTGCCCCCATCTTAGTGGGTGCATACTATTTGCATCCCCAGACGCACGTGACATATTTTAACATAATGATTTTCAATGTAATGACATTTGCTGGAATGATATTTTCTGTAACTGGAGGGAGCGTAACGTACTAGTTTTTTTGGGGGGGGGGGGCACAAACGGAAAAGATCCATTTTTTTCGCGTAATAAAGAACTCTTCTTTATATCAAGCAACGCACTTTTGATGTCTTTTGCAATCTTCAAAGTAATGGTATCCCCGCGCTAGCAATTTCTTGAAACTGCTAGCGATCAAGAACTTCAGCCAGCTTTTTGTGATACCTATTCATCACACAAAATCTCGTGATTTTATCAAAAGGTACAGCCACGATGTCGTTATCTTTCAAAAGTACTTAAAGTAATGTTGTCCGGGTTGGAAGCTTAAGTGTTGTTATTTATTTCCTTTCCCTTTCTCTTCAGCGGCTCCTAGAACCAAACAAATTGCTATAGGTTTGAAATGAAATACAATTTGCTCTTATAGTTTATTGTGGGGTCTCACTCTTGCGTTCATTGTGATGATGTTACCCTGTTTTTAATATTAAGCCCAGAGGAAAAAAGGTCAGAAAATTTCAGAAATATGAATTACGGATATCAATATAATCCAGCTGCAGCGGCAGCTGCTTTCTATCCAGCAGCTGCACAGGCTGTCATGCAGCCTCAGCAAGCCGCACCTGCACGATTCGTGGCTCCAAATAATATACAGGCAACTCAGTTTAACCCAAACTTCAATAGTGAGTACATGAAGAAACGCTGGTTAACAAATTACATAATATGCTTTCGAATGTATTTTTAATAGCCGCACAGCGATAGCTGGGGCTATTATTGGCCTTCTCTTGGTTTTTTTACAATTCAAAGAATTTTTACAATTCAAAGAATTTGAATTGTATTGGGGCGCTGTCTTTGTTTTTAAGATCTGTTCACACATTTTCATGATTTTAGAAGTCAAATTGGAGTAGTGATTTTGGTCACGCCGAAACAGGAAGTGAAGCGAAAAAGCGAGTGGTTTTGCAGCGTGAAATTTTTTCGCTCTGGATTTAAAGTAGAGTGAGAAAACGGTGTTTGAACAAAAATTCGCTTTCTCGCTAGTGGTTTTTTGTTCACATGCGGCAATTTCACTTTGATTTTGATTGTTTTTTTCAATTGTTTGGATCGGATGTTTTTTCTAAATGGTTTTCCCAATCCATTCATAGTCCGTTCTAGGTCTAGTTTTCTGTTTAGTCAATGAAAATTCTTTGAATTGTACGTCAGGACTTGTCCTGCTATGTTTTTTTATTTCGTCGTCATGATTTTTGTCATGACGTCACAGCCACTTTTTGTACATTCGTTCATGCACTTTCAACTGAATTGCATGTGTGACGTCATTATTCGCTCTTAGTGGAGAGAGTTTTTTTGTTCATGCGCGTGACTAAATTTTTGGTCACACTTGACTTACCTCACTCTCAAAAATGACTTCCTCAATTTGAAATTGACTTTTATTTACTTTAATTCAAAGAGATAAGGTCAAATGGGTGTGTGTCACTCTAAATTAAGGTTATTTGAGATCAGCTAATGGAGGCAGCAATAACTTATACAGATTTTTAATCAAAATATAACAGATCTGCCTTTCATAAAGACGAATTTTTTGGTCTGTCTTTTTACTGTTTTTTTTAGACTGCCGATCTACGAATCTATTGCGGCTATTTTCTGGCAATCTGCCAGCTATGTTTTCTGCGGCTTTTCTTATGGATGCTTTTAAACAACGGAAAAATAGGAATTGCTGCTTTCAGTCGAGTAGGACGATTTTCAGAATTGTATAAAAATATTTGCCGCGTGCATCGTTAGATACATTAATTTTCTTGTTGGAAAACAACGCGAAAGTTCAAGGATTTGTTCAGAATCTTTGTGTACCCGCTATAGTCCCCCCACCCACCGAACAACGTTTCAAAGTTTCATGAAGTTGAAACCCAAGTGAACGTTCAATAACTCCAGGCGTGCATATGCCTGGACTCTAGGCATGCGTTTTCTCTTTCTAAGAAAATCAAGATTTTAATATCTGCATGTTTAATTGCTCTTGAGCGAAGTTCATAGCAATTATTGTAAATGTGTTTTTTTATGCAAATTTTTTGCCTGACCAGTTTGCGCTTTTCTGCTAGAACATTCTTTGACGTCTCGAATGACTTTTTCACGCTTTCGCTCTTCATTTTTGAGTGATCTCTTTTGCTCTCACTCCGAAGTAAAGCTTGTTGCTAATATAAAGTCGGTTGCAGCATATGAAAGTAAGAGACAAATAGGACAGTCGGTAGTGCAAAAGGTTATTAAGCGGGAGGTCATTGGTTCGAATCGCGGTGGAGTAAAATGTTTTTTCACCGGCCTGTCGTTCGAGAGCAATTCTTCCGACATTAGTCGAATTATGTTTTATCTTTATGCTACGGACTATACTGTTCTGTGGGGGCTATAACAGGCAACACAGAAAATAATTCAATTAAAAGAAAGCCCCTCGCGTAAAAGGTTTATCGGTCATCTAAGAGCGTCTTTATCAGAAATGATCTTGCAAAGTCTGAAGAATGGGCTCTAGTTCAACATATCTCAAGCTTGATCGAACAGGTTGGCAAAATAGTCAAGGATGCCATTGTGTCTTATATGCGTGTATCCGGTTTTTGGATATTGAAGCGCGTGCGCTACATCAAAAATTTCTGAACAGTCGCATGTTGATTGCAATGTCACATCCCATCCAATTCTAACGGCAATTACATCTCCTAATTCTACCTTGGTTAGCTCGAAATTATATACTTTCAATTGAAGTGCGTTTAGCCACCAAAAATTGTTTCCTTAGCCTTCGAAAGTTTTCTTTGTAATTTGATATTATTACACTTGGTCTCTATAACTGTGTACGTATAAAGCGGGGAGTTGGCAGTTAATTTTTTTGAAAATTGCAAATGAGCAAATAATCGATAATTGATTTCAAAAAGTCAATTGATCAATCAGTCTGATTTTTTGATCAATGCTATGTCTCCTTTTCGAACAAAGCTGTGGTCTACCATATCGTTAGCTTCAATAGTTGCAAAAGGTGATGCCAACGGAATAAGCTCGGTCATTCCTGCAGCAAATCCAGGAAGCATTAGATCAGGATATGAACTCTTGAAGTTTTTTTTATACTGAAGCATTTGACTAGTTGCGTCATTTTCAGTTGATCAAAAAATTACAAATCTCGCAGTCGGTTGATGGGAGTTCTCATAACCTATCTCGAGAACAGGGTTTTTCTAATTCTCAATTGACTCTTTTTTAAATGTCTAGAGAACAGGACACAGTTCGTCTGTGTTGATGCCGACAGCTCTTATGTGCTAGCATTCACTATTGGCGTCGCTCAGGTATACTTATTAGGATCCTTGCTGTTCTGCATATTCATCAATGAAGTTTTGACGTTTTCTGATCCCTTTATTTTTGTAGATGACTTAAAGTTTTTGGTTAAGAAAGCGTTTGGGTAACGCAGGATGATCTAGAAGAAATTGAAAACAGGGTGGATGAGAACCAGAATCAAGCTGTTCATGAAAAATGCTCCAGGAGAACATTTAAAGGGAAGGAAAGCTGCTTTATGACCGTGTGAAGTAGGCTGTCGACAATAAACCAAATTTACTATTTTGTTTGAGACAATCGAGTAAAAAGAAACCTGCTAATAAAATTTCGAAAAACCATTTATTTTGCGCCGAATTTTTACATGTGAATCACTTGAAACCAACTTTCGGAATTGCTGAAGCATCTGGGCATTCATGTGTCAGAAGTCATGTGAAGTTTGAAGAAGGCCAACAGAGTCCTGTAGTTTCTGAGGTTGAATGGAGCTACCAAAGTGAAAACAAGTCATTCAGCAGGGTCTCTACAAATCTATCTTATATGGATTCTCATGCATGACTGCAAATGGCGGTCAACTTACCATATTGAAGGGTTCCAATAGAAGGCAGTTAGGTGGATAATTGGAGTATAAGTCAACTTGTTATATCAGTGAGCTCATGCTACTGAAATTTCTTCCCTTGCCGATGTTCATGCAAATGTATGTTGTTCTTATTAGCTTATCAGATGACGAAGCCTCTACTCTGATGCTGCCACAGGATCAGCCCTGTGCTGGAAGAAACATTGGTCTGTTCAACTTACCTCGAATTGACCAATGATCAGAAATTGAAAAGCAGATTAATCAACCTGCTGTATAATTTTGTGGACCTTCTGTACGTGGCAACTGTTCTGTGGTTGTTGCTAATATTTGGACAACATTTTTGTTTTGTTGAAAGTTTTTACTTTTTCATTTTTAGTTTGAACTATTTTGGTTCTTATTAATTGCTCTCGAACGAAGTTTGAGGCAATTATTGTAAACATATTGGCTTTTTATGCAAAGTTTTTGCTTGACCGTTTCGACTTTTTGAGTGAGTTTTGCACTCTTGATATTTTTGTTGTGTGCTGAACCCAAGTGGGGGTTGTTCACTACCTAATGTCAAATGAAAGGTGCGTGCACGTTAATTGGCGCAATTTTGTTCACTTTAGTTAGTATTAGTTGTTATATAGAAACATATAATGACGTCATTTGAAGCCCTCATTATTCGGAGTCCCAAAAACTTTCCCCAAAAAAAATCCTAGAGCCGGTATTAAATTGTTTTTTGATTGAGCCGTAGACGTAAAATCTTTATAATCAAGAAATTTATAATCAGGAAATTCAAAGGGCAATTTTCCAGCTACCTTAGTCTTTGAAAATTGTGATGTGTTTACTGTTCAAAAGTTGCTTTTAATTGGTTCCCATGTAAAAATTCGGCGCATAAATTGTTTTTTATTTGAAATTTTTTAGCAGTTTCCTTTATTACTTGTCTCAAACCAAATAGTATATTTTGTTTGTCCTATATCTTTTTAAAGTGTACTGCAGAAAAGTTATCGACGTTGCAGGTTAAAAAATTGTTAAAAAGTTTGCGATAAAATTATATTATTTTGTATTATTTTTATGAATTGCTCTTGAACAAAGGTTGAAGCGATTACTCGAAACGTGTCTTTTTAATGCAAAATTTTCTTTCGATTGTTTTGACATTTCGAGTGACCTTTACGCCCGTGACTTGCGTTTTTGCTGATCTAAATAATTCTGTCATTCAGAATTTTGAGCAGCTGTAGTCAACTGGTGGCAGTTCACTACTGCCGAAATGAAAAGTGCGAAAAAAGTCAAATGAAAAGTGCGCCGAAATTGGTTTTATTTTTCTCCCTTGAAATTTTCTCATAGTGGTATATAATAACCTCTAATTACGTCATTTGAAGCCCTCCTTTTTGCACTTTGTTTCTCGATTATGTCGGTTATGTTATATAGAAACATCTAATGACGTGACGTCACTTGAAGCCCCCATTATTCGGAGTCCCAATAACGTTTCCCCGAAAAATCCTAGAGCCGGGATGAAATTGTTTTTGATTGAGCCGTAGACGGGCGGAGTGAAACCCAGTTTTTTCTCGTTAATATTGTGTTCCTACAATACACTACTGTAAGAGAAAGGTTCGTGGTAAATAAATTGGTATCGAAGGTATAAGCGAAATTGGCTTAATACTGTTATTGCTAACCAAAACCATTTAATACTTGAAGAAAATTTTAAAAAATTTGGCCACCTTTTTCCAAAAAAATAAATTAATTTTAATCAGGAAATTCAAAGGGTATTTTTCCAGTTGTCTGAGTCTTTAAAAAATATGATGTGTTTACTGTTCAAAAATTGGTTTCAAGTGGTCCCCATGTAAAATTTTTGGGGCAAAAGAAATTGTTTTGACATTTTTCAGTCGTTTTCTTTTTTGTCTCAAACCAAATAGTAAATTTTGTTTATTCCATAACTTTTTAGAGCCTACTGCAGAAAAAATATCGATGTTTGTGAGGTTGAAAAATGCTTAAAAGTTTGCGATACTAAAGTTTTTTTAAAATTTTTGTGTTGTTTTTATGAATTGCTCTTGAACCAACTTTGAAGCGATTATTTTAAACATGACTTTTTGATGCCATTTTTTTTGTACTGTTTTGACATTTTGTGACTTTTGCGCTCGTGACTTTTTGCGTTTTTCCTGATCTAAAGTTTTCTTTCATTCAGAATTTTAAGCAGCTGAAGTCAATTGTTGAGAGTTCACTACTGCCGAAATAGAAAAATCGAGTCTTCCCTGGTCCGAAATTTTTGCACCAATAAATGATAATTTATTTGGCTACTCAATTAAATTGCCCCGTCTGTCATTGGGGAGCAATTTTGTAACACGTTAGTCGGTGTATGTTTATTATTTTTAATTTTGAGATTTTTCTAGAATTGCCTCAAGTGGGTATCAATCATACGACCTATGACATGTTCTTCAAATCACGTTTCCCATTCAAGCGTGCTTAGCAGCGTTTTTCAGTTTCTTGTGTGCGACTTCTTTTTCGCGGGAAGAATGCCTTGTGACACGTGAATTCTTAGTTGGAGTTAATGTCAATTGAGAATATCTCGATATGATTAAAGGTGGTCTGTTGATCGATTATTGCATCGTAACTAAATTTGACTCATTTTCTGATGAGTAAATCTGTTAGGATCGAATTGTTATGCTCTTTTAAAATCTAGTTCCATTTTTATCTGAGACAGACATATTTTAATTTAAATTGAGTCTTGATGTGGCACGCTCCACTAGGAGAAACGGTAGTTTTATATTAAGGAAATTATTTTTCTATTTTGTATGGAACAAGCCATCAATTTAAATGGCGTCGTCTAACTTTCGAACAATATGAACAGGTATGCAAAAATTTTTTTTCAAAAAACTTTGCGTCGAAAGGGAATTATTCCTTAAATCAGCTGACTACAATTGTGTAAAAGATTTGATATGCGAAAGATTGATTATGATAACGCATAATAAGAAATTTCCTTTTTGAATTACTTAATTTATTAGCTCCAATTTAATTTACTTGGTTCTAAAACTCATGGCTAGTGATGACTCATTAACATTTATTAGTAGTGCAAAACAATCACGAGTTTGTTCACTTTCTTAAATGAAAAAAATATCCAAGTGGGAAAAGGAAAAAATTCCAACTGCTCGGAAAAATGTTGAGCATAATAATTCGGATTGAAAGGTAATGAAAAACCAAATTTTTTAGAGTATCCGCAAAATCCTATCAACCCAGCAACTGGCAGCTATTCAGCAATTAGCAACCCTGCACCCGGGTTCAACAGCCCTCCGAAGCAGAATGTTCAAGCAGCATACAAGCCGTCATACGGCAATTTTGTACCCGCGTAAGTCAATATCATCAGCGAAACCTTCAAAATCTGGCAATAAATGATATCAAGCTTGCAGATTCCGATTGATTTAAAATGTAAAAAATGAAAAAGCAGAAGTTAAATTGTAGAATTTGCAAATGATACAAATAAGTGTTTAGCTGACTCTGTATAAAGAGATAAGAGAAAAAAACCTCAATTAGTTAGTTGTATTTTACCTCTAACCACTAACAGTTTAGCTGATCAATCTTGGTTCATCGAAACCGTTTCATCAGTTGAAATCACGCAGAAATCAACTCAGGTCACTGCGACTCATTTTAAATCGGCTTTTCAAGGCCAAAAAATACTTTTCAAAACATTTTTCATAACCATCGCAATTTTGTCTTTTGAAGTTGGATTTTAGATCTCCCCGCTTATTGTGTGAGAGGACAACGTAACATAATTTCTATCCATTTTTCAGCTCAATGTCAAATTTTGATTTAATACTCCCATTTTATATAATGTGATTCTGAATTTTTGCTATTTCAATTAATTATATATTCGATTTAAAAGATAGTAAACTTTCCGCTAGCCGGTAATAAACGACGAACCGGTTGCATTAATGTCCTAATGAAACTGGATGCTGTTTTAGCGGTGCTAATAAGCCCCCACCCAATACTAACCCGAATCCTCAGCCGCCACCACCACAACAGCATCAGAGTCACTATTCGGGCAACAAGGCTAGTATGCTTTTGCTGATAATATTGAGAGGCATTACAGTATTTTTAATCGCGTAACTGGTCTCTTTTTGATCATAAGGATAACGTTTTCATAAGGATTTACGAACAGGACTGTTAACTGTTAATTGTTCCGACCCCCTCTTGGGGGGGGGGAGGGAGGGAGGAGGGAGGAGGAGGAGGAGGAGGAGGAGGAGGAGGAGGAGGAGGAGGAGGAGGAGGAGGAGGAGGAGGAGGAGGAGGAGGAGGAGGAGGAGGAGGAGGAGGAGGAGGAGGAGGAGGAGGAGGAGGAGGAGGAGGAGGAGGAGGAGGAGGAGGAGGAGGAGGAGGAGGAGGAGGAGGAGGAGGAGGAGGAGGAGGAGGAGGAGGAGGAGGAGGAGGAGGAGGAGGAGGAGGAGGAGGAGGAGGAGGAGGAGGAGGAGGAGGAGGAGGAGGAGGAGGAGGAGGAGGAGGAGGAGGAGGAGGAGGAACTATATACTCAAATCGTTTTTTGTTCAGTCAGTTTTTTGACCGATCGATATATTCATCGTAGAGAGTTGCGAGTGGTATCATTAAAAAGCCCTTCCAGCGTAGAATATATATTACTAAAAAGATTTTTTTGAATTTTGTTTTCTAGAGCGAGTTATCGTGGTTTCAATTTTTGTGAATATTATACCGATTTGCGTTATTTTTATTCACATTTTTGCCTAAAATTTCGTTCATTTTGCTAATATATGTAAAAATTGTTAACAATAGTACTGTTGATTTTAAAAGACAGAAAAGTTTTGTTGACTAATTTGATTTAATTTTTTGGCTAAAATTCTGGCTAAATATTTCAAAATTCAGCCTTATCAAAAATTGCCCGAAATAAGCTTTGATAATGTCAAGGGAAGGTACAATTGTGCAAAATCTAATTTTATAAAGAATTCGTTACGAACTTACTGGCTTCGATACAGGTTTTTCGCAAAAAAAAGTAAACTAATTTTTGATTTTTGTCTAAATTTGACGTTCTATATTTGAGTGAGACATATTCTGAATAACTACAGGTCTCAAGCGCTTCCTTTGGACGAATAAACGAACCTATTTAATTTTTTCAATTTGTAGCTAAAGGCTTCCATGACTTTGAAAAAAATGCCATCCATGACTTTCGAGAAATACGAAAGTTTTACTTTTGCCCCTTTTTGCACTTTTTTCCCTTTGCCGTTTTTTTCTCTTTTTTATCTACTTGTTGCCTATTCTCATTTATGAGAGATCGCATACCTTATTTTTGGCGTTCGAGGAAGGCTCAATCGAACATATTTTGAGGGGCAAAATGGCTTCACGGCTTCCACAGCGTTTTCTCGCAATTTTTGATTGAGTTTTTGTTTGTTGTCTCTATTTGTTCTTTTTATAACCGCCTAAAAATTTGAGTAATGACAGGCCTTAATGCCCTCCTATAGAGGCGTATGTGACTATAACTATGTTGGGTGTTATCAATTGCTATCTAATGGTTTTCATTACTTTGAAAATAATTGTTTTTAAAATTATCAGCCAATTTTTTAAACTTTGCTGTTTTGTTTTTTTTGTCTAATTGTTACCGAGCTTTATTATGGAGTGGTTTCATATCTGTTCTAGTGAAAAATAATCTATATTGTTTAGTTTCAGTTTTATCTGGCGCTATTTTGACCTTGTTGATATTTTTTTTCAAAATTGACAAAGTTTTGGTTGTCATTAATGTTTGTTGTTCATCTTAAATTGCTTTCCTAATAATGGCTGATCTCATCAATCTAATGCTGCATTTTTACTCCACTGAGTTATTTGCGTTGGCGGCAATCTTTTTGTTTGAATTTTGGGTTTTTTTTCTCTGTTCCTCATTTGGTAGATATATATGCCAACCATTTTCTATCCATTACCGAGCCTCCTTGTTTGTTTATCAGTTAACTGATTACAAACAGTGCACGATTTGGCACCAGTTGGTCAATTTTAACAATTCTCAATGCAAAAACAAACGTTACTTTGCAAACAAACAAAAACCGCTCGAACAGTCCAACTTTTAAAAAAATGTTTGTGGGGAGAAAAACTACTCTGGATAAAAATGAGGTTTAATATTTTATATTTAAGTTTGATCGAAACAGTTTAAGTTATTAAGTGCTTAGAAAATAAATTTTTCAATGTTTAAATCCTGCGAATATAATCACGCGAAATATATTTTGTAGGGCCCTAATAATTACAACCCGAGCAATAACAATTCGCACAATGAAAAGTTTGAAAAGGCTGTTATCAATGCGGCTATAAGTGTTGCCCAGCAGAAAGAAGGCGGAGGAGGCGGATTCGGACGTGGGGGTGGAGGCGGAGGAGGTCGAGGTGGATACGGTGGTGGACCGGGTGGAGGTGGTGGTGGATACAACAGACCACCGCGACAGTGGAATAAGAAACCGAGTGGGGGAGACAATCAGATGCATTATTGTGAAGTTTGCAAAATTAGTTGCGGTGGAGAACAAACTTTTAAGGTACGTGTAACCAAAACATGCATAATCCTTTTTAAAAAAGAATTTCTGTGAAAGCTGTAACCCGAGCAAAATTTGCCTCTAATCTGAATAGATCAAAATTTTATCAATCTAATTCAAAAATTAGCGAGATCTGAACATTCTGGAAAAAAAATGCACTCCTGTAATTTACATTTATGTGATTGCGCAAAGTTTTCGTACGTCCATGATTGGACGAATAACTATTACAATAAAAATTTTAATGTTGACCTTGCCTTTGGTCAGTAAAATGGCACTGTTCTATTTGCAGATCTTAGCTCACTATTTGTTTTTAATAGACGCACAGCGATAGCAGGAAAGGGAGCAAAAAAGCGAGTGGTTTTGCGGCGTGAAATTTTTTGCTATAATTTTAAAGTAGAGTGAGAAAACGGTGTTTGAACAAAAATTCGGTTTCTCGTTTGTGGTTTTTTGTTCACATGCGGCAGTTTGACATTAATTTTTAAAAAAAATTTTTTGGCCCGACTTTTTTTAATAGCCGCACAGCGATAGCTGGGGCTATTGTTGGCCTTCTCTTGGTTTTTTGTAGTTCGTCGTCGCGATTTTTGTTACGACCGTAAGACGTCACAACCACTTCAAATCTGCTTTTTGTTCATTCGTTCATGCAATTTCAACTGAAGTGCGCGTGTGACGTCATTTTTCGCTCTTATTGGAGCGAGTTTTTTTGTTCATTCGCTTGATTAAATTTTTGGTCACACTTGACTTACCTCACTCTCAAAAATGACTTCCTCACTTTGAAATTGACTTTTATTTACTTTAATTCGAAGAGAAAATGTTAAATGGGTATGTGTTGCTCTAATTGAAGGTTATTTGAGAGTAGCTAATAGAGGCAGCAAAAACTTATTTAGATTTTTAATCAAAATATAACATATCAGCCTTCAATGAAAAGACGATTTTTTTGGTCTGTCTTTTTTTGCTGTTTTTTGAGACTGCTGATCTACGAAGCTATTGCGGCTATTTTCTGGCAATCTGCCAGTTATGTTTTTAAAATGGTTTTCCCAATTCATTCATAGTCCGTTCTAGGTCTAGTTTTTTGTTCAGTCAATGAAAATGTTTTTGAATTTTACGTCAGGAATTGTCCTGCTTTGTTTTTTTTCTTCGTCGAACAAAAAAATGTTTCGCTTTACCTCATTTTGCCGCTTTTTCAACATTATGCGTTAAATCTTTTTTACTTCTCTAGGCTAGTTGCACTCTGCTCTCATTCTGCTCAAAGTGCTTTAGACAGCAGTTGCTCAGCAAAGCAATTCAAAATGAACAGAGTCAGTATTTAAAAAAAAAGAAATTAGAAATAGAAACGGGATGAATCCATAAAGTCCGATTTTAGATGCCCGTTACGCGAATTTTATTCTCAGTTACCATCTCTAATGCTTATTGGTATTGTTACTAGCCAATGTGTGGTCTCACTACGAAGCAGGAGTAGGTTCAGCTGTAAAATGACATCAAAATAGTTCGCACTTTAAAATTGTTTGTACAAAAATCATTTTTTTCTTTAGTTTTTTTCTCTTCTTTCAATCCCAATCTTGGTTATGGGAATCAACGGCGGCTATTTTCCGGCAATATGCCGGGTATGTTTGGTTAACATCCTTGAATATTCCTTTTCCCCCACTAAATATTACTAACATGATTGGAAAGTGTAAAAATCAGTGTTTGGAATAAAAAAAGGCTTGGATCCCGCATTTTGATCCTAGATACTAGAAACAAAATATTTAAATAGAAGCACCTATGATATTTATTTTTGGTCTTTAGGCAATTCTATGCATATAGGTGTCTGAGTTTTATTATGTTTTATAATTGGTCAGTTCGGTCAAGTAAACATTCAAGTTAAAATTTGTTTCAGACTCACATTGAAGGCAAACAACACAAAAAGAAAGAAGCTCAGATGAAAGCTGGAGGAAGTAAGATGAGATCTTCATCATTTCACTTTTTTTTCAATACAATCACTAAAATTGGATTTTTAATTGATGAGCATTCTAAAACCGAGTTGTTGATAGCAGAGTTCACGATACACGAACTATTTTGCATTCCGTATCTGACTTTGTTAGTTAAATTCAGAATGGTTGAATATGATTGAATGAACGAAAACCCAATTCCTTCAGTCTCAGAAACAAAACATTACAATCTTATCATTACAACATTACGTAATCTTAACAAGTCCGATAATTATTGCAAAAATGGGGTTTGATCAGAAGTCACCCGGTAATGCCAACTCCCCCCCCCCCCCAGTTCACCCCCAAACGATGAAAGAATGAGGATAATGCAATGTTTAGGTCTGGTGATGTCGTCTTTGAAGCCAGGCATGACAGCGTTCCACTGCGAGCTCTGTGACATCACTTGTACTTCCCAAGATGCCTTCAATTCCCACACAGCGGGTGCTAAACATCAGAAGGTCCGAGAGCGAGAGAGAACCCAGATCAAATTTGTTTAATATAGATCCGTCATTCAATGTTTCCCTTCTGGTTTCTAGTCGGCAAATAGTTGATAGTTTGACTTGTTACGAAATGATTGGTTTTAAAAGGAGATTTGTTGCCAAAGCTTGTAAAATGTACCAAGGTTAATTATTAGTTGTTGGAATGGGTTATAAAATGGTCATTATGGTTATAAAACTCCTTTTCGATAGTACTATCAGTACTATCAATCTATTAGGAATTCTAGAAAACGTGTGCAAACTTTTATAAAAAATGATTATTTGCAGCAAAAAAAAAGTGGATTTTCAAGATAGACATAAATTTTGGTTATTATAACCAGATTGTTTCCATCCAAACATTTTTTTGAACTTTTACTGCTGAGAAGCTTGATTAACTGTGGCGTGTTGGCTTTTGTGCAAAGTAATTTCAATTGACTTCTCCGGAACCGATCACTGATGAAAATGCTGCATGCTATGAAATGTTATGTGTTCTCTTAAGGTAGCCAAACTCCACGAAAAGTTGGGCAAACCCGTACCACAACTATCGTCAGCTAAAGAAGCCCAATTGAAAATAGTGGCCGCTTCCGGAGTCAATTTGCAACAGATGCAGGGTGCTGGCGCCGTGGGAGGAACTGCCGGTCCGGGCCCCGCGGGGTTCAAAGCGGGACCTGGCGGCAGTTCCTCGACGGTTGCCGTGCCGATTACGTCAGCACTGGCTATGTCGAGCAACGATGGAGACGATCAAGTGTAAGTGCATTCGGTCTGGTCTCTCTGCTACTCTGGATATCAATTTAATCTGGATCTTTCTTTACTTGCGACCAATTGCATGCTTACTGTTTAGTTTTTGATAATTTTATGACCGGACCAAATGCATTTTGCTAGCTATGTATTAAGAGCATCAAAATGATCAAAAGCTGAAGGTGATAAATGCGTGGAAGTGTGTGTATGGATATTCGAAAAGGTCATTGGTTACTCTAATATGTCTATTTGCCCATTTTCTATGCTCTTAAAATTGCAACTGATCTCGAATGAAGCTTAAAACTCGGATAAGATTCGATTCATTAGAACCTTAGAGGTGGCCATAACCGAAACTGCGAATTCAATAAACGGGCTGTCACGGAGGATTTATGGAAGGATTCATGTAATTCTTGTCCTCGTATGTCAAGTTAATGCTATCCTCAATTTACATTTGGTTTTACATTAAGCATTTCGACACTCGCTCTTGAATTCTGCAGCTCCGAATTCACCGTTTCGAACTACTTTGTCGATCTTCAGATAAGCTTAAAGACCTGTTGCTGAGACAATTAACTATTTGATTGCTCTCGAACGAAGTTTGAAGCAATTATTGTAAATGTGTGTTTTTTTTATCCAAAGACTTCTCAAGTGTCAAGAAAATAAAAGCGAGTGTAGAACAGCAAATAACAATGGTCCGAAAGACGAGTGGTTAATGCCTCTGTCGAGAACTCGGGATTCGAATCACACCCGGGTGGGAAGTTTTTGCACTCACGAAGAAAAATTTGTCTAGGCTACAGCCCCTGAATTAAATTGTCCCACCTGTCATTTGAGAGCAATATGTCCGACGTTAGTCGGTTTTTGTTTAATAACCGGCCTCATCTTCTTAACAGGCTATCATTGCGCTCCTAGTTCTTTTGAAATTCAAAGATTTTGAGGTGTATTAGGGCTCTGTACTTCTTAGAGCTCGAGATTCTACAGGTTTTTTTTTAGCTGACGCAAGTTTGTTTGTTTCGAATCTTTGACTTTTGTTTTTGAACATAGATTTCTGCTTAAGACCGTTGACTTCTGCTTTCGAACGTTGGACTTTAACAATAGCTTAGCTACTAATATAGCTACTAATTGAAATCATAAACTGCTGGTAAGAACTCAAAGTAAAAGGTCTTCGGAGAAGTTTGTCCACAGCAGTCTTCTCCTTATTCAAAATACAGACACCACCCAAAGATTTGTTACACATTTTGACGATTTTTGAAGTCAAATTGAAGCGAATATTTTGGTCACGCCGAAACAGGAATTGGAGCGAAAAAGCAAGTGATTTTGCGGCGTACAATTTTTTTCACTCTAATTTTAAAGTGAGATAACGGTATTTGAACAAAAAGTTGCTTTCTCGCTATTGGTTTTTTTGACATGCTGCAATTTGTATTTGATTCTCACTGTTTTTTTTCGATTTCAATTTTTTTTCTAAATGGTGTTCGCAAAACATTCATGATCCGATCTAGATCTAGTTTTTAGTTTATTCTTTGAAAATTTTTTGATTTGTTTTAGGACTTGTCCTCCCAAGTTCTTTACTTGGTCGAACCAAAATGCGTTTCGCTTTACCTTAGTTCACAGCTTGATCAATATTTTGCATAAAATCTTTTTGACTTCTCTAGGATAGCTTCATTGTTTGTGCATTCTACTCAGTGTTTTGAAACCGCAGTTGCTCAGCTAAAATGAATAGAATTGAGTTCAAGAAACAAAATGAAAATTAGGAACGGGATCAACTTTTTAAGCCCAATTTTAGAAGCCCTCTCTATTGGTTTTGATGCTAGCCCACTGTATCTTCTCATTAAGGAACAGGAATATGTGTAACTACTAAATGAAATCAATATAGTTCGCACTTTAAATTGTTTTTGTATTAATTAATTTTTTCATTTCTGTATTATTAAGCCTAATCGGGTTTATGGGAATCAATGGCGGTTATTTTGGCAATCTGTTCTTAAATGGTTAGTTAATATAACGGGTATGTTCTTAACTGGTTAGTTATAGTGCAAAAACGAACCAGTTCTAGTTTGGAAACTTTCCGCGTAATTTGAAAGCCTGGCGTGGCAGCCGTTTTCTCCCTTAAACCAACTGTCTCCATTAAGCTCTAAAATTTGGGTAAATGACGTTTTCTGTTAATGTTCCTGACTTCTCAAGCGTTAGCTCTGCAGAAAGTTGTACTGGACACTAGTACAGCTTCTAACAAAAATTGTACAATATGATTCTTTTCGCCGAAAATGATCCATCGAATTCGTATTATGCACAAGCAAAAAACAATACAAATATTATACAATATCTACCGCCATTAGCGGCTTGTGTTTGACACTTCTCACGAGAAACTTAATTTTAAACACAAGCAATTATTTTAGAACAATCATAAGCGTGCAGATAAAGAGTAATAGTTAAAACAAAAGAAAATTAGTTTGTGCGTCTTTCTAAACTCGCGGGTAATTTTGGTATTATTTAATTCCCCAGATTATCTGTTGACCTTTTTTGACTGTTCTTGAAAGTTAGTTTTTTGCATTCCGTTGCTGATCTTGACTGTTTTAACTCCGTGCAAATTTAATCCATTTTAAGAGACTTACGCAATCAGAAGTTAAAACGAAAAAGAGTCAAATCAAAATGTGAAAGTGCGATAAAAGCGGTCGTTGAAATCGATGCACCATTTCTGGAACGCCAGTTTTTTAAGCTGTATTCCCATTGTTTTCATGTTTAATAGCCGCCCTCATCTTCTCGGCCGGCTATTATAGCGCTCCTTATTTTTTTTTTACAATTCAAAGAATTTGAATTGTATTAGGGCGCTGTCTTTTTTTAAGGTCTGTTCACACATTTTCATGATCTTTGAAGTCAAATTGGAGTAGTGATTTTGTTCACGCAGAAACAGGAAGTGAAGCGAAAAAGCAATTGGTTTTGCGGAGTGAAATTTTTTCGATCTAAATTTAAAGCAGAGTGAGAAAACGGTGTTTGAATAAAAATTCGCTTTCTCGCTAGTGGTTTTTTGTTCACATGCGGCAATTTTTTTGATTTTTACTGGTTTTTTTCGATTTTTTGGATCGGATTTTTTTCTAAGTGGTTTTCCGAATCCATTCATAGTCCGTTCTAGGTCTAATTTCTTGTTTAGTCAATGAAAATTCTTTGAATTGAACGTCAGGACTTGTCCTGCTATTTTTTTTTACTTCGTCGAACTTTTCTCGCTTTACCCTTTTTGCCGCTTTTTCGATATTTTGCGTGAAATCTTTCTGACTTCTCTAGGCTAGTTTCACTCTTCTATCATTCTGCTCAATGTCCTTTTAAACAGCAGTAAAGTCAGTATAAAAAAATCAAAGTCAGAAATAGAAACGGGATAAACCCATAAAGCCCATTTTTAGATGCCCTGTACTTGAACTTTGTTATCTAAGTTTTAGTTACTATTCATGATGCTTATTGGTTTTGATACTAGACCCTGTAGCCTCTCAGTGAGAGACAGCAGTATGTTCAAATACGAAATGACATCAAAATATATTGCACTTAAAAACGTTTTTATACAAAAATCAATTTTTGTTGATTTTTTTTCTTTCAATCCCAATAGAGTTATGGGAATCAACGTCAGCTATTTTCCGGCAATCTGCTGGGTATGTTTTCAATGTTTCTGCACTGTGTTCAATGGTGAAACTTTTGTTCCGTGTATGCTTAACGTCTCAAGGTTTACTGGTTCTGAAAGGCTCTGATGTTTAGATGGTGCTACTTTTCAATTTTTCTCGAACAATTTAACTTAGCAATTCTTTGAGTCCTGTTAGACTTCCGAATATTTTTTTGTCTGACCGCAGTTAGAGCATGTCCCAAGGTTGGTGGCTTGTATCCCAAATTTTCTACATCTAAGCTAAGTTTAATCAGTGGAGCTCCTATTCTATATGTCAAGCTTACCTGAAACAGTTTGCTATTGGTTTATTTGATTTTAAAATTTTTTTAGCAATTATATTAGTCCTGTGGGTTTTTGTTAATAGCCGCGAAGCGATAGCGGCTGTTATTGGAGACATGTGGTTTTTTTTAAAAGAATTTGTCATCTTCATCAATGATTTTTGCAACCTGACTTCTTGGAATTGACTTTTCCAATTTCCCTGATTTCTACTGCTCTGCTGTTAAAATTTGTGTGCGTGACGTCCTTTGTTCTGCTTTTAGGTCAATTGCGTGACTTACCTCACTCAAAAAATGACTTCTGAACTCGCTTAATGAACTTTAAATTTTATGAACATTTACTAATTAAAGGTCAATAGTGTGGATCTAAGTAGTGCCAAACGTATATGCCCTAAATCTTGAGTATTAGAGTATTGAGTTTTTGATTGCAAATATTAATTTTGAAAAAGCTCCATTAGGGAGTTATCCTTAAAGAGCGTATGTTTCTCATAAAAATGACAGTCCCAGTCTAACTAAAAAGGTCTATTAAAAGACCTATCGCGACAAGCGTCTATCACGGCTGTTTTCTGGCAATCTGCTGGCTATGTTTTATGATGCAGTTTTTCGTGCTACTAACTTATTGTCTGATCGTCTTTTTTTGTCTGACAATTGTCTTCTCGTCCTCAAAAACGGGATATATAGGGCGTTAAGTTTCTCCGAGAGGCTTACGATTTACTAGTATCGAAGTATGCCCATTCACCGCACAATTTTGTGGTGCGGTGGGGTTTGGAGTATAACACCCTCCACCTTATTCCACTCGCAATTCACTACAACCCCATCAGGAAAGCTAAATCCTCCCTCAGCCCCAGCCCTCTTTTAACGAAGACAACCGGTCGCCCAACGCTAGTCTATTATGTTTTCAATAATTTCTAGAGATTATATGTTATATGGGGAAGTTCCTTTTTGGCCCTGATTTGTTAACTTTTCAATTGTACAGCTTGATGTTTGACCTCTTAGTCTAGAGGTGTCGTTAAAATCCTCCAAATCTATAACTGAAGTTAATCTTATCTCTCCAGATTTTTTATAAGCTAAGAACAGGAATGTATTGGATTTCTTTAGCTTTTTTTATCTGTTCGGCCCTATCAGAAGAGGACACTCAATAGAAACGAGGTAAATTAGTTGAGATAAATTAGTTTGCGAGATGTTTTTTGAGATAACTGCCTAAAAATAGCACAATGCCTGAAAATAATTTTCCGAGATTTTGAAGAATTTCTTTATTTTAAAGAGATTGTTTTGGGTGATATGTGATGCCTAAATGTAATTATTTGTAATCAATTGATGGCTTTAAATCAAGTATAATTGTTTTATTTGTTTGCAAGCGAAATTTGTAGCAATTATAGTAGTCCTGCCAGTCCTTATGCGGTTTTTCTGAGGAGTTCTCTGGGAGGTTTACTAGGCTTCAAGTGCAATCAACGACGCTGCGAGGAAATAAATTCATTGAATGGTGCCTTCGCACATAATCTTTCAACCCCTTTTTTACACCGACTTCGACCAGTAAAACAAAATGTAAATTGACTGGATATTCAATCAGACTTATAAATTTAGCAGAGCTGCAATAGATCAACTTTGGTTGATACTCCTCAGCCAATTAATTTCATAAAAAATTTCGATATTTTTCAAAGGAAGTAGAAGCATCGGAATTGACAATTTTGGTTTAAAATTTACGTCGCCTTATTTTCTCTAATTCGATAAAAAAAATCAGTCAATCGACAATTTCCCTTTTTACAACTCGGCAAAAAATTTATCAAAAATGCACGGGCTCCCTCTTAAAGTTGAATTTGTTGAAGATTTTTGAAGTCATGTGGAAAAAAACTAACATATATTGACATAAGAGAAAAATTTAAAAACCGTGTTTGTATTGGGTCTCCCTTAGTATACCACTGCTTTCGTTACCAAATGGTTGACAATCTACTATTGCAAAATTTGAAGTAAGAAATAAAATTCGAAAACCAAACAAAGTCAAGATGGAATAACTCCAACGATATAGCGCCTCCAACTATTCATAAATTTTTAACCTAGAATTTAGAAGAAGTAAGTATCCGAAGCGAGAAATTTATTTTAAAAAATTCGATTTTTTATAATTCATAAGAATTCAATGACAGAATGGAAATGGTTTGAATCTCAAGCGGTTTTGTTTGAAGATCATTTTTATAAAGTTAAAAAAAAGATGCGTTTGCCAAATGTCGAAATATTTCCTTTGACTAACCAGTATTGGCAAAAAATGAGTGGCATTTTTATAGCTGTATACTGAGCATAGCTATATTTCTGTCTGTTTTTTTCGTCGTCTGACGCTAATTTTTCATATTAAAGTTTTCACGCCGCAAACGTCAAAACAGCTATCTTTCATCTTCGCTACTTTTTTTATTTCGCCACTTGTGACACTCATTGTGGTTTTACTGAATTGCGCGATAAATTTTTTTGAGCGTAATTGACTTACTCTCTAAATGACTTTT
This sequence comes from Convolutriloba macropyga, assembly GCF_964194025.1. Taxonomy (NCBI): domain Eukaryota; kingdom Metazoa; phylum Xenacoelomorpha; order Acoela; family Convolutidae; genus Convolutriloba; species Convolutriloba macropyga. The sequence goes on along the minus strand of NC_134482.1, from coordinate 41,263,983 downwards.
AACACGTATGGTAAGGTGACTTAAGCAAACACTTACCCTCTAAAGGTCAACGAAGGACTTCTGTATAATGATGGTTGAAACTATTGAGGCATGGAGACTAAAATATAAAACTTTAAATGTATTTTTCAAAAGATTTCCTTTTTTTGATCTTTTCCGTTTGTGCCCCTCTGTGTGGCTGCACATTTTTGCTCCCCGCAAAAGCGCTTGCATTATTTTTTGACGCAGTGATTTAGTATCTTTTGGCACTTGATCTGTAGCCAAGAGAAAAATGCGGGTTTTTTTTACCGCTTAGGTACTTCCGTTAACTTAGTTGTGTTTGTTTCCATCTGTATTCTTTGACCCTTGTGTTTATTTTGCAGCTGTTTCGGGTATCTGTCGGCTATAATTTCGTTGGAAATAAATTTGAAACAGGAAATGCCGCACCTGGTAAAATTTTATTGTTTTCAGTGACAGTGTTTTTCTGTATAAGTTATTTTAACTTTAGATCTATGAGGCGATTAGTAATAAATATTTTATTGGTTACATGAGAATATACCCAATACCATTATACCCAATGCCATTATACGCAATGCACTTTGATATTTTCGTTCAATATTCCGACTACAAATTAGCCGTCGCTATTACACCTATTTTTTAACATAATCAAGCAAATAATTTTCATATCAAGTCCCTGGGGCCGCTGAGGCATGGCCATTAAGTACGTTAAAAGATTTAATAGCGACAGCTAATTTGTGGTCGGATTATTGAACGAAAATTGAAATGCATTGGGTATAATGTCATGGGGTATATTGTCCTGACACCATTTTGCTTGGTCATGATTTGGAGTGAAACAGCTGATATAGTTCGAAAACTGGAAGAGAAAGGCATTAATGAGATGATTTAAAGAATTTTGCTGCAAACTGATGAAGATCAATTTGCCGTGATTAAAATCTTGAAAAGGGATAAATATAGTTCTACGAGATAATGAACCTTTTTTCCTTTAAAAATCTTTCATAAATTTTGGCTTCAGTTAAGGAGGCAATGATCTGCAGAATCAGGGAAATTTAGCAAAAATGGCCGATTTAGTGAGTAATTACACAAAACAGGCTAAATTATTGGAAATTGGCCACTATTTTTCAAAAAGAGTCAAGTGCTCTGGGACCTTTATGAATCTATATAGTTAACAGCGATTACGTACTAATAAATGATATTAAATTAATATTAGCAAAATAAGATGATAATGATTGAAGAATACTGTAAACGTGGAAGGGTTGTAAAAATTGGTCAAATATTTGAAATTTTAAACCTCTTTGGATGGTGCCTTGTAAAAAAAACCTGAAATTGAAATTTTATTCATTCGACGAGCTTGGTAATGATGCAATTCATATCTCAGTTTGTACGTAAAGTATATCGATGCGCCGACGGTGACTGAATAAAAATGAACCGAGGCTATATAGTTCATCAACCTCTATTTCCAACATCTAGACTTTGTACTATAATGCTCGAGTCATAAGTCCTTTTGCATTGAAAATGTATGCTATTAAATTGTCAGCTTTCAGATTGTGCCCCCCAGTACGTTATGCACCCCCCAATTACAGAGAAGGTGTCATTACATAGTAAATTAATGTAAAAACATATCACGTGCGTCTGGGGGTTGCAAAAAATAAGCACCCACTAATGGGGGGACACAAAGGGAAAAGATCCAAATTGTCTCTGAACGCGACGCTGGCCATGGCGACTTATAAATATTTTGAAATTTATATCTAAATGGCGAAATGCATTATGAAGTTACTGGCGATCATTGACAGGCTCTGATCGTTGACAATTCAAAAAAGTTTTACCGAAGCATTTATTGTCTATACATTTGTAAGCATTTATTAATAGCCGCCCTCATCTTCTCAGCCGGCTATTATAGCGCTCCTATTTTTTTACGACTCGAAGAGGAGTATTGGAGAAGTCCTTTTTTTATCAATTTTATTGGAGTGATTTTTGAAGCGGGAAATGAAACGCGTGAAAAAATTTGGAGTGATTTTGGCGCTGAACAAAAGTGAAGAGCGGAGCGAAAATAGAGTGGTTTTTGTTCATACCGCTGTTTTTGAGAGAGCGAGAAATTGATATGTGAAAAAGTTTTCTCTAAGCGAGCAAAATTTTTTGTTCACGTGCGGCATTTTAAAGCAGTTTTTTTTAAAATTTATTTTGATTAAGAGGTTTGGTTATGATTTTGTTTTATTTTTAGGCTGGTTTTGGTAGTGGTTTGAAGGTTTCTGGAAATTAATATGAATTTTTTGATAATTCTGAGGTTTTTTAATGTATTTTGCTGATTTTCGGGCTAATTTTTGCGTTTTTTTTTACGATTATTTCGTTTTACGGTTGAAGAAACCCCTTCTACTTGAGCAATTTTATGATAACAATTGGTTACAGTTTCGTGGGTAAAAATCAGTTTTTTGTTGAGGAATATGACAAAAAAATGGCGAAAATTTGAACTCTTTTTCTTATTTTTTTTTGCAGTTTTTCGTTTTTCTGTTTTTAGCTAAGTTTCTTTGCCTATTATGACTTGCCTATTGTTTTGCGAGTATTTTGATACCCTATTGGCTGAAGGGATTTTTTCTTTTGATTTATATGTTTTTGAAATATTAAAAAATTTAGTAACTATTTCCAGTTTTTCAGTGAAAGTTGTTTTTAAGAGCTTTTTTTCATAATTTTAGCCTAAAGTATTTTTTTTCAAAATTCACAGAAGTGGTTTTTGTAGGTACTAGTTGTTTTGATGAGGTTATTTTGGCAGAGATCGTTTTTTTGGGATCTCAATTTATAACAAAATTTGATCAGATTTTTTATATTTTAACAGATTTGATTTTATTGTTTTTACTTCTTTGTTTCATGACTTTGTTTCAAGATAATCATAAGTTAAAGAAGGCAGGTTTTGTTTGATGAGTAGTTGGATGGCGTTTAAATGGATTTTCTTTTCGAGTCGTTTCCGGAATTCTTCCGGCTATGTTTTTTTTTACTTCGTCGAACTTCGCTTTACCATTTTGCCGCTTTTTCGATATTTTGCGTGAAATCTTTTTGACTTCTCTAGGCTAGTTTCTCTCTTCTCTCATTCTGCTAAAAGTGAATTTGAACATCAGTTGCTCAGCAAAGCAATTCAAAATGAACAGAGTCAGTATAAAAAATTGAAGTCAGAAATAGAAACGGGATTAACCCATAAGGCCCAATTTTAGATGCCCGCTATTTGAACCATCTCTTATGCTTATTGGTATTGATAGTAGCCCCTGTAGTCTCCCTCTAAGAAACAGAAGTATGTTCAACTACAAAGTTCCATCAAAATAAATTGGACTTAAAAAATGTTTTTGTACAAAAATCTTTTTTTTCAATATCTTCTATTCTTTCAATCCCAATCATGCTTATTGGAATCAACGGCGGCTATTTTCCGGCAATCTGCCGGGTGTGTTTGTCTATACATTTGTTAAAGAAGTGATCGCTGAGTCCGTACCTAACTCTACAGTACTGAGTCAGAGCCTAATTGAGGTCACATTTTGTCTGATTCAGAGCTAATTCAATGATTCATTCTGAATTATCTTCTGATTCCGAAGAATACTGAAAATTTTCTCTGAATTTTGCTTTCATTCAGAGAAATTCAGAAATCACTCCACAGTTGGTTCTGAAATCCTTCTGAATCAGTACTAAAACTTAAAATTTATCTGAAGTTGATCTGAATCAGTACTGATTGTCACTGAACCTTAGGTACGGGAGAATCATCATTTTTTTCTGTGCGACTTTCACTTGGATTGTTGACAAATGTTTTAGTTTGTTTTAACAGAACTAACGAGATAATAGGAGCAGAGTACGTTGAAGTTATACAAATGGGAGATGGGAAAGTAGTGCAATACAATTGTAAGTTGTGTGAGTGCAAGTTCAACGATGCCAGTGCTAAGGATCTCCATCTAAAAGGCAGACGACACAGATTGTCCTACAAGAAAAAGGTATGAATGAAATATGCATCTTTAAAGCAATCGTGCCCTCCCCGGCTCTTAGTACCTGGTAGAAAATGGCCTCCCCTTCTAAGCTATACTCAATAATATTTTACGATACTCATCATATGCACATAAACCATTGTTCAGATAATTTCTGATTGGTGAGTAAATAGCTGCTTTAATTCTCTTCGTGAATTGGCCCAATATTGCAATATGGGTATTGTTGAAAAGATCGTGAAGTATTTATCTTACGTAAGTTTGTCAGAGCTAGAGATTGTGTATGTGATTCTCAAGTGACTTTTTCACGCACTTCTTGATTATTGAGTGATTTCAATTGCCCTCACTCCCGAAATAAAGTTTGTTGTTCAAACGAAACCGATTGTTAGAGATACAATGACAAGGCCCTCATAGCCGTGGTTAATGCCTCTGTCGAGGCAAAAGAATTGGACTAAGGAGGTCGAGGTTCGAACCCTACCTACGTCTGAGCACCCATGAAGAAAAATTTTCGTCCGCCTGTCATTGGAGAGCAATTTTTCCGAAGTTAGTCGGTTTATGTTTAATAGCCGCCGTCAGCCTCTCAACGGCCATTATTTAGGTTCTCTCCTTTTTATGACTCGAAGAGGAGTATTGGAGAAGTCATTTTTAAGACTCGAAGAGTCTTCTATTAATAGCCGCCCAGCGATAGCTGGGGCTATTGTTGGCCTTCTCTTGTTTTTTTTTATTTCGTCGTTGCAATTTTTGTTACGACCATATTACGTCACAACCACTTAAAATCTGCTTTTTGTTCGTTCTTTCAACTGAAGTGCGTGCGTGACGTCATTTTTTGCTCTTAATGGAGCAAATTTTTTGTTCATTTGCTGATTAAATTTTTGGTCAAACTTGACTTACCTCACTCACAAAAATGACGTCCTCACTTTGAAATAGACTTTTATTTACTTTAATTCAAAGAGGTATGGTCAAATGGGTGTGTGTTACTCTAAATGAAGTTTATTAGAGAGCAGCTTATAGAGACAGCAAAAACTTTTACATATTTTTAATCAAAATATAACATATCAGCCTTCAATGAAAAGACGAATTTTTTGGTCTGTCTTTTTTACTGTTTTTTTGAGACTGCAGATCTATGAAGCTATTGTGGCTATTTTCTGGCAATCTGCCAGTTATGTTCGTTTTCTGTTTTGACGACTCGAAAAAAAACGAGTGGCGCCCCATTTTTTGATGGATAATTTTTTGGAGTGTATGCAAAACAGGTTGTAAAAGTCATTGCCGTGAAAACAGGTGTTTAGGTCAAACGGTTGGACGAGTTGATAAGAGAAGAGAGTTATTTTTCAGTTGAAGCCGCGTTTTAGAGAGAGCGAGAAAAGTAGGTGTGAAAAAATTTTTGCTACGCGAGCGAAATATTTCGGTCACGTGGCTCTTTTTCGAAGCAGTTTTTTTTTAGTTATACTCTACTTTTTAGGTTAACGTGGTTGTTCTAAATCATATCGACTAGTTATTGTTTGTTTCGGAGCGTTTTTGACATTCTCGATCATGTATAGAGTTTTATATGCTAACTTGAGCTATTTTTTCTGCTTTTGAAATTCTGGACTCTTTTAGCGGTTTTTGTACTCTTTTTGAAGTTTTAATTGTTTGGGGTAAGTTTTTTGGTTGAAATTTGTATTTATGTTGGTCTTCATGAACTTTCAATTTCGTTGTTATTTGAATTTTCTTTTAGTTGATGAAAATAGTCCAATATTTCTCTTTTTTGCTTATTTCCTAAGTACTGTTGTTTCTGCGGTTCAGAGTATTTTTTCATAATCAGTCAATAAATTAGGGTTAGTTGTAGGATTATTGATTTGAATTGAAAACAATTAAATGTTTGATATTACATGTTTCTTAAAAAATAAATGAACAAGTTTTGCAGTTTTTATGTATTTCTTTCATGTTTTAAGTTTTTTTTTCAGTGCCTTTGGGTATCGTGTGGTTGCCCAACAGTAACCAATAACTGTTTCTTATAGCGTGATAAAAACATCTTCAGACATTTCAAATTCCAGAAAATCTTTAAAAATTACAGTTTTCTTAGATTTTTCCTCTAGTTTTTCTTTTTTGCTCGGTTTTTCGCCTTTTTCGATAAACCCTGCTGGTTAGGTTTTAATGGCCTCCTCATCTAGGCCGGCTATCATAGTGGCCTTAATTTCTCACTCGTCGAATAAAAATTGTATTAACGTAGTTCAAAGCTTGTTCACCATATTGCGTGAAATTTTTTGTTTTCCCTAGGCTAGTTTCATCCTTATCTCATAAAGTTTAAAGTGGTATTAAGCAGCATTTGCTCTGGAAAAGAATCTAGAATCAGCAAAATCTATATCGAAAAACGACCAGATTTAGTTGGCATTTTATAATATGTACAAAAATTAATTTGAATTTTTTTTTCAATACGAATTGGGTTAATGAGAGATTATTTTCAGTAACCTGACGGGTATGTTCTCTTACATATGCAGTTTTTTATCAGAGTTTAAGTATTTTAGGCAATATGTTGTCAAAATTTTTATTGGAGACGCAACTCATGAAAAATTGTAAAAAATTTGTCTTCACATTTTTTCCTTTCTACTTTGTTGTCTCTTTGCTCTTTAGTGTCTTTTTGAAGTAAATTATTGTGATAGTTTGTTTATGGAGTGAAGAGGGCGCCAGTTAAATTTTACTTCGAGTCGATACCGGGGTCTTCCGACTGTTTTTTTTTTTTGAAAAGTGAGCAAGCAAGAAGACCTGAAGTTCAGGGAGTGAATAAAGTTCGAAAAATTTGCTTCAGTGAACAAATTCGAAGAGAGAATAAAAAGGAGTGGTTCTTTCGTTCAAATTGTTTTTTGGTTTTTGAAATTTCTCATGTCTAAAAGGCTATTTTAGACTGAAGTTATAATTTTCAGGTTGTTTTTATAGCATGTTGAAGGTTTTTGGTAATTAAATGGGGTTTTGCGCTGATTTGGAGGTTTTTCGACTATTTTTTGGGTTTAAAGGCTGATTTAGCGTTTTTTGGCCCATTATTGTGTTTTATTGCTTTTACTTTTTGCTGAATTTGAGCTTAATGCTCGTGGGCAGGTTCTATTACCAATTAAATTCAGGTTCTTTGGATACAGGTTCAGGTTCTTTGAAGTTCAGATTTCTTAGATACCAAGTGACTACAGTTTTTTGGTATTAAACGTTTTTTGTTGAGAAAAAATGACAGCAACTGAGAAATTTTAATTTCTTTCTTAATTTTTTGCCTTTCGTTTTTTCCTAATCTTAGGTAAGTTTTTTAGCCTATTTTTATTATTTGCTTCAATGTTTTTTTGGCTCTCTGTGCTCTCGTAATATCAAAAAAATGATAAACTTTTCCATTTTTGTTTCAAGTTTTTTAAATGCTTTTTGTTATCTTCAAATTTTTATTACATTTGAGGATGTCTATGTTTCAAGTTAGTTGTTTTTGGTGGCTTTCATTTGTTTTGATTTTATTTTTCAGTTCTTTTGGTAAAGATAGTTGAGTAAATTTTATGCAGGTTGTTGCAGATTTATGTCTGTTTTTTTTCTTATTTTTATGCTAATTATTTCTAATTTCGCGCTTTTTGCTACTTTTTCCGTTCTATCTTTTATTCTAGAGCTATTACTGGAAGTCACTGGAAGCTAGATAGGACCTTCTTCAGTGAAAACAAAACAAATTTCTTAACTCATCGTGTTGGATTGGTGTATGCTTGACCAGAATTAGCAATAACATGTTATTGATTCGAAGTAATTTAGGCTGCTCTTTATGGCAGTTAGGTTGGTCAATTTTTTTGAGTCGTTTCCGGAATTCTTCCGACTATGTCTTTCAGTTCGCTTTACTGTTTGATCACGTCTTTCGTATTTACATAAGTCACGATTTTCATGTTTGACGACCTCACTCACTGCTCATTGAATTGCGTAGTAAAGTGAATACGGTCAAAGTTAATAGAGCAAAATTAAAAGAAACGAGATAAAGATATAAAGCCCGGTCATTAAGTCATAGTGCATTAGGTTATCAAAGTTTATTACAGCGATTGCTATCTGGCATTAGTATTATGCTTAATAGCGTTCAGTTTAGAAACTGAATTATGTGTACTTTTAGAATCTAAGCGAATATGCAGAATTTGCACACCAAATAAGAACACTTTGACACTTAGAAAAATTATGTCAATTTCTATCTCTTAGTTTTGTTTCTGTTTCAGTCCCAATGTGCGTCAAGCGGGTCAACGCGGCTATTTTCTGGCAATTTGTCGACTATGTCTTTGTTTCCGCCGATTTTTTTAAATTTTTGAACAAATTGACGTCTTTTGGGTGAATTTTGTAGGCATTGCTTAATTTTTGGTATGATCTAGTTGTCTTGCAGGATTTTGGGCAGTTGATCTCAATATATGAGAAAGAACCAAAATGAGTTCACGCTAAAATTGATTCAGGTGAACCCATCTTTGGTGGTAGAGAACCCTGCACACAGGTCTAAACAGAGGAAGCAGGAGCAAGAGAGGTTGAACAGAATGAGGGCGGGCCAGGCTGCTGCTCTCGGAGGTTTATCACAATCTGATAGCGTCTGGGCTATGAAGGTCTGTATTCTCAGTTGAAATCAAGGTGTAATCTGAACTTAAAGAATTTGCTGATGTCAAAGTTTTGGTTATTAATAGCCGCCCTCATCTCAGCCGGCTATTATAGCGCTCCTTTTTTTTACAATTCAAAGAATTTGAATTGTATTGGGGCGCTGTCTTTTTTATTACGACTCGAAGAGGAGTATTGGAGAAGTCCTTTTTTTAATCATTTTTTTTTGACTGATTTTTGAAGCGGGAAATGAAACGCGTGAAAAAATTTGGAGTGATTTTGGCGCTGAACAAAAGTGAAGAGCGGAGCGAAAAGAGAGTGGTTTTTGTTCATACCACTTTTTTTGAGAGAGCGAGAAATTGATGTGTGAAAAAATTTTCTCTAAGCGAGCGAAATTTTTTTGTTCACGTGCGGCATTTTAAAGCAGTTTTGTTTTCATTTATTTTGGTTAAGAGGTTTGGTTATGATTTTGTTTTAATTTTAGGCTGGTTTCGGTAGTGGTTTGAAAATTTCTGGAAATAAATATGAATTTTATGATAATTTGGAGGTTTTTAATGTATTTTGCTGATTTTCGGGCTAATTTTTGCGTTTTTTTGACGATTATTTTGTTTTACTCGCTCAAATGGGCATTGAAGAAACCCCTTCTACTTGAGCAATTTTATGATAACAATTGGTTACAGTTTAGTGGGTAAGAATCATTTTTTTGACAAAAATATGACAAAAAATATCGAAAATATGACAAATATGACAAAAAAAGAAATATGACAAAAAAATGGCGAATATTGGAACTATTTTTTTAAATTTTTTTTTTGCAGTTTTTCGTTTTTTTCTGTTTTTAGCTAAGTTTCTTTGCCTATTGTGACTTGCCTATTGTTTTGCGAGAATCTGGATACCCTATCGGCTGAAGGAATTTTTTTTGGATTTATATGTTTTTGAAATATTAAAAAATTTATTAACTTTTTCCAGTTTTCAGTGAAAGTTTTTTTTAAGAATTTTTTTTTCATGATTTTAGCCTAAAGTATTTTTTCAAATTTCACATAATTGGTTTTGTAAGTACTAGTTATTTTGGTGAAGTTGTTTTGGCAGAGATAGTTTTTTTGGGATCTCAATTTATAACAAAATTTGATCAGATTTTTTATATTTTAACAGATTTGATTTTATTGTTTTTACTTCTTTGTTTCATGACTTTGTTTCAAGATAATCATAAGTTAAGGAAGGCAGGTTTTGTTTGATGAGTAGTTGGATGGCGTTTAAATGGATTTTCTTTTCGAGTCGTTTCCGGAATTCTTCCGGCTATGTTTTTTTTTACTTCGTCGAACTTCGCTTTACCATTTTGCCGCTTTTTCGATATTTTGCGTGAAATCTTTTTGACTTCTCTAGGCTAGTTTCTCTCTTCTCTCATTCTGCTAAAAGTGAATTTGAACATCAGTTGCTAAGCAAAGCAATTCAAAATGAACAGAGTTGGTATAAAAAATTGAAGTCAGAAATAGAAACGGGATAAACCCATAAAGCCCAATTTTAGATGCCCGCTATTTGAACGTCGTTCCTATAATTCTTAGTTACCACCTCTAATGCTTATTGCTGTTGATAGTAGCCCCATGTAGCCTCTCTCTAAGAAACAGAAGTACGTTATGTTCAACTACGAAAAGCCATCAAAATAAATCGGACTTAAAATATGTTTTTGTACAAAAATCTTTTCTTCAATATCTTCTATTCTTTCAATCCCAATCATGCTTATTGGAATCTACGGCGGCTATTTTCCGGCAATCTGCCGGGTGTGTTTTTCTAAATAGTACCAAAAACTTCTTTTATAAGGCAACCTTTTTTTTAGGTTTCACTATAGTGATAGTTGCTCACTCGCGTACATGGGTTTTGTCGCTATGCCTTTTATAATTTTAATAGGAAAACTGCTTTTAAATCGAGCTGAACGAGACGACTATTCTTTTTCTCAGCTCATTTCGTCTCTTACGGAACAAGGAGGATCGTTAATGTGCGTTAATGTGATGTTCCGACCCGCTCTCATCTACATTTTTGAATTAACTGTCTTTTGACTTACAATTTTCAGAGATAATCAAAAATAAAATCGTTGCACAACCAAACTAATAATTGAATTAAATAGTGCCATGCCTCCTTACAACGAGATCTGCTATTAAAAAGAATACGAGAAACAAAAACAACAACAAAAATGCAAAAACAAAAATTTCACGGCAAAAACAATATCTAAAAAGCACCTGTAACAACTTCAAATTACAATCAGACAAAACCCTAACTACACAGATTTACTTTTTTCTAACTACACAGCAGATGGGATTTTTCCTTAATGAGACTATGTAACAAGTCGACAAAAAGAAGAAATATTGAGGAGAAATTCAAAAATCAATCAACATTTGTGAAACCAAATAATTTCAAAAGTCTTAAAAACCATTACAAATCATTAGCTTTTAACGAGATAATTCTTGATAAATTTACTAAAAAGTCACAATGAAACCAGTAAGACCTGACTTTGGTGAGGCAAGGCCATAGGAACGGACTAAAGATGTAGAAATCATTAGCTATTATCTGAATATTATTAATTTTTTTTTTCAATTTCTGTTTATACTAAATCAGCTAAAATTATACTGAATGAATAAATCAGTTCAATTAGGTCATATTTGAAAACCATTGGGCTATGTTATTACGCGATTGTGCTAAAGGAAGAGAAAAAGAAACACAAATACACCACTCACATAACTTTGTGAAAAGGCATATTTTCCAACAAACAAAACATCAGTTTTATCATAATATCATTATACTTGTTAATTTATAATATACAAAGATTTGTATGGGACCTCTCAATGATGAGAATAAGTTACAATATTGCAGAAAGAACAACAAATACTGAAAAAATTGAAAAATCTTTAAATTATACAAAATCCGATAGTTAAAGACTATTCGCTATAAACTGACTGCTTCGGGTAAAATCATCCATTTAATCCTCAATTACAAGCTTATAAGACCGTTCAGCATTTTATGACTACCTAACGAATAAAAAACAGGCAAATTCAAAAAAATGAGGGGGGAAAAGTGTCTAAGCCCTTAAAAAATAAGCTTTTCAGTAAAAATTTTTCTTTCAATACTTTTTTAACGGCATTGGGGTTCTTTTTTTCAACAATTGGACTCCGATAAATCAATCAACAAACATGAACAAATACATTAAAACCACGAAATTTGTGAGAAAAACCGTAGTATCAACTACATTAAATTCAATAGATTTCAAAGGAAGCTCATAAATACGCAAAGTTATGCCTCTATCAGACGACAAAGATGTTGGTCATTTTAATGTCATCAATAAAATATTACGATGTCTTTGACTCTGAAAACTACAACAAATACAAGCATTATTCAAAATTTTGAAAAATGCGTGAAGAAAGTGTCGAAGCCATTTAAACCATAAGCATTTCTGTGAAAACTTTAAGTAATATCCATTGAATGTCTTCTATCAGCCAATGCAACTATCAATATTAAGATAATGTGTTATCCTAAATTTTAAAAACATTATGAAAACTCGTGCATCGAAGTCATAACACCAATAGTTGGAAGATAAAACCGCTAACTAGAATAATTTTTGTCGTAGTAGAAAGGACGGGGGTCCGGCCATTACTAAGGCTGATTTATGGTTCACTAAAGAAAAAGTTAAAAATCGGTTGATAAAAAAATTTCTCAAGATTGTTTTTAAAATCTTAACGGCCATTAATCTTTCAACGGAAGTCAATAAATACGCTCAGTTTTGACTTGATCAGAGGACAAGGATAATTGTCATTCACAGGTAGTCAATGAGACGTCACAATAAGTCTTATGATCATGGAAACAACAAATGCATGCAAAAACCAAACATTCAGTAAAGTGCGAGAAGAAAGTGACGCAGCCATTTAAACCATAAGCTTTTCTCTGAAAATCTTATTCATGACCCATTGAAGTCTGCCCTATCACAATGGGAGATATTAATATCAGGATAATGTGATGAGATTTCAAGAAGAACCAATAATACGAAAATATCCAAAAAAAATTTTAAAATTTTGTCTCTTTAATCCAAAAAATTAGTAAAACCTCAAGAAGGAAATCAAAATTTCATTTAGAATTACGAGAACTCAGAGTCAAAGCCAAAAGAGCCAGAGCGATTCCTTGAAAACCAATTTTTTGTTCATTGGGCTTGATTAGACTGTAAATCAGGTTGTCATTAACGGAACCTCGGTATAAAAAGTGACTAGTCTCTAGGTGACTTAAGAAAACAAAAAATCTGAAAATTTTTTTAAAAAAGCTCTCAAATAGAATTCGAATTTTTTAATAGTACACTTCCCTATAAGACCAGAATTAGTCCTTCTTTCGTCTATTAGGAACTCAAAATTGATTCATTTTTTGGCCTGAAATGTAATTTTGAATTAATAATTTCATAAAAAAGATCCTTATTTGAAGAAAATTTACACTAAAAGTGAACAAAATTATGCCAAATATCCCGTGTTCACGCAAAACTTCAATGCTCGATAACTGCTCGAAAAAACGAAATGAAAAAAAATCTTTCTAGTTTCGAATTCTACACTGGACGCGCGCTTTAATGATACCTCCCGCATTTCTGTACGATGAATATATCAATCGGCCAAAATTGTCTGAACAAAAAAACCCATTCGAGTATATAGTTCCTCCCCCCACATGTGGGGTCGGAACAATAACTTATTTACGCTATAGCATGAATTGGTTTGTCAGGTGAAATAAAATTTTATAAAAATTCGGAATTTGGTTAGCTCATACAATCCGACTCATTGTATGTTAGTTTAGCATATGCTGCGCTCTTTCATAATTTATGATTAGGTGAAATTTGTGAATGTTTGATTTCTGTTGTTTAGGAGGAAATGAAGAAAATGGAAGACGAGTTGTATGCCAGGTTTGGTGGGGGAGGAGCCTCTTCTAATAAAAAGGTGAGAAAAAATACAACAAGTTTCTTTCAATTCGAGAATTACTGCTAGGGTGTGGGAGGGAGCAGGTGTAGCTACTGCTAAAATTGATCATTACTTTGGACGAGCATCTGGTTCTTGGCGAGTCGGTTGTGCTACAATGCAAAACGCCTGATATTTAGCTCTTAAGTTAGGGTATCTCGTGTAACTCCATGCTTGTTCTTTGTGGTTCCCCAAGGCTTCGTCTCTCGCCAAACCTTCTATGAACAAATGAAGATTCTAATCGGAGCTATGTCAAGTTTAGTCTTGTGTACTTTGTAATTTAATTGGCTTTGCTTGCGACCTTCTAACACTTCCAAAATAATGGTGGTATGTAGGGAGGGGAGGGTGGGGCTTAAACGGAAAATATCCCATATTTATTCAGATCCAGTTTTTAAAATTGTTGGTTCTAGAGTTCAATTTACTCAATTCTTTCCCGTATTGTGGGTACTTATTTTTCGGTTGATGATCGTTTTTCTTCTGATCGATTCGTCTTTTCGTCCTCTGAAACGGGAGCAACTGGTAAAGACCGGGGCTTTAAGTCACTGGCCGTGGAGTTCTCTTAGAGCTTTACTAATCGCTAATAAATGAGCGGCTCACCAAAATTAGTGAGAAGGCATAAATGGCCCGTATAAAAGGTAATTGAGTAATTTTGGAACCCCCTCCCAACTGTTTTGCCCGCTTCCCCAATTTTAATCTCCTTGCCAAGTCTCCCTTATCCTAGCCAGCTGTAACCAGGGCTAATCACAGGCCATTTTTGTTTACTTAAGAATAAAGTCTTGTTTGTGGACACTCTCATGAATTGATGCATTTTTCTTCATCATCAGATCTAAAATTTGTAATAGATGATCGATTCTTTTTGAACAGACGACGGTAAGGAGTGTTTGTATCCTTAAACATGCACCTCAGTATGAATCCTATTTGAGTTGTATCAATGTAACATATAGCCTTGCTCGATAGATATTGTTAGTTAATATATAAACGTACATATTTTTGTATCCACTCATAAAGCAGTTGTTAGTTGATAGTCACTATTAATGGACCGGACTGCTCGTACTTTTGCCATATTAACTATTCGAAAATCACAAAAGGTGGAAAATTAGGCGCATTAAACTTTTTTCGGACATCCTAACGGCCCATTTCTATCGGTTGTTCTGTTTCGAAAAGCAGCAGTCTAATAGGCATATTTGATGAAGATCTTTTCCTTAACCGATTGCTCAACCTAAATTGAACCGAGGTAAATGGGATATGACAGATTAGAGTTCGGGTTATTTCATTTCATGGGTATTCAGCATACAGAAGATTCTTAGCCAATCGATTTCGGTATTCGTCGGTGTTGGACTTTTTATATTTTGAAAACCTGACTGCATGTAATCAAGTTTTACTAACATCGCTTTGAGTGATTGCTGTAACTTAGATGCAAGATGCATGCTATTTTAAGTCAATTTACTTTTAAAATATACCTTCAGATGCACAAAATAAACTAGCACAATTCGAATTCCGTTGAAGTGACGAATACGGGACTTTAGTACCCTAGTAAGTTTAACCGAACTATCTTTCACTTTCCCTAGCTGTCTTCTTTCGTTTGTGCCCTTAAGACAGATACTATTTGGGGGGGGGGGGGGGGGTGTTCGATATCCCCCTCTTGACGGGCACATATTTGCAAAACAGGTTAATGTCTTATATAACTTAGATTATCATAACTATTATACCATTAGCACAATAAGTATCCTTAAATTTGTGCCTCACAGCAGTTTTCGATAGCAAGTTCTCCGACCTTAGCCGTTTAATTGCTCTCAAACGAAGTTTGTAGCAATTATATTAGTCCTGTTGGTCTTTTTTTATGCGATTTTTCGCTTGACCGATTTTTCGTCTGACGCTTTTGACTTTTCGTCCTCAAAAACGGGATAAACAGGTAGCGCCCAGCGGGCATTAAGTGCTCTTAGAGCCTTTCAGCTCTGTTTCAGCTCAAACTGTTTTGGAGACTTATACTTATACTTATGGTGTGAAGGGCGGTTCTGAGAGGTTGAGAAACCCCCCCCCCCCGTTGACCCCCATCCCCACCGCGCTGTTGCCCCCCCCCCCCAACCCAGTGTTGCCCCCATCAGCCCCCCAGTGCACCCCCCCCCCCCCCGTGGCTAGCTACTGACGAAGCCAACCGCTCGCCGGTCGTTTGAGAGCAATTCGCCCGACGTTAGTCGGTTATGTTTGTATGTTTGTATTTGAGTACTAGTAGCGGTCAACAAATTGATATTCAACGTGATATTGATATTGAATTATAGCAAGTGGATCCGTTTTTTAATTGCTCGCGAACGAAGTTTGAAGCAATTTGTAAACGTGTTCGTTTTTTATACAAAATTTTTGCTCTGACTTTTGCGTCTTGGGTGATCTAAATTTATCTCCCATTCACAAGTGTCACCAGCTGAACTCAAGTGACGGCAGATCACTAAAAAATCAGATGAAAAGTGCATCAGAATTGGTAGGTTTTTTCACTGTAAATTTTATTAGTGATTGTAGTGGTATATAATAACCTCATATAATACCCCCCCCCCCCCCCCACCGCCGACTGAAGCAGGCTGTTATAGATTAGAGCCCCCAGTAGTCGTTCGAGAGCAATTCATTCGACGTCAGTCGTTTATGTTTATAGATATGTTATGCGTTTAAGAAATCATCCAACTTCAAATAATAATGAACCACAAGTGCGTAGTGTTTATATTGTATTATATGCAAACTCTACGCTGCCTTATTAAAAATTTTCAATTTTGGGAATTTTTGGAAATTTCATCTACATATTTTTTTGCTTTTCAGGCAGAGAGCTTTGACGATCGACACGTGTTGGCTAAACACCAGACAATCTACCCTGACGAGGCAACTTTGGAAGTTGTTCAAGACATAGTTGTTAAGACAGAGAAGGCTCTCAAGATTGTATCTGATAAGATATACGAAGAGGACAAAGCCAAGGCTCAGGAGGAATCGCTCACAACTCCAATTGAGGTCAGAAGCTGACATTTTTATAGTTTGCAAGAACTTGGCGGTAAGCGGTAAAAGACTAAGTTACTCAGAACATTTGAGTTTTTAGAACATTTCGATGTGGAGGTTGTTTGACAGATTTCTCTAGTCCGTATTCCCAAGTAGTCTCCAAATATAGCTGGATGGAGTTAAATTGAAATGCTGCAAATTCTCAGTCTCTTAAATAATTGTCACGGTATTTTTCTAAGCTATTATTATTCATAGTTGGGGACACTTGAGAACTTAGTAATCAAAGATCTTTACGTAGTGATACTGTTCAACATATATCTACGTCTGGCTATAAGAGAAACCTAACAGGGAGATCATTTTTTCATCAATGTCAATTATTTTTTTATGGTCAATGAGTTCAATGATTGTAAAGTCTTCAATTTATTTGAACCACCCGGCAACCAAAAATCTTATTTTTTTAATCAACCAAGGACTTATTTTTTAATCAACATTGCCTTTGGTCAGTAAAATGTCACTGTTCTATTTGCAGATCTTAGCTCACTATTTGTTTTTAATAGCCGCACAGCGATAGCTGGGGCTATCATTGGCCTTCTCTTGGTTTTTTTTACAACTCAAAGAGTTTGAATTGTATTGGGGCGCTGTTTTTTTAAGATCTGTTCACACATTTTCATGATTTTTGAAGTCAAATTGGAGTAGTGATTTTGGTCACGCGAAAAAGCGAGTGGTTTTGCGGCGTGAAATTTTTCGCTCTAAATTTAAAGTAGAGTGAGAAAACGGTGTTTGAACAAAAGTTCTGTTTAGTCAATGAAAATTCTTTGAATTGTACGTCAGGACTTGTCCTGCTGTTTTTTTATGTCGTCGTCACGTTTTTTGTTACGACCATATGACGTCACAACCACTTTAAATCTGCTTTTTGTTCATTCGTTCATGCAGTTTCAACTGAAGTGCGTGTGTGACGTCATTTTTCGCTCTTAGTGGAGCGAGTTTTTTTGTTCATTTGCGTGATTAAATTTTTGGTCACACTTGACTTACCTCACTCACAAAAATGACTGCCGAACTTTGAAATTGACTTTTGTTTACTTTAATTCAAAGAGATAAGGTCAAATGGGTGTGTCACTCTAAATGAAGGTTATTTGACCGCAGCTAATAGAGGCAGCAAAAACTTGTCAGATTTTTAATCCAAATATATTATCCTTCAATGAAAAAACGAATTTTTTGGGTCTGTCTTACTGTTTTTTTTGAGACTGCAGATTTACAAAGCTATTGCGGCTATTTTCTGGCAATCTGCCAGCTATGTTTTGGTTTTTTAAATTATTTATTAGTTACCTTCTCTACAGGCCTCTTTGTACTATTAAAATTCTATAATTGGTAAATTCAAGTCTTTTACTACTAGTAGTAGTGTTGAGTGGAATTTAAAGTACAGCCTTTGAGTGTTTTAATTGGTATTCGCCTATTTTCAACAAAATTTTTGGCTAATAGCTACAAAAGTTTTGTTCGCCTAATCGAGCTTTCGCCTATTATCCCATCCTCCTAACAAGCTCTCTCAACACTCAATTGCATTGTTTTCTATAGGGCGTAGGATATTTTGCAATAGATTAGGCGGGAGCTAACTTTTTTGTTGAAATTATGCAAAAATCAATTCAAACAGGTGAAGACAGTGCTTCAAAATCTGCGTGATGCTACAAGGTACTCAAATGTCCTGAACAATTGTCTTAATATTGTAAAAGATTTGAAAAACAATACGTTTTATATGTGTTTTATGAGTTATAAAAAACAACATATAAAGCGTACTGTTTTGCAAATCTTTTACATCATTTTCATACCCCTCGTAATATCCGAGAAGAGGGTTTTCTGAAAAGTTGCAGCGGAAAGAGCCAAGATTTTAATTTTTTAATTTAGTCTGTAGCAATTATATTAGTCCTGTTGGTCTTTTTTTAATGCGATTTTTCGCTTGACCGATTTTTCGTCTGACGCTTTTGACTTTTCGTCCTCAAAAACGGGATAAACAGGTAGCGCCCAGCGGGCATTAAGTGCTCTTAGAGCCTTTCAGCTCTGTTTCAGCTCAAACTGTTTAATAGCCGCACAGCGATAGCTGGGGCTATTATTGGCCTTCTCTTGGTTTTTTTTTTTATTTCGTCGTCATGATTTTTGTTACGACCATATGACGTCACAGCCATTTTTTGTTCATTCGTTCATGCAATTTCGACTGAATTGCATGTGTGACGTCATTTTTCGCTCTTAGTGGAGCGAGTTTTTTTGTTCATGCGCGTGATTAAATTTTTGGTCACACTTGACTTACCTCACTCTCAAAAATGACTTCCTGACTTTGAAATTGACTTTTATTTACTTTAATTCAAAGAGATAAGGTCAAATGGGTATGTGTCACTCTAAATGAAGGTTATTAGAGAGCAGCTAATTTAGGCAGCAATAACTTATACAGATTTTTAATCAAAATATAACAGATCAGCCCTCAATGAAAAGACGAATTTTTTTGGTCTGTCTTTTTTACTGTTTTTTTAGACTGCCGGTCTACGAATCTATTGCGGCTATTTTCTGGCAATCTGCCAGCTATGTTTTGGAGACTTATATTTATACTTATGGTGTGAAGGGCGGTTCTGAGAGGTTGAGAACCCCCCCCCCCCCCCGTTGACCCCCATCCCCACTGCGATGTCCCCCCCAACCCAGTGTTGCCCCCATCAGCCCCCAGTGCACCCCCCCCCCGTGGCTAGCTACTGACGAAGCCAACCGCTCGCCGGTCGTTTGAGAGCAATTCGCCCGACGTTAGTCGGTTATGTTTAAAAATTGTTTTTAGTAGTTTAGAACTATGTGGCGCGTGTGACTTCGAGATAAATGTTGGCATATCTGTGTGGCAGAGTTAAACTGAGGCTACAAATATACTATTTCTGATAAAAATTTCTTAGTTTTTGTAAACTATTATTTAGGACCATTGAAAGGGGCACTTGGTTTTTTTGGTAGCGTCAAGTGGGTTTTGAAGTACCGTCTTCAATTGTTCTAATTGGTTTTCGCCTAATTTCCACACATTTAAAAAGTTTTGCGTAATGGCTGCAAAAATTGGCTTTGCGTAGTTGATTTAATTTCATATTTTCTTTTGTTTTAAATGACGCATATTTTTTGAATAGTTTTACCCCCTACTCCTCCGCCCACCGTGTTTGACTCCCCTCGCCCACCGGTTTAATAACACACCCTACACATCACTCACCCACTCCCCCATCAATTCGTAGCACCTGTACATCGTTCCACCTGTAACCCAGCGCACTCGAGCCCCCATACGTTTCGCGTTCCGTGCCAACCTCCAACCCCTCCTGCCCCCGACTCACAACTCACGCCAATTCAATGAAGCTAAAGCTAGCCTCCCTAAACCGCTCGCCAGTCTTTGAGAGAAATTCACCCAATGTTAGTCGTTATTTTGGACCTATAGAATTGGTTATTCCTTTTTAATGGCTGCCGTCAGCCTCTCAATCGCCATTATTTAGGCGCTCTCCTTTTGTTTTTTAATTCGCTTTACCTTTTGGTCGCGTTTTTCGTTTTACATAAGTCACGATTTTCACGCTTGACTTCTGACTTTTTCGACTGAATTTTTAATTCTTTCACACAATTGAATTACGCAATCTAGTGAATACGGTCAAAGTCAGAGCAAAATCAAAGGAAGCGGTATAAACCGATAAAGCCCGGTCACTAAGTCATAGTGCATTAGGTTATCAAAGCTCGTTAGAGCGATGGCTAGCTGACATCAGTTTTAATCTCAATAGCTCTCAGTTTAAAAGCTGAATTAAGTGTTTGTTAGAGTATAGTTCTGGGAATCCTGAGAGAATTAGAGCTCAAAGCCGAGGGCGCTTCCGCCCGAGGCTGAGCTCGAATTGCTGAGGGCTTCCCATAACTATACTCTAACTTATTTAGACCCCAATTTCGCTGTTCAAAATTCAAACAGAATTGAATTGAAATTTATAGTAACATTCAATTCTGCATGCTTCCAAAGAACAGTTTTTCATCCAGTTGTTTTTTCTTTGAGATATTTTCATTAGTTTTTTCTTCTATTTCTAGATCTCTATGCTCTTCCTGAAATTTGTTTGCAGGCTCTTCAAATCGCACTGGTTCGCACTCGTGCAGCGAATCAATCCAACAATTGAATAATCGTTCAACCCAAATAATATTTTTTCTGATTTCCTTGATATTATTGTAGGAGCGTCATCCTTGATATTATGGATCGCAGAAGTCGTCAGCTGGCTGCGTTGTGTCACTCTCATTGTCACTCTTTATGGTTTTTAGAAAAATCAGCAATTTATAAATTTTCTACTCAATTATAGACCTTAAAATATTCCTCTTTGCCGAAGTTGCTATATTTTTTTTACTGTTTCCCGTTCTCAATTATCCCCTTTAATTATCTTTGAAAACGTATGCTCTGTTTCATCAGAAACATGTGGGTTTTCAATAAAATATTCCAAAAAGGATGTCTTAGTTCTTCCGAGAATTTTTTCCTAGAAGTTCGCTCAGTTGATTGCTCATTTTATACCATTTTGTAAGGTTGAACTCTTGGAGACGAGTGTGAAAAGTGAGTGAAAAACAGAATAAATTCAAAGTCTAGTGTGATATGAAACGTGAAATCTTGAAAAAAAGTGGGACGCTTGAAAAAGTGTGAAATAATGATTTCCTGGTTGATCAACTTTCAAAATTAGTGATCGAGCCCAACTTTATTGATGATTTTCTTTAACAGCAAAGTTGAGGTCTAAGTATTTTTAGAATCTAACTGAAACTACCAATTAGAACACTTTTTGATACTTGAAAAAAATTCTATCTTTTTTTCGTTTTCTTTTTCAAACCTGATGGGAGACTAGGGCGTCAGCGGCGGCTATTTTCCGGCAATCTGCCGACTGTTTTTTTTCTGCTGTGATTTGATGTGCGCAATTTCACACCGTTGCACTCGTTAATATATTTGTTTCTCTTGTAATAGTATTACGTAAAAGCTCTGGTTTTTGTCATTTTTATGGTACATATTAAGTGTTACATTCCTTCAAAAAACCTTATTCATAACCAGAGGTAATTTAGCTGGGGAATCAATATTATGTGTACCTTTTGCAGGTCCCAAAAGAAGAACCCGCTGCGGAAGGAGATGGTAGTGCTGAAAAACAGTCGCAGTCTCAGGATCAGAAGCCGGCAACTGTCAAAAATGAAGCTGACGTCTCTATTGACAACGATGACGAGGCTGCGAAGTACAGAGAGCTCAAGGGCGTCATGAGAATTGGAACTTTAGCCAAAGGTAACATAAATTGCCTTTTATTTAAAGTATGAAAAACAATTTCAGCTTTTAGAAATCGTAGAGAGCTAAAAAAAAATAATGCAAAATGGAGGGGAGGGGGGAGGGAGAGAAAGTGGGTGAATGGACATCTATATCAAATGTACCTATGGCTTTTGATAACATAGTTCTGTAAGAGAACTGAGAAAGACTCATTGGGTTTGTTTTTTATATAACGTGAACAAACCCGCTTTGGTCTGATGGATGATCTCTCTCAAGTCATCTTCATTTGAAACTATTGCATAACAACCTCGGGATCTTCTCCTTTCGTGCCCCCCCCCCCCCCAGCTTACGGGAAAATCCCAACTTCAAGAAGTCCCAAATTAGAACGTTCATTTAGCATCGAAAAGCTGTTTCTTCGGCAACTTCTAATGTCCGACAAATTATTATATGGGTAGAACGATATTAGAGAGACCTTTACCTCCTACCTTGATGGTCATTTTTTTTGTTGTTTTTTGACACATGTGGTTCTATTTTAGGTCTGATGCTGAAAGGCGACACCCGAGTGTCACTAGCAGTTCTCTGTCAACATTGGCCAACCACGATTGTCCTCAGCCGTATGTTTAAATTCCTCCCCTCGGTTCTGAAAGAGATTAGCGAATCGGAAGAGGACCCCTTCGACATTTCGTTGCGACTGAATGACGGTGTCATTGTTATCCAGTCCAAAAGTGCTCCAATAATAACACTCACAGTATACCTGACATCACCTGTGTGTCGAACTGAAATGAACGAAAACCCAATCGAGGCCGGAATCGCAACACCAGCGTCCGAATCGGAAGAAAAACCAAAACCCGCTGCGAACTCGCAAGAAGCTTTGGAGGAAAAATCAAAAATTCCAAAAGATGTTTGCATGGCTGTCTTAGCGGAGTTGAGACACCAGAAATGGTTCGAAGCAAGAGCTAGTGGGCTGGCGTCGTGTGTGATTATTGTTAGGGTTATTTACGATCTGATAAATCGGGTGTCATCGTGGAACCCTTTGCCACGATGGGCAGCTGAGTTGCTGGTTGAGAAGGCTCTGAGTTGTTCGGCGCAGTCGTTTATGAGTCCTGGTGACGCCTTGCGACGTGTGATCGAAACTATTGCATCAGGTATTGTTGTAAAACTGTAAAGCAAAAGTATATATTAGGTTGAATAGGCTCTTGATGTATAGAGTAGGTTGCATAGTAAGATCCAAGAAGCGTTAATGTTATACTCTAAGATGCAAAATTATTGATTAAAACTAAGATAAAGACAAGCACGGAAATCTTCGTAGTATATGTTTGAGTAAATGTTGATTTCATCCAGTCTTCTAATAATCGTTAGATACTTTTCTTTTTTTCCGTTTCTAATATAACTTTGACATACTTTCCGTACTTTTCGAACAAGGTAATTCTAACCAGTACAATTAAGATAGGTCATCAAAAACTCTTAACTAAGTAAAATTTATTAAAAAAACAACCCAGCTTTACTTGAGGCTCGCATGTTTAATTGTTAATCGCCGCCCTCATCTTCTCAGCCGGCTATTATTGCGCTCGTATTTTTTTTTACTTCGTCAAACTTTTTTTCGCTTTACCATTTTGCCGCTTTTTCGACATTTTGCGTGAAATCTTTTTGACTTCTCTAGGCTAGTTTCTCTCTTCTCTCATTCTGCTAAAAGTGAATTTGAACATCAGTTGCTAAGCAAAGCAATTCAAAATGAACAGAGCCGGTATAAAAAATTGAAGTCAGAAATAGAAACGGGATGAACCCATAAAGCCCAATTTTAGATGCTCGCTGTTTGAACGTCGTTCCTATAAGTCTTAGTTACCACCTCTAATGCTTATTGGTGTTGATAGTAGCCCCTGTAGCCTCTCTCTAAGAAACAGAAGTATGTTCAACTACGAAATGCCATCAAAATAAATCGGACTTAAAAAATATTTTTGTACAAAAATCTTTTTTTTTCAATATATTCTATTTGTTCAATCCCAATCATGCTTATTGGAATCAACAGCGGCTATTTTCCGGCAATCTGCCGGGTATTTTTCATGATTTCAAACAAAGCAATTATATTATTCCTGCTGGTCTTTTACGCAGTTTTTTGTACTACAATTTTTCGTCTGGCCGCCAAATTTTTATGATGAATTGTCATTTAAAAAAGAAATACTTGACTGCCAAAGACATATGGTTACCATGTTCAATAACATGGGGCTCTTTTTTTAAGATATTTGAAAGTCTGCAATTCAAGATTTAAGTTTCGTACGAGAGCTGTTTGAGATTCTGTTTTTCTAAAAGAATCAATAGATTCGAATGATTTTTTAATTATAGAAAGGTATACTTGATATCAAAACAACTGAATGTTGCTCTTGGATAGCAGCAGAAATGTTGAAATCGCTAACCAGGAGTTCCTGTTCCTTAGGAGTTCTGCTCCCAGAGGGCTGTGGTCTCCTTGACCCATGTGAAAGAGACAGATCAGATGCAGCTGGCGCCCTAACCCACCAGCAACGTGAAGATATCACAGCTAGTGCTCAACACGCATTGCGTCTCATAACATTCAAAAGTATTCACAAGGTTTTGGGAATCCAGCCTCTGCCCTCTGTTGACCGAAAACGACCCGCTGTAATGATGTCACCTGGAAACGCGACACCGGCGGGAACCCTGACTGGCGCCAAAGTCACAAAGCTGTAGACAAAAAATGGAGACAACATGCATGATTTTATTAATCTAATATCTTCACCTATTCATGGATAATGTGATAACATGAGCCTAAAAGTTTAAAATAAACAATATATTTTATGTGTTGTTAGTAAGTATAAAATTTCTTGTCGTTTCTAATTATTAATGTTTGAAATATTCATAAATTGTTACTCTCTTAGCTGTGATACCATTAAAATTATCTACTGTTTTGTTGTTGATGTTTTTAAGCCCAAGAAAGAAACTCTTTTGTTCATAGGTTTTTGCTAGTTAATTTGAATGTAGCGATTGAGCTGTATGAGTGTTTAATTGCTCTCTAACAAAGCAATTATTTTTAGTGCTGCTGCCCTTTCGATTTTTCGTAATACCGATTTTTTGTCTGAACAACTAACTTTTTTCTCGAGAGACGGGAACTTTGCAGTTCTCCAAGAGTTGTATTAGTCGCTAGTATGCTATTCACCCAAATTTGCGAGGAGACAAAAGTTTATGGTGTGAAGAGAAAACACCAGCAGCCTCGATATCAGAAAACCTTATTTTTACTATTAACTAGCCACGGAGCGTTTGCAAGCATTATCATTCAGCTGCTACAGTTTTTTCCCCAATTGAGCATATTAAAGAATAAAACTGATTCATGTTCAGTTTAAAACTCGTAATCATATGGTTTTATTGCTCTATCCCACTTGTGGGATGGAGGAATTACATGCTTAGCTAGTTTTTTAAAGTTCAGTCAATTTTGGCCGATCGATGTATTTACCGTAGAGAGTCGTGAGTGGTATCACTGGAAAGCCCGTCCAGCGTAGTGTGTGGAATTGAAAAGAGATATCTTCGAGGAGTTATCGAGGTTTAAGTTTCTGTAAAAATTTTGGACTTTTCCGAGGAAATTTTGTTAAATTTTGCATAATGGTGTCAAAATGTTCGGGATATAGTAACCATGAAGCAATATCGAGGCTCTTTTTGTCTCATATTGGTTTTTAAAATCAAACAATTTTAAATTTGGAGCTCATTTTTTGGTTTTAAGAGCCATTCTCTAAATTTTAATAGCCGCCTCATTCTCTCAACGGCTATTATTTAGGCGCTCTATGTGCGTCAACGGGGTCTATTTTTCGTCAATCTGCCAGCTATGTTGACTTTTTGCGGCCTTTTGACTTTTGGTTTTTCTCTTGACTTTCTGGTGAAGGAAGTACGATAAACGATATGCAGTTCTTTTAGTTGTTAATATATGCTGTTGTCTGAATTGGAATTGGTCTCCTGCGAAAAATGATTTTGGCACTGAATTTTTCATCGAAAATAATTTTCAATATAACTGTTTTATATTGTTACAGAGTCCCAAAACTGACAGGTCTCAATGAAGTTCTCGCTAAATCTAAACGGGCAGAAATATGTTTTAAGTTAATGGCATTGATAATTTTGATGTTTTGTTTTTTTAATAACCGCCGTCAGCCTCTCAGTTGCTATTATTCAGGCGCTCTTGTCTCCTTTTTTTTAAAAAAAAAAAGGGCGCTTTAACGTTTTTCGTTTTTCAAAACTCACGATTTTCACGTTTGACTCAAGACTTACTTCACTGTTTCAACTGAATGGTTTCTGCCTCTCAGTTGCTATTATTCAGGCGCTCTTGTCTCCTTTTTTTAAAAAAAGGGCGCTTTAAAGTTTTTCGTTTTACAAAACTCACGATTTTCACGTTTGACTCAAGACTTACTTCACTGTTTCAACTGAATGGAGTTTAAATTCTTTCACTCATCGAATTATGCAATGTATTAAGTACGGTCAATGTCCAAAGAGCAAAATCAAAAGAAACAGGTCAAATTGATAAAGCTGGGTCATCAAGTCATAGTGCATTAGGTTATCAAATTTCATCACCACTGATTGTGAGCTGACTTAAGAAACTGAATTAATTATCGTTTTAGAATCTAACCGAAGCTGCAAATCAAATTAGAACAAATTTTACACTTGGAAAAAGTCGGTCGTTTTCCAACTCTCCTTTGTTTTTTTTCTGTTTCAATCCCGACGTGCGTCAACGACGGTTATTTTCCAGCAATTCGCCGGCTATGTTAGAAAAAAATAGTTTTGGCTCTATTTTTCTCATTGTCTGAGTAATGAAAGTGTGACTGATTTCAGTAGTGAAATAAAGGGAGCTTTTCAATAATTAAAATTCATAGATTGCGATTTTTGTGACTGAAAACTGTTTTGAAAAAAAAAATAAGGGAACTTGGAGGTCTGACCGTTTTTTCCTTTTTGTTTTGGCCTTGTATCTGACTTATTAAAGTCTTCATAAGTCCAAAATGAGACATATCTGAATCTAACTTTCCCTTGCAATTGATAGATAACTCCTGATGGATATAAAATTTAAGATAGCCACATTGAGTTTCGTAAATTCTGGAGTGTTTAGTCTATACTGTTTTTCACTCATTTGTTTTTGGTTGAGTTTGGTTGTTTAATTGCTCTTGAACGAAGTTCATAGCAATTATTGTAAACGTGTATGTCTTTTTTATGCAAATTTTTCGCTTAACAATTTTGCGCGTTTCTTCTAGAACATTCTTTGACTTCTCAAGTGACTTTTTCACGCTTTTGTTCTTCATTTTTGAGTGATCTCTGCTCCGAAGTAAAGCGTGTTGCTAATATTAGATCGATTGCAGAATATCAGAGGTAAGTGATTCGTAGCGCATAGGTTAGTGCGTGTGGGTGTGGATCGGGAGGTCAGTGCTTCGAATCCCGTCGGGAAAGGTTTTTGAACCCATAAAGAAAAATTGATCTAGGCTACAGCCCCTGAATTAAATTGCCTCGCCTGTCGTTCAAGAGCAATTCTTCTGACATTTGTCCGTTTATGTTTACAATTGGACTTATCAATTTTTCGGATCGTTTACAAGATCGATTAACTTTTTAAAGAAGCGTAAGTTGAAGAAATTGATTTATTATTGACACCGTTTTTAGATAGAAAAATTGGATAATTTCTGAATTTTGTCTATCTGGCTTTTCAATATTGTTTAATTGCTCTCAAACGAAGTTTGTAGCAATTATGTTTAATCCTTTTGTCCCGGTGGTCTTCTTTATACCATTTTTGCTGACCCATTTGACTTTTCGTCCTCGAAACGGGATGAACAGGTACCGTTTGGAGGGCATTAAATGGCTTTTAGAGCCTTACTTGTCTCTAAGTATGCGACTCACAGAAACTGTTTTGAGGAGACAGTTTCAAGGTGTGAAGGGCGGTTCTTAGTCTTAAAATTATGACCCCCTCCACACACACACACACACAAACACACACGCTCCATCCACCTGCCTCCAACTCGGCGATTTAGACCCCTCTCGTCCAGCTCTCCCACAAATCTGCCTCCATCAATGGACCCCTCTCACTCCGCTCAAATCCACCTGATGCATCCCCAAGCTCTTGTTGGCTACTACTGAAGCGCACCGCCAGCCAGTTGTTTGAGAGCAATTCGCCCGACGTTAGTGGGTTATGTTTTTTAATTTAGATTTGGTTCTTTGAATTGGACTCATCTATTATTTTGACTACTGTCGAATCCAATTAGTTTCATCGAGAGGCGGAATTTAATTTGTTTGTTCTACAAAAAGATTATATATCTCAAAAATAGCAGATTTTGGAAAAAAGTTTTTACCCGCCAGTTTTAGGTTGTGGACTCAAATTCATCTCATTAGCAAGGTGTCCGGCTGCTTCTTGCGCCATCCTATGTGGCCCTTATGCTCCCTGTTTTTTGTTTTGGAATTTACTGTGAGGTTGTTTTGTCAAAGAAATTGGAATTTTAATCAAGATCTTTTCGTTTTCCGCATATGTTTGTTGATATGAATTGGAAACTAATTTGCTAGAGCCTTTTGATAAGTTCCGAGGGTAAACATGTTACTTCAATCGTGAATTACCTCGTGATTCTGTATC
The DNA here is from genome assembly GCF_964194025.1 of Convolutriloba macropyga. NCBI lineage: Eukaryota > Metazoa > Xenacoelomorpha > Acoela > Convolutidae > Convolutriloba > Convolutriloba macropyga. Next base: position 41,235,690 of record NC_134482.1, on the reverse strand, counting down.
TTGGGTAACCTCTATTTGATTGCTCTGGTTGTCAATTTCTATTTCTAATTGAATGTAGTCATTTTTTATTTTTTGTTTGTTCTCAGCTCAATTTTGGAATTTTTTTGTTAAATTAGTTTTTCAATTAATAAAAATTTTGTTGTCTACTTGAAAAATTGCTTTAGATTGAGTTTAATGTGTGCTGTTTTGTTTGTTCGAGTGACCATTCTAAAGTATTAAAAGAATTTGATCTCACTTGTTTGAGCCCCTTGTGTATAGACGTTTGTCCTTTTTTTGAGAATCTATCAAATTTAAAAAAAAATTGAAAGGTTTCTGTCGAGGCAATCTATCACAGCTTCAATTGGCAAACAATTGGCAGAATATTGAAGATGAGTGGAGTCGGATCATTATTCGTGTAGCATTTTTTAAAGCCTTATCGCTTATGTTTGAATAAATATAATGATGTTTTTGCTCTATGCAAACTTTGGAAGATGTTCTGTTTTGTTAATAGCCGCAAAGCGATAGCTGAGATTATTTTTGGGCTTCTCTTGTTTTTTTTACAATTCAAAGAACTTGAATTGTTTTGGGGCGCTGTCTTTTTACGACTTGAAGAGGATTATTGGTAGTGTCTTTTTCTTGATCGCTAATTTTTTTGGAGTGCATTTAAAACAGGATGTAAAAGTCAATGTTGCACGTGAAAACTAAGTCTTTAGGTGAAACGGCTGAACGAATTGAAGATCAGAGAGAGAAGAGAGTGGTTTTCTGTGAGAATGTTGTTTAGAGAGAGAGAGAGAGAGAGCAATAAATGTAGGTGTGCAAAAACGTTCGCTAAGCGAGCAAAGTTTTTTGACCACGTACAGCTTTTTTGAAGCCGTTTTTTTAGTTTTTCAGTCAAATTTTTTAATTGTAGTTAATTTCTGTCAGCAAATTTTTAGATAGTTGATTCAGTCAACGTTGTTTCTTTCGAAACAGTAATAGTGTGTTTAGAATTTGGCGTTTTGGCTTTTGTGACCATCTGAATGAGATTTTGCACTTTTAGATCCAATTTATTTTTATTAACCATGTTTTATACTTTTAGCGTTTTAGCAGTTTTAGTGATCTTTCGCTAATTTTTTATTTTGAGCTTTTTAATCAATTTTTATTTCGAGATTTTTATTGAAGAAAATAAAGAAAATTGGAACAATTTTCTACCGATTTTTGTCTGTTTTTTAAGTTTTTTTGTCTTCTTCTGATTTTATGGTTCTCGCTATAATTTTGCTTCGTCAGTTGTTAATTAAGAGCTTTCTACAGGTTTTGTTACTATGAAGTGATGCTTGAAGGCTAGAATTGGCACTTCCTTTTGAAATAAATTATACTGTTTTCATATTAATGTTGTTTGCATATATTAATTGTTTTTAAACATTTCGGCGATAATTATTGTGTAGTTGACTGAAATATCAGAAGATTTAAGTTAAAAATAGTCCAGAATAATGGTTCGAAAGGTCCGTTTTGGCATTTTGTAGAGACTAGAATATTATTTTTCGATCTTGTCTTTTCGTCATTTTCTTTCCTTTTCCTCGGGTATCTCTTGAAACCATTTTGTTGTTTGTCTGTCAAGTGGTCATATTTTGTTGTAAACTACTTGCATTGCAAGGTTTAGGTAGTTTTTGCCAATCGTTTTTTGGAGTCGCAGTTAAATAAATATCAGATGCTATTTCAGTTTTTTCATTTAGTTTTATGTTGTTTTTGCTGTTATTGTTTAAAAGTGTTTATATTTGCTTGGGGGTTTTTATTAGGTCAGTGTGGATGGTTAATGTTCTACTTCGTTTCCGGAATGCTTCCGGCTATGATTTTTTAAGATCTTTTCCTATATTTTATGCTATTTGAAGTCAAATTGAAGTGACTTCAAATTGAAATTCTGATTTTGGTCACACCGAACCAGGAAATGAAGCGAAGAAGCAAGTTGTTATGCGGCGTGAATTTTTTGCTCTTTTTTCAATGTAGAGTCAGAAAACGGTTTTTGAACGAAAATTCTCTGTCTCGCGAGATGTTTTTTGTTCACATGCTGCATTTTGATTAATAGCCGCAAAGCGATAGCTGGGGCTCTTTTTGGCCTTCTCTTTGTTCGTTTTTATTTCGTCGTCAAGATTTTTTGCGACCATATGCCGTTACAATAACTTCAAGTTTACTTTTTCATCATGCCTGTTACTCTAATTGAATGGTATTTGAGGGCAGCTAGTGGAAGCAGCAATAAGTTAAACAGATTCTTAATCAAAATATAACAGAATTTAATGAAAAGAAATTTTTTTGAGTCTGTTTCTTTTACTATCTTTTTGAGACTGCAGATCTACGAAGCTATTGTGACTTTTTTTCTAGCAATCTACCTGGTAGGTTTTTAATAGTGTTTTAATCTCCATTTCTTTTAATCGCTACTCCATTTTTGTAATAATCCTGTAGGATGTTACATTTGATTATTTTTCGGCCGTGTGCTTGTGATGCCTGATTCTTTACAAATTGTTAGAAGCTACACTGCCGGAAAAATAAAAGAGATTCTGCACGGTGCACTTATTTTCGTTGGCATTGAAGTTCTTGTATTGAACCTGATACCATCATGTGAAGACGTAGATGTTTTGGTAATAGGTTAAGAGTTCTTCATCGGACAATTTTTCTGTATGTAGTGTTTGTGAAAGTTAGGATTTTTTAGGCATTGATTTACAGCTCATCAGCCTCGAACAAAATGCTCAGCGGTTCAATTGTCTGTTGCGTTGTGTGTTCTAATATTGAAAATTTTGAAAATGATTTTTTTTTCATTGAAAATGATTTTTCATTAAAAAAAATCATTGAAAATGATTTTTTTTCCGTTACATCTTTTTGGACTAGGGTACTGTTTATCAAATGTGATTAATTGCTATCAAACAAAGTTTGTAGCAATTATTTTATTCCTGTGGTCTTTTTATGCATTTTTCTGCACGACCGATTTTTCGTCTGGCCCTATTAGTCCTCAAAAACGGGTAAACAGGTAACGCCCGTAATTCATTTCCACCCGTCACCCAGCGCGCTCAACCCCCACCCCCGTGCTCCCTTCGTCCGTGACCAAGCCAACCGCTCGACCGTCGCTTGAAAGCAATGCGCCCAACGTTAGTCGGTTGTTATTTGGTTTTCTTGCTAATATAAGTTACTTTTTGTAAGTATGTCGTGATTTGTTAGCGCTTTGGTTTTTGTTTCAGAATTGTTGGCGGGAATTAAATTTTTGAAATTAGCAATTCCTTGTCTCATAATAAGAAGATCTTGTCTAAATTTTTTCGGGATGTAATTAATTGCTCTCGAACGAAGTTCGTAGCGATTATTGCAAGCGTGTTAATGCAATTTTTTCTCGTGAGCATTTTGCGCTTTTCTTCTAGAACATTCTATGACTTCTCAAGTGACTTTTTCACGCTTTCGTTCTTCATTTTTGAGTGATCTCTATTGCTCTCAAAATTGCTCCAAAGTAAAGCTTGTTGCTAAAATAAAATCGATTGCAGCATAGAAAGTGGAGGCGCCTGATAGCCGAGGGGGCAGTTCTTCTGATGAGGGAGCGGGAGGTCCATCCAGGCGTGGCCAACTTTTTTCGCACCCACAAAGAAAAATTTATCTAGGCTACAGTCACTAAATCAAATTCAATCAGATTTTTGCAACAGTAATATTAGTAAAGAAATTGAAACCAAACGTAATTAAAGGTAAGCAAATTTTTGTTAAATTGCGCAAATTTATTGTTTTACAAGCTACATATGATAATTTCTTCCTCCGTTTCTGGCTATGACCACTAGTAGTACAAAGAAGATGGTAAAATGGATATAGGTGGAATTTCATTGGAAAAATGAATATAGGTAGAAGTTCATTTAAAATGGATATAGGTGTAATTTCAAATTTTCATTTTTTCTATTTTTGTTTGAAATATTGTTTTGCTAGTGGTGACTGAATGATAATCTTGCATGCTGACTTTGACCATATTTTCCAGTCCTATATTAAAACAAAATTGAAAATTATTTCGAGAGGAAACGTCATTGCATTGACAGGAATGTTTTGCGACAAGTAAATATGGATTGTGCTGATTACGGATTCAAAAACAAATTGTGTGATCCTTGTGCAATCTAAGGTTTGAGCATTTTTCAGTTAGTAGCAAGTTTTTAAATGGTGACTATAACTTATCTTTTGACAATCGTATATCTTTAATAGCCGCCGGCAACCTCTCAGCGGCTATTATTTAGGCGCTCTCCTTATTTTTAAGTTTGCTTTAGCTTGAGGACTGACGTCTTCACTCACTGTTTCAACTGAATGGATTTTAAATTCTTTTGCGCAATTAAATTACGAAATGTACTGAATACGGTCAAAGTCAAAAGAACAGATTCAAAAGGAACTGGATAAACATATAAAGCCCAGTCACTAAGTCATAATGCAATAAGTTATCAAAGTTTATTAAAGCGTTTTTAATCTAATTTTAGAATCTAACCGAATATGCAGAATTTACACACCAAATCAGAACACTGAAACTTAACTTGCAATTTCTATCTCTTTATTTTCCTTTTTCTGTTTCAATTCCATTGTGCGTCAATTTGCCGGCTATATTTGACTTTTTCTTGATAAAATTGGAGAAAAACCTGTGCATACCTTAGTTCGAGTGCAGGCCTATTTAAGATGTTAGAAAATTTCATACACATTCAGGAAGAAAATAAAGACGAACATCAATTTAAAATGTGAAACCTTGAAAATTTGAAGTGTAGTTAATTACAGTTGTTTTGTTAACCATATGAGGCTGCCTTAGGTGGTCTTTCAGGTGTTATATTGGTACTCGTTTTTTCTATAGGGTATTGTCGAGATTCTTTCGGCAACTTTTCGCTGGGGGTCATTCGTTTTCAAGGTTCAATTTCTTTTGTCGATTGATTGTGATGAACAGTTCCTAGCTAATGTTCAAGGTCCAGCTAAATGAACCTTCAAGGCTAAATGAACCTTCAAGGTCTAAGCCAGTCGTTTAAGAGCAATTCGCTCGACGTTAGTCGATTATGTTTAAAATTTAACCAAGGCAAATGCTTGTTATTTAGTTCGTGAGGCGTTAATACAGAAGATGAATTTGACTTAATCAGCTACTCCGGTCAAAATGAACATCCGTGACACTTGAGACAACATATGCTATCAATTGTTTTCTTCAGTGTTGTTTCTTGACCTGTTCCAAATTAATATAAGGTCAAGGCGGGAAGTCGCGACTTTTTCTAGCAATATATCGACTGTAACTATTCAAGTCCGTTTAATAAACGATGCATAGATTTCACCTGATAAATCTATTCACCCCCCCCCCCCCCCCACCTTAGTGGGCTCATATCTTTTACGCCCCCAGGTGCAAGTGCTATTTTATTTTTTTTATAGTAACTTATAGTAATGTGCTATATAACAACTTATTTGTTACTGGGAGCGTAAAAAACTCGTATGTGGTCAAATAGAATAGATCGAAACTTTTTACCTATTGTAAAACAAGTATTGGATGGCATTTAGGATCCTCTATACCACTCGGTTCTTTACTGCCTGCTGATCATTTTCAATTGCTCCGGAACGAATCTGCAATAAATTATGGTAAACGTGTCTTTTTATGCAAAATTTTTCCATGACTGTTTTCTTCTAGAAGATTCTGTCGATTTCACTTATCCAGCGACTTCTTCACGCTTGCCTATTTGTTTTTTGAGGGATTTGAATGGAGCAAATTGAGAAATTAATTCGGTTTTTATGTTTAAAATTTGTGGTGTCGAGACAACTAACCAATGCGCCAGAATTTAGCCAATTAATTACCCATCATTTCTGCTTGAATTTATAGATTTTAAGATGTTTCATGGTAGAAGTTGTTTCATGGTGTGTAGACAGTTGTTAAGTTTACAAAAATACTAATTTTGCCATCGGCCTGATGAACATGAATATCCAAAGTTTTGAATTTCAATTTTTCGTGTCTCATTGTTCATTATGATTCTGGTTATTCTGTTATGGGCTCGGCGTTATTTGAAAATATCTGGTAGTCAGTATTTTGTTTTTTTTTTAAAAAAAAATATGCCTTAAGTTGCTCGCATAGTAATATATTTCACACGATTAGCGTCTTTCAGTATATGAATGATTATGATTTAATTGCAAATTAAGGAATGGAAATAAGTTGAAGTCCATAATTTGAATTTGAAATGGGTAATTATCTATTGTCGGCTTCTATTTTTGAGATGTTTTTTGTTAATAAATTGCTATCGAACAAATTTCAGATTATGAATGATAAGATGGTATTGGTAACAGCTGGTGTGTCGTTTGTGGTAAAGACAAACGGCGAAGATGAAGATCTTGACAGTCTTATAACCTCAGCTGCAAATGCCGCTGCTTCCGAACTAAACGGTGTCTCAGTTTCTCTACCCAACGGAAGCGGGTCTGGATCAAATTCTGGATCTGCAGATGGAAAAGTCGGAGCAGGTGGATTAGGGAGCAACGGAAGTGCAACTGCGGCCATCATGGAAGATATTAACTGTGACGCGATTGGAGGTGTGACTTCGATTGGAAAGTTGATGGAAGAGTTGACACGATCTGTGGGCAATGGGTCTTATATGGAGGATGAAAATTTTGCTATTGAGGTGCGTTTCTCTACCAAACTACGGAAATTTATGCGTTTTCAAATACCGCAAAGTTTTCGCGACCATTATCGGTTTTTAACGACTTGTGGATTTTTTAACCGGAGGTACTGTGTTCAGCGATGTATTGGCATAAAGCGAAAGTGAGTAAATTGACGTGTGAACAAGTAACTGCTGGGTGAGAGATACTTTTTGTCCATTGGCCGTGTTGAGTGAATGACTTCGCCTTCAAATATTTTTTTTCGACAGAATAATGAATACAGCTAACCGGTTTCTGTCCATTTGACTCAATTGTGTTGCCCGGTATTATATTTTTTGTCAAAATATTTTTTGATTGCAGCCACAGCAAACCCTTAAAGTTGAGATTATATTGTTTTTGAAAGATCAGTATTGCGTTTCATGGGCAAAATTGGCTCATTTCTTAATTGATTTTTTCAATAAATTTGGTGTTCTTGGAATATTTTGTAATTAGTCTATTTGGTATGAGTCGTTAATTAAATCATGCATTGCTTTCCTCAGCTTTTGACGTGAAGTATTTTTAATTGCTCGTGATCGAAGTTTGAAGCAATTAATGTAAACGAGTGTGTATTTTTTCTTTCAAAATTTTTGCGTTTATGTTCTAGAATATTCTTTTGATTTCACGTCTCGAGTGAATTTTCCACGCTTCACTTCTTGATTTTTGCGTGAGCTCAATTGATTTTGACAGAAAGATAGTTTAATATTCATGATGAACGGTCAAGTCTAAATAAATGATTTTTCGAATGTTTTTAATTTTTCGAATTTCTTTTTTATACTCGGAATTGGGAATGGTAACCTTCACATGCTTGTTTTCGACACTTTTTTGTTTCTGGCAGTTTATGATAATGCATGGGTATAATTATAGTTTGTTTTGCTATCAAACTTTTCTTACTCTGCTTTTATCAGTTTTTTTGAAAAAAAATCAGTCTTCAATTCAATCAGCCTTTCTTCTTGATTTTTACCTTTAGTTATGTTTGTTGTTGATTTTTTTTGTTAAAGCTCAGTTCTTATGGTCAATCCGATGGTTCTGCTAATTCGAAATTAATGATAGTTTCTTGGGTAATAGATCTTTTTTTGCTTTTGGCTTTTTGGGGTTTCAGTTTGTTTTCTTTTACGTGTCAGTTTTATTTTTTGCACAGAGTCTGACTGATTTCGTCAATGATTTCAGCTAGAAGAGAGTTTTATCAAAGGAACCAATAAAATCCTGATATAAAATATTTGAAGATTTTTGCAGTTCAGGACCTGAAATTAAAAAATTTCAGGTTCGGAACTGTTATTTTTTCAGCTCATTTATTTTTTCAACTCATTTGAAATGCTGTCACCTGCTTCAGGTCTAGATTTTGTCTTTTGAAGCCGAGATTGAATTGTTTGATTTTGGGTACACAATTATTAGTCAGCTTTTCTCAGTTTGTCGGTTTCTGTCCATCTTTTGGCTATTGTTTGACATAACTAGATATAATGATATTCAAGGTCAATAGAGTGCAACTAACATTGAGCCCTATTGCTTAAGAGGTCTATTATTAGACACAACGTAAAGATTTTCTTGTCTCAATGAAAAAAAATAAATCTGTGTTGCTGTCTTCTATGCTCTCCTCTTTTCCTATCTTTAGTATTTGTTTTTATAACAGGTCTTAATGGGCTATTTCGGGGCCATTTTCGGGTCATTTACCGGCTATCTTTTTGAACTTCTTATGATAATTGTTATCAGCTAGTTAGGTTTTTGAAGTGGCGTGCTGTCCACATGATAGCTTTTTGAACAAGTAAATTCTTTAACCGTAGAGGTCAATTTTACCAGTCAGTTGAAGAATTTAAGATAGCTATTGATTAATCAAGAGCGTAACAATCTGAATTACGGCGTAGTTTTCTGTAAGTTTACATCGATAAGAGCAGCCTAAGCATCTAAAATCAAAATTAAGATTGCCCAGATGCGAGTTATGTGCTAATTTCAATCTTATTAGGTCGTTTTTGGAGCCAACAATGGAAAACGCTTGAAAGCTAGCAGTCTCAAAGGCCTCAACAAATTGTTGAACGAGTCAACTAATGGCTCTGCTGTCAATGGACTCAAGGAATCCACTCTCAAAGTAAAACGCAAAGAACTTGAAGACCTGAAAAGGTGGATTCTGGAGGAATTCAAATCTCCGCCTCCGCCTTTGGATTTCGATTTTCCAGGCGATGATTCGGATGATAATGCTGATAACGAAGGAGAAAGTGAAGATGATCTGACAGTTTGTGAAGATATGGAAGCGAATATCAAACGATCTATTGAGAGATCTGAAACAGTTTTCAAAATGATTCATCCTGTTATCAGCAGGTAATTGACCGATTTGATATTAACTGCTCTAAAACAATGTTTCCAGCCGTTACTGAAGTATTTATGGCCTTCTTCTGAGGATAATTTTGTCTACTTTATCTGACTTATCCTCGGGTGAAACTGATTAAACTGGTGAAGCCCGAAGCCAATAAGTCATGCATCAGATCTTGTATCATGAACGGTCCACTTAACCTGTTGAGGCGAGAAATGCCCATGGTGCAAAGGGATATTTTGTAAGTCCTCCTCTTACCCTGTGAGGCTAACCTTCATAAGCTAGCTAAAAGCATCTCTTACTAAATAAAACCAACGGAAGCCAGCACTGCGACAGTTTTTTCGAGCAATTCGTCTGACATTTTTGGGTTATGTCTATCTATACTTTTCCATCGTAATGTTCTGACTATTATCAACGGAAATAATGTTTCCTATTGACTTTACGACTGCTGCGACTGCTGGGTACTTTAAAAAAATTGCTGTTTTTTTTGAGAAAAAGGACATCTTCTACAGACCGGAGCTCAAGCTGTTTGTATAATTTTTGTTTCTTTCAAAGATGTGACCATATCTAAAGTTGTTGGCACCAGTTTTAATGAATTTTTATTGAGCGTGCAAATGCTTCTGACTGTTGCTGAACCAAAACATAGGATTGCTCTGATTTGAAAGGTATTTGAAACCGATGATTTATTCAACTCCAAAGTCTTTTCGTTAGTCTTCTGTATGTTAGTTGGTTTTTGTTGATAGTAGCTCAAGTTATGCCTCAAATCTAAAGTAATATAAAAATTTAAAAGTTTCACAAAGTTTAAATACGATGAATCGTTTTTTGAGCGAGGGAAGTTTTTTCGTCGTCAATTTTTATTCCCGAGTAACTGTACGTGCAACAGTTAGCAATAACAGCCTGCAAGAAATAAAACAGCAGTTAAACAAGTCGGTTATTTCTTTTAGTTATTTCAATGAACAATAATTATGTATTGAATAATGATTGTAGAATTTATTTTTAGATGCGTTTAACTGAGTATTGTATAAGATTTCTCGATGCTTGATACATATTTCTGTTTTTTAAGATGTGCATTTCTTTTTTTTCGTCTGTCTTCTTGAAGAAAATCTGCAATGGAACAATGTGTTTAATTGCACTCAAATGGCAAGCAATTATTGTAAGCGTGTGTGTCTTTTTATGCAAATTTTTTGCTTGACCATTTTGCGCTTTTCTTCTAGAATAATCTTTACCTTCTCACGTGACTTTTTCTCGCACTTCTTGATCTTTGAGCGATTTCAATTGCTCTCACTCCAAGATAAAGTTTGTTGTTCAAACAAAACCGATTGTTGAAGAGTCGGCGATAAGTCCCTGATCGCCGAGTGTTTAATATATCCGTCGAGGTGACAGAATCAGGTTCAGGAGGTCGAGATTCGAACCTTCCGAACTTCGGCTGATGTTTTCGCATCCATGAAGAAAATTTCATCGAGGCTACAGCCCCTGAATTAAATTGCGCCCGCTGTCATTCAAGAACAATTTTTCCGACATTAGTATGTCTGTTTTTGATTTGTATATTTTAAGGTAACTTCTAACATACCTCAAAACGTAGGCTGGGTTTAAGTTTTGTCAGGGTTTCGCGTAGTGAGGGGAGGGGGGGAGGTTGTGAGTGGGTGAGTTCGTAATTAGCTTAGCTTCAGGTCAGAAACTATCTTGGGTGCAATGGTATGACGCTCAAAAAAGCGATCATAGTGATGAAAAGGCTGTATTGCTCATGAAGAATATTCCTTAATTTGGGATTGTGAAAGTTCACCTGATAACAGGCTGATTCTGGCCTAATGCATAGACATATTTTTTGTAATGATTTTTAAACGTATTTTTTTCAGTAGCGGATTTTATATATGTTTATTTTGCAGGCAATATATGGCAATATTCTTCCCTGTTTTCTCGATAGCTGTGGTTTAAATATTGTCGAATGATAGCTGTCTTTTCTCGACAATCTATCTATGACTGCTTTGAACCTTGTGTGACAGCTCAGTTGAAAATTTAATATATTTGATTCCATTGATTTACTGACGTACGTAATTTATGTCGAAAAAATATGATTCTTGCTTTCTAAGCATGAAATGCACGAAGGCGTGAAAAAAGGTGTGGAATTTAGAAGCTTTTAGAGAAGTTTTTTTCATTTTCTCCGCTGAAACATAAAAGATGTTGAAAACGCTTTGTTCTTTCGCTGTTTGCCAAGTTGTTACGCTAGGGAACCTCGCAGTATCATGGCCGGCATATAGTCTAGATCTGAATCCAATTGAAAATTTATGGGCGATTTTAAAGCAGCGATTACAAAAACAGATAGGTTTTTGGGGAACTTTAGAAAAAAAATTATCCTATTTTGCAACGAAATGTCCTCTGGAACGTGTATAAAAGCTATACAAACAGTCTGCTGGACGTTAAAAGAGCAAAAGGTTTAACGACGTGTTATTAGAGAACAAATTCGGACTGATATTTTTTTATCCGGTGTTATTGATGCTTTTTGAAAAAATTTTAGGTGTACGCAGCTTTTTTTTCCATATAGATCGGAAATGAAATTGGCCACAAAAAACATGTTCGAGCATAAATTGATAACATTAGACAACCGTTTTTCAGAACTCCTTTTTTATGTATCTAAAGTCCTCGTTTCAATCCAAAAAATGGCGATGTGAGTGACATCATGAGTAAAATTTCGAATAAATCAAACACAAACTAATGGCCACAAAAAACATGTTCGAGCATAAATTGATAACATTAAACAACCGTTTTTCAGAACTCCTTTTTTATGTATCTAAAGTCCTCGTTTCAATCCAAAAAATGGCGATGTGAGTGACATCATGAGTAAAATTTCGAATAAATCAAACACAAACTAATGATGTAAACTTTTGTTTACACAGAACATTCTTAAGCAAATATCAGCAAGCCTCATCTTGCTTAACTCAAGATTTTAGACCAAGCATAGACATTCTATAAATCAGTTGAAGCGCCAATTAATAAATATTCTTTCTCACTTCTTTGCCTCTTTTTATTCTTGATAAATTAAATATTTTTAGAAAAAATCCTTTTCCGTTCGCAGGCAAAAAAAGTGAAATACTTAAAACATTGTCGACCTCGCATCTGAAGAAGAGTAGACTGCTTCGCCATTCTTGTCGGTTCAAAATAAACAAACGTATTGATTGAAATTGTTTATCATACAGCTCATTTTTGTTACAAGACACCTGCTATACGAATGTGTCAAAAAGATATGGTCTAAGGGTTGTCTTACATTTAACAACGCACACGGCGCCTAAACATAATCCGTCTGGTTATAATTTTCATCCAATCGTACTTGGTGGGTGTTAAGTTGATTTGTTTTTAGAGCCAACGCTAATTTGAAGAAAGCCTCTACTCAACAGTCCAAAATTGACGCAGATTTCTTTGCTTCGGCCAAGCTCTTGAACGACTTCAAATTCAAGTCTTTCACCGATTTTGTCCTGACTAAGCTGGTCATTAGCGTCATGGACAAACGGCGAACACCCTTCAAACCTGGTCAGAATGATCCGAAACCGTTAACTCTGGACCCTCCAGTGCAAATACCTGTGCCCGACCCTGATGTTGAGGAGTCCCGTTTTGTGCAAGATTACCTGCAAGATGAGGAATTCATGACTGAGATGTGTTTTGATACCATGATGCAGACGTTTCAACAGACCCTATGCGCCCATTTGGGTAAGTTGGGCGCTTTACATGGACTGTGTCTTTCTGTTCACAATACTATGCGTCACAGATTTCCTGTTATGCGTCGCAGCTGAGAACAGGGCGCTGTTTTCAAAGGCTCTCCCGCTGTGATTAGCGCATTATTATATAGAAACTGCCATTAGTATGTTTTGATGATACTTATTGTTGACTATCGTTAGTTTAGATTGGAACCGACTTGCCACACCAGATTTTGCCCATTTTCCTTTTAAGGGAGGAGCTAAAGTTTAATTGACCTTTTTTAATAATATATTGTTCGTGATCTTGCGTTTGCTTTGCCATGGGATCAAGATTTATGTTTTCATTAAAAATTGTGAACCGACTATTTTGTTGCTCTGATAAAGTTTTCAGCATAATAAGTTCCATTAGATCTACTAAAAATCATTGTAAAACTAATAAAATTAGGCAATAAATGATCGCATTATACAAAATATATGACACTTCGTCTTAATTTAAAAACTGTAATTTGCCCTCTGGCAAAGAGCGGTTAAACCTACATCCCGTTGTTTCTTCACCAATAGGTGAACTCGCGAAGAACTTTGATCCCAAGCAGCTCTCCTGTCACAACCTCCGCTGGTTCGATACCCAAGAAGTTCTGGACCATTCGCAGTATCTGGACCCATATGCAAACTTCAACCTGCCGACTTTCGACGCCAAAGGCAGGTCTCTTAACATTGTGATGCTGACCGAATTCTCGAATATCCTCCAAGTGCATTATCGCCATTTACCCCAGCGGGTTTTTGATTCTCTCAAGGATAATTGTCATAGCAGGTCGTGGATGCCGTTAATACAGACGTGTTGTCATTATGGAATCATGTTGCATGACTTTCTTAAAAGTCTGGACCAGAATGAAAGCTGGAAAGTGTTGCGGAAATGTGTTTGGCTTGTAGTCTCCTTCCTCAAGGCTCATCCTCTTATCAGGGAAGCATTAGGTTAGCGCAGCTGTGGTTTTGAAACCGTTTCTTTACACATGAACAATATTTTTATAGCTTCGAAGCTGTAAGCTGAGCGCAGCTATAATTCGGTGCTCTTGGTTTTTTACAATTCAAAGAATTTGAATTGTATTGGGACGCTGTCTTTTTACGACTCAGTCTTTCTGGTTTTCTATTTTTACGACTCTAAGAGGCGTTATGGTTTTCTGTTTTTTTAACGACTCGAAAAGGAGTATTGGTTTTTTTTCAGGTTTTTTACACCGGAAGTACTTTTCGTTCAGGCGGTGTTGAACTTTAAGTGAAAGTGAACAAATTATTTCTGAGTGAGAGAAGTTTTTTAATGACGCGCTCCGTGGAGTGAATGACTTTTCTACTTTGAAAAGTGTTTCTGAGATAATGGCGCTTATAGATAACTGTTTAATTTTTAATTGCTCTCTTATGAAGTTGGAGGTAATTGTTGTAAACATGTAGATCTTTTTATGCAAAATTTGTGCTTGACCGTTTTGACTTTTCGGGTGACTTTTTTTCTTTTGTCTTTTCATTTTGCTTGTTCTAAATTTCTCGCTCCTTCGTAAGAGTTAGCAGCTGAACTCAATTTGCGGCGGCTTACTACTAAACGTCAAATGAAAAGTGAGCCTAAATTGTTGTCATTTCTTCACTTTATAAGTGGTTATTGTGGTATGGCGTATAATAACCTCTAATGACGTCATTGGAAGCCAGCCCCCTTGAGTAAATGTAGTTACCCTCCCCCGACTGAAGCAGGCTGCAATAGATTCCAGCACCCACTAGTCATTGAGAGCAATTTCTCCGACGCTAGTCGGATATGTTCAATTTAAGATTTATTTTTTTACTTTTATGTTGGTTTGATTTGCAAAAGGCCTTTTATGCAACCTCAGGGTTCTTAAGTTTGCGGTTTTTATAATTTTTTTGGAGTTAAGTTTTTAATAATCAATCAATTCGTTCATTATTCGCTTTTTAAAATATTTTGGCAAAATTTTTCGATATTTTGAATCTTGGAATTCGATTTATACTGTTTTTTTTTACAGGAGGATGGCTATGTGATTATACTGAACCACCAACGCTAAATAATAAAATACACTTGCTTTTACTCTCAATTTTTAATTTCCAACTTTAAATGATTTTTCAATTTAGAAGATGCCTTTTTATAGCTCTTTTTTCAACTTGTTTAAAAAATTAACTTGTGCCGAGAAGTTTTTTCCAATATTCTTTACTTGTAGTTGATTTGATTTCCATTATGCAGCTGATATTATGCAAAACTGAAGTTTCCCCCAATGTCTTTATGTCAGATTTCTCGTTTTTTCAAATCGGGTTTTACGTGATTGGTAACCCGTTCAGTTTTCGAGCTTAACAGTTTCATTGATCTTAAAGGTTTGGATATTTTTTCAACATTAAAAGATATGGTTACAATACAATTTTTTTTGTGGTTTCAATATTTTACAGTGGGTTTTCTCTGTCAATTTTTTAGTCAGGCCTTTTTTCTGCTTTCTGAGTATTGTCTTTGAATTTTTGCTTGCTGCAATAATTTTTTCTGGAACTTTCTTGCACTTGACTTTTTGAGTGACTATTTCATGTTCAATTTCATTTTTTGCGTAAATTGGTTATTTTATAGGTGGTATCGCTGACTGGTTAAGATCGCTGACTTATTCGGCAGGGAGTGGGTTCTAACCTCTTCAATGTGAAAAAATTTTTACACCCAAAAAATTTCTCTGGGATACACCCTCTCTGAGTTAAATTTCCCCACCGGCCACAGCATTGTGATCATGCCCAACTTGCCTCACTCAACAAAATGATTTTAAATAGCCGCACAGCGATAGCTGGGGCTATTATTGGCCTTCTCTTGGTTTTTTAATTCGTGGTTGCGATTTTTGTTACAACCGTATGACGTCACAGCCACTTCAAATCTGCTTTTTGTTCTTTCGTTCTTACAATTTCAACTGAAGTGCGTGCGTAACGTCATTTTTCGTGATTTTTTTTGTTCATTTGCGTGTTTAAATTTTTGGTCACACTTGACTTAACTCTCTCACAAAAAGGACTTCCTTGCTTTGAAATTCTTTTTTAATTGCTCTTGAACGCAGTTCATAGCAATTATTGTAAACGTGTGTTTTTTTATGCAAATTTTTCGCTTGACAATTTTGCGCTTTTCTTCTAGAACATACTTTGACTTCTCAAGTGACTTTTTCGCGCTTTCGTTCATCATTTTTGAGTGATCTCTAGTGCTCCGAAGTAAAGCTTGTTGCTAATATAAAATCGGTTGAAGCATGAGAAAGTTAAGTGACTCGTAGCGCAGTGATAAGTGCGGTTGGACATGGAGCGGGAGGTCAGTGGTTCGAATCCCGGCGGGATTGAGGTTTTTGCACCCATAAATAAACATTGATCTATACTAAAGACTATGAATTAAATTGCCTCGCCTGTCGTTCAAGAGCAATTCGTCCGACATTTGTCGGTTTATGTTTATTTACTTTAATTCAAAGAGATGAGATCAAGTGTATGAGTGTCACTCTAAATGAAGGTTGTTAGAGAGCAGCAAAAACATACAGATTTTATATCAAAATATAACATATCAACTTTCAATGAAAAGACGAATTTTTTGGTCTGTCTTTTTTCTGTTTTCTTTAGACTGCAGATCTACGACGCTATTGCGGCTATTTTCTGGCAATCTGCCAGCTATGTTTGGAATTTCAAAACTTATTTTTTAAATTTGTTTGAAGTTGAACTAGAGTAGTAAAAAGAACTGACTAGAGGAACAACGGGGGGGGGGACACTTTTTGCAACGCGATTTAATAGGTCAATGACCTAAAAGGAAGCAATGATTCATTACTAAAATTGTCTCCCCTTGTTTTTTAAAGATTTTGTTCCATTTTTAAGTGTTTTATATCTATTATTTTGTCTAAATAATACGATAATACGTCCAAAACCAACAAAACTTTGTTTACCATTTTTTACCAAGTTTTTGCCCCCCCCCCTATATGAGGGGCAAAAAATCAAAAATTGCATTTCGGAGAAAAAAAGAAGGGGGACAATTTTGGTAATGAATCATTGCTTCCTTTTAGGTCATTGACCTATTCCACATGTATTAATATCGCGTTGCAAAAAGTGTCCGCCCCCCCCCCCGTTGTTCCTCTAGTCAGTTCTTTTTACTACTAACTAGTTATGTAAATCCATTGCTGAAAGTTGTCGCATGGTTTTCTTAAGATGGGCCTTTTTCAACTCATTTCTGTATATTTTTCGTTGTGCATTTTACTGTACGCAAGTCTATTTGGCAGCTATTGCGTCAACCTGACGGCTAGGTTACTATGTGTGAGGCCAATAATATCAATTAGGGATGATCATATTGACTTAATAATGCTAATTATTAGCCGCCGTCAGCCTCTCAAACGTCCATTATATAGGCGCTCTCCTTTTTACAGTTCAAAGTATTTGAATTGTATTGGGGCGCTGTCTTTTTTTTAAGATCTGTTCACACAATTTTATAATTTTAGAAGTCAAATTAAAGTAGTGATTTTGGTCACGCCGAAACAGGAAATGAAGCAAAAAAGCGAGTGGTTTTGCGGCGTGAAATTTTTTCGCTCTAATTTCCAAGTAGAATAGTGGTTTTCTCGATAGTGGTTTTTTGTTCACATGCGGCAATTTCACTTTGGTTTTTACTGTTTTCAATTTATTGGTTGGATTTTTTTTCTAAATGGTTTTCCCAATCCATTCATAGTTCATTCTAGGCCTAGTTTTTTTATTAGAATCAAATTTGCGTTTCTCGCTGTTGGTTTTCTATTCTGGCTTGCGGCATTTTGACATTGATTTTCTGTTTTTCTTTTTGTTTCTTTGATTTGATTTTTTTTAGAAATCATTTTCTCACTTAGTCCTTTCTAGGTCTAGTTTTTTGTTTATTCAATGAAAAATCTTCGAAATGTGTGTCAGGACTTGTCCTGCTATGTTTTTTAAACTCGCTTTAACTTTTGATCACGTTTTTGTTTTACATAAGTCACGATTTTGGCGTTTGACTTCTGACTTACCTCACTCACTGTTTCAACTG
The DNA here is from genome assembly GCF_964194025.1 of Convolutriloba macropyga. Classification (NCBI taxonomy): domain Eukaryota; kingdom Metazoa; phylum Xenacoelomorpha; order Acoela; family Convolutidae; genus Convolutriloba; species Convolutriloba macropyga. The sequence goes on along the minus strand of NC_134482.1, from coordinate 41,218,076 downwards.
AATGGATTTTAAATTCCTTCACGCATTGAATTACGCAATGTAGTGAATACGGTCAATGTCAAAAGAGCAAAATCAAAAGAAACGGGATAAACCGATAAAGCCCGGTCATTAAGTCATAGTGCATTAGGTTATCTAGAACGATTGCTAGCTGATATTAATATTAAGCTTAATACCCCTTCTTTTTCTTTTTCAGTTTTAATCCCGATATGCGTCTAGCGCTTCAACGGCGACTATTTTCCGGCAATCTGCCGGCTATGTTTATGCTTTCCTGTGTTTATCAATTTGCGGATTTGTTTATGATTGGATCTGTTTTGAAAATTAATTGATTGATTGTGGCTTCAGCTGATCAATATGTGACATTGCCGAAACCAGAACTGAGTTCCGCCTTCAGCGGCATATCCAATTCCATCATGGACTACGAGCATCCACATATTCCCAAAGGATTTGGGTCACACCTACAGCCGTTTCGCTTCTTCCACTGGTTAGTCCATTGACTTTCTGGTCCCCCCCCCCACCCAGTTCGCAGTTCTGTAAGTGCGTGGCTGTATTCCGCATTCTTCATGTGGTAAAAAAACAAGTGCCCTTTTGGGCTACAAATAACTTGTGCACTACGTTTGGGGTGCCAAGAGGTAAAGATCTGATTTCATAAGGAAAAGCTATCAAAAGAGGGATATTATCCGGGATCCGATGATTAATTGCTCTTGAACGAAGTTCATAGCAATTATTGTAAGCGTGTTGGTCTTTTTTATGCAAATTTTTTGTTTGATCTTTTTGCGTCTTTCTCTAGAACATTCTTTGACTTCTCAAGTGACTTTTTCACGCTTTCGTTCTTCATTTTTGAGTGATCTCTATTGCTCTCACTCCGAAGTAAAGCTTGTTGCTAAATTAAAATCGATTGCAGCATAGCAAGAGGAAGGACCTAATAGCCGAGTGGGGAGTGCTGCTGGTCAAGTAGAGGGAGGTCAAGGTTCGAATCCCGGTGAGGTAAACTACTTTTTGCACGCTTGAAGAAAAATTTATCTAGTCTACAGCCCCTGAATTTAATTGCCTCTCCTTCATTCAAGAGCAGAGTAGTATAAAAAGCTGACAGGGGTCTCAACGGGGGGGACACTATGTATTAAGATTGGAATGCATAAAGTGTCCCCCCTAGGGGGGACACTTTTGGGACATTTTCTGCAACGCAAATTTTTCTGTTAAATTACAACGGGATGGGACACTTCCTTTTCGAACACAATGCGAAAAGTGTCTTTCCTGTTTTTGACCAAAAGTGTTTTTGCACACACATCTATGTATGTGTGTGTGTGTATGTATGTATGTATCTATATATGTATGTATGTATGTAAGTATGTATGTATGTATGTATGTATGTATTGTATATATGTATGTATTGTGTATATGTATGTTTTGTATATATGTATACCATGTATGCATGTAATGTATGTATGTATGTATTTATGTATGTATATATGTATGTATGTATGTATGTATTGTATATATGTATGTATTGTGTATATGTATGTATTGTATATATGTATACCATGTATGCATGTATTGTATGTATGTATGTATGTATATATGTATGTATGTTTGTATGTGTGTATATATGTATGTATGTATGTATGTATGTTTGTTTGTATGTATGTATTGTATATATGTATGTATTGTATATATGTTTGTGTTGTAAATTTGTATACCATGTATGCATGTATTGTATGTATATATTTATGTATGTATATATGTATGTATGTATGTATGTATGTATATATGCAAGCATGTATATATAAATACATACACACATTTATACATACATGCATACATACATAAATACATACATACATACATACATACATACATATATACATACATACATACATACGTACATACATAAATACATACATACATACATACATACATATATACATACATACATACATACATACATACATAAATACATACATACATACATACATACATATATACATACATACATACATACATACATACATACATACATACATACATACATACATACATACAAACATATATACACACATACATACATACATACATACATACATACATTCATACATTCATACATACATACATACATACATACATACATACATACATAAATACATACATACATACACATTAATAAAAACGCCAGAGTTGTACAAGGAAACATGATCTCACGTAAGTATGTACACAATTATGGTCATAATCACTTATGTCCATAAATGCATACATAAATTGGCGAAAAAAACAGTAAAACAACTAACCTGTTAGAAGATGTATAAAATGATTAATGATATTTTAAGTAGAGAGTTATTGGATCATGCCCAAACATGTTCAGGGTCACGAAACTTTCCGAATTAATTTGACCAATCGCAGTGCTGCATTTCTTATTCGAGTTAACAACCAATCAGAATTGAAAGATTTATAAACAAAAACTCTAAACGCTCACGTTCAGTAAACAGTAAATAATGAACACAATAGGAACAAAAGACATCAAGCTCATTCACGAAAAAGTTTTATCACTGAGAGGTAACATAAATTATACGCACATATCTTATCGACAGTTATATTTCGTAGCTGCTTGTTCTTTGTTAGATCCAGAAGTTGACGGAGAAATAGCACTTAAATTCAGACCCTATGGTGGTTTCATTGGAATTGATAATTCAAGACTAGATCCTTTACTGAAACGAAGCAAAGTGCTACGTCTTCATGCTGCATTGCATGACGCCGCTGGATTTATAAAAGATTGCAGAAATAAAGGCCCTGGATATGTTTACGCTTTCCGTTACTCACCAGTAAACAATTGTCTTTTTGGCCACTTGACAGGAATATTGTTCATTCTATCAGTGAAAATTTGTCATTCACATTTGTTTCGTGAATTGGAATGCTAGAGAATTTTGGCAGCAAAACCACAAATATAATTGTCCTCGATCTCGAAGGTTTCAAACTCAAGTTACTTGGATTCATTATAAAAGAGCTCAGTTTGTGTTCCAGTTACAACGATACAATATTTTTCAAAACGCCGCTTAAATTCGCTGATTTACCCGCACACGATAGACAAACTGTTATTTGGCTGACCAATAACCTACACGGTCTTGATTGGGACGAAGGTGATATACCTTACTGTGATTTGAAAACAATCTGTCTGAGTTTCAGTTTCCGATTCACCCGGAAAAATTTTTTTGCCAAAGGCATTGAAAAGTGTGAGCTCCTCAGTAAGCTTTTACATAAAACTGTTTATAATCTGGAGGATCTAAATTGTCCCCGAATCTCAGAGATAATATCAGAAGCACAAGTACCCCCCTGTTATCTTCATTCAAATTTTCGTTCAACAAACAATCAATTATCAAATCACTGCGCGGAACGTAAAGCACGAATATTCTCACAGTGGACACAAAGTGATGTACAGTGAAGACACATCAACTTTAATAACCTATCTGTCAGACAACTTGAAGATATTCACTTGCTTGACTCCACTTGACGATCAACCTATTGTAATATTCAACAGAGTTCAGGATCCCTCTCCACCAATACAGAATAATTTTTCAAGTGATCACCAGAACCGAGCCAACTATCTCAACAATAAGCCAAACGCTGCACAACAACCTCGTTACAATTCGCTTTATAGCACAGCAGCAAAACGTTATTTTGCGACCATTACTCTTTCTCCCGACGAGCTAGACAGCTTTAGAGCTTTCCTGCCCGTGATAGATAATTTCTATCACTTCCAGTTGTACGTAAAAAATAAGCAGAGAGCTCGAGAACATCGGAATCAGTTCAATTATGGCTACGATCAAAGCAAACCAGAAGCCTATGCAGTCCCCCAAAGAGCAGCGAATCCCACGTTGGAAGCAATGGGCGGACAAAAAAGTTCCTCAATTTAGATTGACGAAAACACCACCAGAACGTGAGCTATCACTAAAAGAGATGCCGAATGAGCTGGGGTTATATGTCTTGGAACACACCGAAGTTGAAAAAGTCTTCAGTCAACCATCGTTCAAAGAAAATGACTCATCAACTGTTTGTTATAAACTAGAAATAAAAAGTCATATTAAAGGTTTCAATTTGTTTGAGTTCTGGTACATGAAACAGTTGCCCAGTGAATAATTCAAAAATTTAACATTCTATATCATTCTTGATTCAATTCACTTTTCAATTAATTATTTTTCTCCAATGAGTCAAAGAGACGAGGCTGACGCCGGTATCAGCAACTTAGTCTTTGATGTAAACAACAAGGAGAGGCCCCCATGGCGTTGTTGTTCAAATTCAACAGTGCCAAGGTCCGAAGTAATATTTTTTGTTCAAGTGAGTATCATTTTCTTAATGATCATTCTTTGCTTCTCTATGCTCTTTCTATTATCAGAAAGCTGTGAAGAGAAATCAATTTGGATTGCTCTCTTATCAAGTCTAGTTGGTTACATATTACCTAATCCCAAATTATGAACAAAGTTATTCTTACACATGACAGAGTATTCATGTCAATTGTAGGACCAAGTGGTTGTGGTAAAACTGAACTCTTGTTTCGAATGCTAAAAGGTTCGACCTTTTATCCACGTTTTGAGAAAATTTATTATTTCTACAAAGAGTTCCAACCGCTTTTCAAAGATATGCAACGAGTTATACCAGGGATTGAGTTTCTAAAATACTCAGGCTTTGATATAACAAAAAACCTATTGCACTGTCTGCTTATCTATGACGATTCATGTGAAGAAATCTTCAACGACAAAGAGTCTGTAAAAATAGCCACCTCAGGACGTCATCGCAATTTACATGTTATATACATCAAGCATAATTTGTTCCATCAAAGCAAATGGTCCAGAACTATCGATCTGAATACAACACACATAATACTATTCAAGTCGCTTCGTGACATTCAACAAATTGAGTATCTTGGAAAACAGTTGAATTGTCTCCAGTTGATAAAAGAAGCATACAAACTAGCAACTGCAGAGCCCTTTGGACATTTGATGATTGATCTCGACCCAAAAACCAGCCAGGGTTTACGCTTTTCATCGCAACTTATTGGACCGCATCCTTCTATTTTTTACATTTCGTCCCCTGAGGCAGTCATTACAACAATTACAATGAAAAAACATTTGCTTATGCTCAAGCAATGGGCAAATAACAGGAATGAGAACACAGCTCAAATAAAAACCTTACATCAGGGCGATTTCATTTGGTTTTTGAGTGACTGTGTGATGAACGTACTGTCTGGAGTTGTACCAATTAATAAAGTAGAATTTAAAAAATTCGAGAAACCACTACGTAAACTTGCAGACAGGCGAGTTGAAAAACGTGAGAGAATCAAAATTTTTCGATCAGATTCTGGAATACGTCTAATTAAACTGATTGCGTTACCTTGTTTTGCTTTTCTGGAGCAAAATGCACACTGAAGAGTTTGTGCTAATTCTTCGTCAAATGTATGCGAATGAACAACCTCAAATTGCTCAACTTCTCAACAATAAAAATGTCCGAGAGAAAGCAAAACAAATATCACTGTTGCAAAGAATCAAGTCTCCACCAGCACCTTCTACCACGCAACAAGACACGCCGCAGCAGACAGATAATATTTTGGAGAATGTCAAAGATGAGTTGAATGAGACTAGAGATGACAAAATTGATACAAAAATTTCAACTGAAATCAGGGAGCGAGTTTTGAGATATTAAACACCTTGACAGAAAAAAGTTTGAAAAAGCGAGCATAATATTGGAAAAAGTAGAAGAGTCAGAATCGCTATCGCTGGATCAGACATCAAGACTAGTGGTTAATAAGTCAAGCACGGGAATTCTTGTCGCAGATTTTCTTTACGATCTACAACAAACAACATCTAAGCTTTCACTTGAACATTACAAAGTCCTGACTTTTCTAGATATCAGTTCACAATTAACTTGTAATACATACGCAAAAAAATTTCTTGCCTTATCACTAAACGAAAAGTTACAGTTGTTTGAAGATGAACCAGAAAACGAAGAATCAGGAGTCTCGAGAACAGAAGAATCAAAAGCTTCTGGCGACGATGAAGGAAGCTTTGAAGATGCAAAAGACGAAATCCAACCGTCTAGCTCGTGGACAAATTACTTCCTCTCACGTTAAACAATTGAACAAATTATACACAAAACGTAGTGCAGCAATGGAGTCAAATATTTACTGGTGGCTGTTGATGTTTTATCGCGATACCTACGAGTGCAACCAATGAAAGCTTTATAAGCAAAAGACGCTGTTGAAGCGTTAAAAAAATGATAAAGCAGAAAAAACCAGAAAGGGTTTGGACAGACAAGGGATCCGAGTTTAAAGGTGAATTCAAAAATTTTTGTGAAAAGAAGGAGATTCATTTATATACAACCGAAAACGAAACCAAGTCGGCATTTGCTGAGAGGAATATTCGATCGCTCAAAAACATTATTCACAAATACCTGGAGGAAAATTGGACCTGGACTTATATTAAGCAATTGCCCCAGTTTGTAAATACTATAAACACTCGTGTTAATCGTGTTACCCAACTTGCACCTAATAAAACTTTCAAAAAACATGAACCGTTTCTAATATCCCTAGCAATTAGCACAAAAAAGTACAAGCCAAAATACGAAGAAGGAGACCTTGTTCGGATTGCATAGCCAGACGAAATATTTAGGAAAGGTTATAAACAAAATTGCACAGACGAAGTCTTCACAGTATTCAAGGTTGCTACCCTTAGTCCACCAACATACAACCTTATAGACGCAAACGTTATAATTGAAGGTAAGTTTTATGAACCAGAATTAGTCCAAGTAAACGTTCTTCCTGTCGAAGACCAAACATGAGTATTCATAAAGAATTTACTATTGATTTGATATCGAATGCGTCAATGGGAGTTTTTACGAATAATACTATGGCCAAGTTTCGAAATCAACTAGCCCAACCATTGCAGTTAGATGGAGATTGGCAAGTTGTCCTTGCTTCAATATCCTTTCCATCAAACATCAATAATGTAAACTCAGCCGAAATAGTTGCGTATGTCAGTTCTGGCGCTGAACTTGATGCTTCACATAACCGCACCGGACAACTTCGAAGAATTCGCAAAGGTATATACAACAGTTCAGAAGAGCTTCTGGAAGAAATTTTTCGAATCGCTCAATTGAAAAACTTTGACTATGATTTTGACACTGTAACGCAAAAGTTAGTTTTGAAATTTGGACCTAACGAAGGTTTGTCATTCGTAGATGAAGAAGTACCTAGTATTCTTGGTTTTAATGGAACGAAAGACACTTCACATCATGGTTTTATTCATATTGGTTACAAGTCAAAAAATGCAGGCAACTCTTTGAACAGACATATAACTTGAGATTTTCCAGTTGATATAACTTGCGGATCACAGCTAATATTTGTATACATTGATATAATTGAACATCAGAACGTTGGTGATGTGAGAGCTCCGGTAATAAAAATCATTGAGTCTGAAAGACGTTTGAGAAACGGTAGCATAAACACAGTGACACCCATACACCACAAGTCCTACACAAATTTGGATTACAAGCCAATATTATCAAACAACATTCAGAACATCCAGGTAGAGTTGAGAAACGAAACTGGAAAACTAATTCCTTTTACTGGAACCGGAAAAGTTATAGTCAGTTTAAAATTTCAAAAAATTATTTGATATGGAGGCATACTACAGCAATCAAGCATCTCAATCAATGCCGCATTTTTCCGGACACTACAGACAGAGAGGCAGCGGTTTTGGAGCCCTTGCTGCAGGTATTGGAAGAGTTGCTCTGCCATTAGCACGGAAATTTCTCTGGCCTGCAGCGAAAAAAATTGGTCGTGATTTATTGGTTCAGGGAGCACCAGAGTTAGTAGAAGTTGCAACTAAAAGAAAGTCAGCAAAACAAGCACTGAAAAGTACAGTAGCCAAAACAGCTCGCAAACAAATAGGTGGATCTCTTCAATCACGTATTGCATCAGGTCGTAAAATAATTAGACGAAAAAGACGACAATACACGAGACCTCGCTCAAACCAAAAACAAAAAATCTCAACCAGAAGAATCATTTCTCGAAAACCCCGTCCAAAAAGGAGTCGTCTGGATTTTTTCTCGCGAGTGAAAAATGCGAACTAATATTGTAATACCATCAGAAGCCACTGACAGTTCTTTAGACTTATTTGAAAAACCACCTTTGCTTGTAACATTTGATCAATCATTCGAGCAAAAAACAGGACCGCTTTTTTCGCCTTCAGGATCCTCATTGGAATTTGAAGTTGTTGGTGATCGCAACAATTTTATTGACTTGCAAAAAATTTACCTGGAGATCAAGTGTCGAATACTTCAAATAGATGGAACGGATTTGCGCTACACAGCTGGTGACGCAAATGCCAGTGATCTTCCATATTTTGCTAATAATATCCTTCATTCACTTTTCGCCGACTGTACTATTTCTGCAAATGGTATCAAAATTTCAACAGCAAATGGACACTATGCACACAAAAGTTTCATAGAAACTGAATTCTCTCACGGTACAGACGCAAAGAAAACCTGGCTAAAATGTCAGGGTTACGAGTATGAGGAAAACCCGGGCACTATTCCAGCAGCAATATCAGATATAAGAAAAAGAACAGTGCAACAATCCGCACGTATAACGTTATATGGAAAGTTGGCGGTTGATTTCTTTTCGTGTGAGAAACATTTGGTTAGTGGAGTTACGTTACGCATTTCGATGAGAAGATCTCAAGATGACTTTGCCGTCATCAGCGAAGACGCAGCGAAATACTACAAGGTTAAAATAGATGAGGCTAATTTATTTATCAGGAAGATGACGGTGTCAGATAATGTTGTAGGTGCAATCGAAAAGACATTATTGAAAACTCCGGCAATTTACCGATACAATGAAGTCATTACCAAAACATTCCTGGCTACGACAGACCAACAAAGCTGGAAACATGAGGATATTTTCACTAAAGAGCCAATCAGAAGAGTCATTGTTGCATTATGCGTTGGTACAGCATTCATCGGTACCAACACCGCTAATCCATTCCATTATCAAAAATTTGGTTTAAGAGAGATAACCATTTATCGAAATGGTTTTGCCACCGCTGGAACTCCAATGTCAACAACTGACAACAAGAGGTTGTACTACAATTCAATGAGTGCATTTGCTTATGTAGAAAATGGCCACGGAATACCTCTAAGTGAGTTCGCATACCATTATATAATGGTATTTGATCTGACCAGCACTCAAGAGGCAACTCATGACTTTATTCATCCAGAGCTCACAAATTCATCATTGTCTGTCGAACTCAAGTTTGATGCAGCGTTAGCTCATAACGTTGAAATATTTTTTCTTGGGGAAAAAGCATCTACAATCTACATTGACTCTGCAAGAAACGCATCTAAAAACGCTCTTCCCATGATCACATACTAATGGACGAAGACCAAATTCATCATCAAGTGAAAAAGTGTAAACATCTCAAATTCAAATTCAGAGGGGTTTATGCTGCTGATAATTATCCTCTGAATTTGCAGACCAACACATTTATTATTGTTAATGCATCACGATCCAACTCTATTGGTACCCACTGGGTAGTGCTAGCTAAACGATATGCATACCCAATAATATTTTTTGCAGATCCATTGGCTCTACCCTTGACTACCTACAAGGATATTTCCAACCGTTTACAACAGTGTGAAGACTTGGAGCTAATGATGGATATCATGGAACATAGAAGAGACATTCAGTCTCCATTGCAATCCTCAGACTCCCAGCTTTGTGGTTTATTTTGCATATATATTGTTCATTATTTTTATAGTGAGAAATTTCCATTTATACCTGATGTAAATGAATTAGAGTTGCTAGCTTTTGTAAAACATATGAAGTAATATTAAATTTAATTTTCAAACAACAACACTTTTTGAATATCAATTTTTACAAAGCTGAAAGGTTATGAAAGAGTTTGAGGTTTCTCGCACAAAACTTCCGTGGCCACTAAGCAGAATATCCATTATCTGATAAAGAGTTGAGGAGTGTTCACTTAGCATAAGCTGGCAAAATCGTTTCAAAGTTACATCAGGGACTGTAGAAGAACGTTTGTTGGCCGCAAAAGTACTAATAGATTTCGCTGTAGCCTCACTGAAGGGTGCTGGAAGTTGTTTCTGGTTGTTCTTGGTAACTGCCGAAGTTGATTTTGAAAGGTACTCTACAGCAACATGTAGTCGTGAAATTATTGCACCACGTTTAACAAAGTTTTTTTGCGTAGGCTGAATAAGTAATTTGAAACAGTTAACGAGACACGGTATCACTGCAGGTACATAAAGAGAATCGAATATATTATCATCTTGCGAACCAAATTCATACATAACATGATAATGATTGGAGCCAATTGTACAACCTTCGATAACTGTTGCAGATGAATGATAACCATACGCATAATTTTCAATTGTTGTATTTTCTAGTTTTGCTTCAGTCTCACAAATATTGTACTTGAAACGTTTTTGGAATTTCTTGAAATGTTCAGGACTGTTTTCATACATTGCCTCAACCATAACGAACAAAAAAGAAAAAGCTAATGAACAAACGTTGAAAGCATAAACAATGACAGGAAGCAAAAGGTATAATAGAAATTATTCCGAATCCTCATCGACTTTTACAGACGTTTTTGGTATCTTCTTTTGGCGCTGAATCGATGTTTTGCCGGCCCGTTTTTCTGGAGGTTTTGAGTCATCAGTTGAATCTGGTTTTAGAAGTGAATCGATCAAGCCAACTGATTGATCAAGCATTTGTTCTAGTTTTTCAATGTTCTGACATATCAACCGGAACTCTCGCGCCGAAAGTGTAATTTTTTGATTGAAATCCCAATCGAGCTGTTCACTATCACGTTTGAACAATTTCAAGGATAAGTAGGTGCCAGTGGTATGATAAGTCTTAACAGCAGCCCTAACAAGCCGTTTTTCATTGAGCGAGAGATCCAAATGAAAGTCGCTGTACTCAGCATCCTTAGATAAAACATTACTCATAATGCTGCATATATTGAGACAAACTGTATCAAAGTAATCTGAAATGATAAATGACTAATACATTACCGTTTATTGGAATGTGAACAATTTAAAAACCCACGCCAACATGTCTAGACAAGATAACAGCTGAACAAACAAATCCACCCACCCTAGCGTGTAAACAAATTTATACTCCTCTATATCAGCTCTGATGTTTATACGAAATATGAAATTCAAAAGATCGGAGAAAATATACCCTGCTGAATCAGGACCCATTCAATGTCACAATTGTCCAAGGCAATTTAAAAATTTCCATTCACTAATGCAACATCGCCGGGCCAAGCATTATAAAAGCCATAGCAGAAAACAGTTTTACAAGTCCCGACCTTTAAATCTAAAAACTGACAAATTTTCATTAGCAATGGATAAACTAGCTCGCCTCCTGGAGTCTATTTATATTTCCCGAGAGCACCCCCGTTCAGCTTAAGTCAATATGACGTAATTCCATTTATAGACATGACGGAATAGTGATGAAATGGCCAAGTCAAATAAACAAATCGATCAGCAACATTTTTTCACTCTTTCCGCCATTGCTCTTTCTCATTGTTCAATATCAGATTTGTGAAAACTCTTCAGTTCTTTGGCATCTTATTACGTTAGTGCTAGAGTATTTTGTTACAAAACTTTTCTCTAGAAATTGCTTCCAACTTTGAACCTGCATTTCCTTTCAGTTGCATACCTACTGAACACAAACTTTCATTTCTGTTGTCTCTGGAATTGGTACTTGGCTCTGCTGTCTTCATAAAATTCTCTTTCGAAAGAAAACTTTTTGCGTTCTTACTGTTTAAATCCTGCCAATTAGTAGAGAAGACCATCGCAATTGTTTATCCATCACTTGCAATATGGCTGCTGAATATTTAGAAATTGCTAAAACGAGTGAGCGAGACACTCGAACTCTTGTGCGAATGTGTCACAACTTCAAAAATATTATCCTTGTGAAAGAAAGCTTTGATGACAAGACAGAATTGTGGCACACGAAAAACAGCTTTATTATTCCAGTGAATTACATTGAGCCAATTCTCGAATATACGAAACAGAACGATTTATTTCAGCTTACAAGAACGCCAGAAAAATCGTTCAGACAAGAAGAGTCTCCATATGCCCATCGATATTATGGATGTATTACTCCAATTCAAACAAAAAAGTAAGATGTGAAAAAATTGGCAAAACGAACAAAAAAACTTTTTGCGGACTGCGATCATGATTGCATTGAATTTTGGGAGAATCAACTGGGACAGCTAGAAGAAGTTGAGCAAATATCAAATTTTTGGAATTTCGATCAATCTCAGTTGCCAAGTGAAGAAACAACAACCCCGGAAAAAAGCCTCCCGTTGCTCTCCAACAATTTTTTTGATGTCAGCATTGATGAAACACCACCATTGGATCAATTTTATGCCCCTGTCAAGAAGGCGATCAAGTTATCCCGACTCTAAAACACGAAAAAAACCATTCTTCAAACTTATTGTAGAAATCGAAGTTTGTATTTGTTGTTGTTCCCTTTTCTTACATGAAAACTGTGTGTTTGTATCTTGAAACCAGTTATTAATTTAAATTTATCTCATGATTCATCTAAAAACAAGATTTAACATAAAAATTTGTAGGAATTAGCTGTTGTTAAAAATCTCAGACGTTGAGCAAACAACTATGTGAAGCATTGCTATAAACAAATATGCAAAAGTAGACCGGGCTATAATAATAAAACCAGTTGAAGCTTGGATTCTTTGATATCATGACAAACAATCAATAAACAATTCTCACAAGTTGCTAGTATGCGGTATCAAAAATGAGAAAAACTTGGGTAGACAAACAAGTAGTAAAACTGATCGCCTACGCTGAATCAACAATAACTAGACAAACAGGTAGACAAATGATTTTGTCTTATTGACACAACAGTCTGGGAGACTTGCTGCTCTCAACCATTGTTTGTGGAACAGTAGCTTTCAGTTCTAAAAGTAAACAAAAAAGACGCGAACTCTGATTGGATGAGAGAGATGTAAAAATGTGGACCAACCAACCCAAGATTTTTCTCATTTGCTTTTTGCCTTTACTTTTAAATCAATTCATCTAAACTTTTCTTCATATTTGTTCTCCAAAACACTCACAAAAATTTCCGCAAAAATATTTTCTCCAGCATTCGCTATCTTACTGTCTTATATTTCTTGCTTTTCGAAACGCTACAATGAATTCTGAAAAGTGTACTGTTTGTCAGAAAAAGCTATCAGATAAACGCAGCCTACGTCGGCACATGCAGGCAGTACATAAACAATATGTACAAACAAACTTATTCACGTGCGATGAGTGTGCATTTGCTCATGAAAAAGTCGTGGAGCTCGATGCACATATGGAACAACAGCACAATTCAAACCGCCCCCGATATTGTCTATATTGCAACAAGTTCTTTGCCGAGAACCTCAAATACATGGAGCATATGAACAATAATCATGGACTACCAGTATGGAACGCTGACGTAGAAAACAATCGGAATTGTGGCATTCTTCACACCGAACAAGCATTCAATGGAGTGCTGAGAACCTACGACATACCAGTGAGTCAACATGAAATAGACTTGCTAAGTTTTATGAGGAGCAAGCGCGATGAGATTGAAAATATTGTTCAACTCAACGCCCAAACTCATGCACAAAAACTACAATTCAGTGCAAAGATAGAACTGATTAAGCCCTCAGGCGATGAAAGCGAAAACAGTCAACCAGACCGGATAAAAATTTTTGCCAACTCAAAAATGCAACGCGTTGACTTCACAGGATTGAGCAAACCGTGTTTCTCTGGAATGGTTGAACAAATGCTTCTCGCATTGAACAACTTCGCTTCGTATGGAAGCGGGTGGACAGTAGATGGAATTGACAATGTAGAAATACAGTTTGTCCGAACAAAACCGATCGCTGCATCATCCTTTTTAGCACTTCCAGGTGACCTGGCTAGATGTAGGTATCTGCTTAACATTCGCAATCGACAGGATGAGAAATGCTTCCTCTACTGCTACACCGCTCAATACCATAACACAATTGGACCCAAACTATTTTCTGACAATACATCCTGGCGACAGAAAACAAACCCCATAATGTATGGAACGGAAAACCCCAGAGCAAAACAACCCGTTGGAACATTTATGATGCCAATGGCTTTCCATCAAATGGAAAAATTTGAGCAGCTGAACAATGTTCGTGTCAATGTTTTCAGACACTCGAACAACAAGTTGATACCGTTTCGCATTTCAAAAAATCAAAATTTCAGCTTCGACCTTGATCTGCTCTTGCTAAGTGATGGCACAATGCATCACTATGTCCTTATCACCAACATCAAAGGACTAATTCACAAGTACAAGCAGATAATTCAACGCGCAGACAATCATTTATGCCGCAATTGTTTCCACCTCAGTACTTCACTAGGTAGACATGAAAAGCTTGAACAAATTTGTCATCAGAACACTCAGGCAATAATAAGAATGCCTAAAACTGAGCAGCGAAACTTTGAATTCAAAAATGTTCAAGCCCGGTGGTTTGCCCCAATTGTTGGTTTTTTTGATCTCAAGTCAATTATTGAACCCGTTGCTGACAGTAGTCAGGAAAACTCAGTAACGAAAGCGCTGGAAGAGCACAAACCATGTAGCTATGCTCTACTTTTTGTTACCCTGGATCAAAAAAAACCTTTCTTCTTTGATATAAAAAGCGGACCGTGATGTGATGAAAGATTTTGTCAAGACACTTGAAAGAATTGCTAAGGATATTTATGATGTGAAGCAACAGCACAAAAACTTTTCCGGTGAAGTAACAACACCCAAGCAAGACGCTACCTTGTGTTGGATATGTGACACCGAATTGAACAAAAGCGCTCAAGATCCAACCGTACTAGACCATTGTCATTTCACTGGAAAATTTTTAGGATGGGCTCACGCACAGTGTAACTTGAAACGCAGAACTCTCAACAACACTCTCCTCTTCGCCCACAACTTAGCAAATTATGATCTTCACCATGTAGTACTGGCACTACAGAACATAAATGAGAGGAACACAATTTCGATTGTACCCAGCACAAGCGAAAAATTCATCTCGTTGCAAATAGGAGTTCACATCAAAACAACTCAAAACAAAAAAGGTGTGTGGACCAGTCAATATGAATACATCAGACTTCTGGACTCATTTAAATTCATGAACACTTCACTTGACAGGTTGGTGCAGAACCTGCCAGCAGACCAATTCAACATGCTTGAACAACATTTCGAAAATTGGCCCGAGTCATCAGTCAAACTGTTGAAACAAAAGGGTTCGTTCCCTTATTGCTATATAGACAATTTCGAAAAACTGCAGGAGCCTCAGCTTCCTCCACGCAATTTGTGGTCTAATAGCTTGCAGCAGTATGAAGTCACAGTAACTGAAGATGAATACGCAAGGGCAGTTGAAGTATTCAATTTATTCAAGTGTCAGAACATTGGGGAGTACTACAACTTGTACTTGAAAACAGATGTTTTTCTTCTCGCTGCTGTAGTTCTATGCTTCCGGAAGGTATGCTATGAGACATATGGACTGGATTGTTGTCAATACTACACGGCATCTAACTTTTCAGGTGATGCCATGCTGAAAATCTGCAACCCCGAACTCCATCTTCTTACAGAGAGAGAACATCTCGATATGGTGGAGAGCTTGATAAGAGGAGGCGTGAGCTCAGTATACAGCAAGCGACTTTGTAGGGCAGACAATAAGTTTCTGCCGGACTACAAGCCGAAGAATATTTCTTCGTTCATTGTAATGAGTGATGCAAATAACCTCTACGGTGGAATCATGGAAAAGTTCCCGCTTCCTCTTCGTGAGTTTGAATTATTTGACAAGAGCGAATGGACCGACGCAAATGCACAAGAAATATTGAATCGAATCTTGAAAACACCGGACGATGATGAAATAGGATATATTGTTGAAGTAGATTTCAGTTATCCAGATAGCTTGCATGACCTTCACTCAGATTTTCCATTGGCACCCACAAAACAAGCAATAAATGAATGCTGGCTGAGTGAATATCAAAGCGATTTATTAGAAGAGATGCAAATCAAAAAACCTCCTCAGGTTAAAAAGCTCATTCAGACGCTTTTTGATAAACAGAGCTATACACTGCACTATCAAACGCTGAAACTCTATGTTGAATTGGGATTGGTAGTAACTAAGCTTCATCGAGTGCTATCATTCAGACAAGAAAAGTGGTTGGCCCCCTACGTGAAACTGAATACGGAAAAACGGAAGCAGGCGAAGAATAAATTTGAAGAGGATTTTTTCAAATTGATGGTCAACTCATCGTTTGGAAAAACCTGTGAGGGTAAACGCAACCGTTTGAAAGTCAAGTTGACCCGCACTGAAGAAGAAATTTTGAAGTGGACAGAAAAGCCCGAGTATCAGTCGTCGCAGATCATTACTGAAGATCTTGTTACTGTATGTCTTCAGCAATCGGAAATACTTTGGGACAAGCCAACAATAGTAGGTGCCTGTATATTGGATTTGGCGAAGAAGTTCATGTTCGAGTTCCACTACAAAGTCATGAAGAAAAACTTTGATTGTAGTTTGCTTTATTCAGACACAGACTCTTTTGTGTATGAAATGCGCTCGAGAGACTTTTTTGCGGAACTACAGCGGAAAAAGTCGGTCGCTGAACAGTTTGATTTTTCAAACTTCCCATCTCAACACCCGTTGTACAGCAGGGAGAATGCCCGTGTCACGTTGAAATTCAAAGATGAGATGGGAAGCAAGGCAATTGCAGAGTTCTGTGGACTGAAGCCTAAGCTGTATTCTATCAAGCTCGCCGAAGGTAAGTATAAGTCCTTTTCACTACCACTACTGCACCATACATACAAAGACATTCAACAAAAGCAAGCATATGCTAGACGTTAACATACAACTAAATTTTTACTGCAGGCAGGAAGACCAGAATGAATTGGAGACAAAACAAGTTTTTTTCAGGTCCCAATAGTTTGCTCAACAAAGTTTGCTCAACACCCGAATAGCATCCAGCAACCACAGGCTTCACACGATTGTTGTCAACAAGAAGTCGCTGTCAGGCTACGATGACAAACGTTTCATCTTGAGTGACCAAGTTTCAACGCTGCCCTATGGTCACAGTGCAATAAGAGAAGACTTGTTTTTCCGGGCAATAGTGAATGAACCTGATTGGGGCCTGGATGATTTTAGCGAAAGCGAGCAAAAAAGCGGGCAGCAGGCCCAGGATAGCTCGCTGCAGGCCCAGGATAGCTCGCTGCAGGCCCAGGATAGCTCGCAGCAGGCCCAGGATAGCTCGCAGCAGGCCCAGGATAGCTCGCTGCAGGGCCAGGATAGCTCACAGCAGGCCCAGGATAGCTCGCAGCAGGCCCAGGATAGCTCGCAGCAGGACCAGGATAGCTCGCAGCAGGCCCAGGATAGCTCGCAGCAGGCCCAGGATAGCTCGCAACCGGTAAAAAATAAAAACCAGCAGAAAAACAAGCACCAAACACAACAGTCAGCAAACATTCCACAAACTAATAGCATTCTAAACACAAGTTTCATGTCAATTCCCGACCCAGGTTTTCACCAGCGAATTTATAGCGAGGATGAATTGAATGAAAATTTGGTAGATTTTGACAATTTGTCAGAGTTTTCGGACAGTGGTTCTTCTACGGACGCAGCTTGCGATGGATTTATTCTAAGTCAAGCGATAGAAGATTCAGATAGCAGCCCCCAACCTCCAATCACAATTGACAAACAACCGCCAGCCAACCTCCCAATAACAATTGAACAACAAAATCTGCAAGATCAACCACCTACCAAAAAGAGAAGACGAGCAAGAGTCATAGAAAGTAATAGCGAAGAGGACTGAAGAACCCAAACAAAACTAAAACTCTTGTCTCATCCTGTATTTGTACCTATATTGTCCAAAAAACACTGGCAGTCAGGCTTATATGGCCCAATTGGCTTTTTTTAAAAGTGAAATTTGTACCGTCCCCCTTTTTGGGCTAGAAATTTCTTGTGTATAGTGAGAGTTTGCGATGGTGCACGCGTGAAGTGTGAGAAAGTGAAAGGTGTGGTCCAACGTACCAGGAGGGGTTGAACTGCCACAGCGTGTGACAGAGCACAGTTCTTCCTGCACATATCAGACTGTATCAAAATTCGTTTTTGCAACAAAATTTGTGTCTCAGTCAACTTATTAAGTCAGCTTTTCCGCTGCCATACATGCAGGGTTTCTCTTATTCATTTTAAACCCAATAAAGTTCAGTAGAACCGGATTTTTTGAAAAAATAGTTCCTACCCATATATCCGGTCTACTAAAAAAGATTTTTCTTACTCAATTGTTGCGCAGGGTGATGTGTAGTTGTCCGTTGATACCCTCTTGGACAACCCGATCTTGAATATCAAAAATTCGTGGATTCCTACACTTTCCACAGTGGCAAATATGGAGGTCGATTACACTTCTGTTGAGACAGAAAACCACTTTTCTCAAGTTTCTGATTGGATCTAAAATTTTTTATCACGTTCCTCAAATGATTTTAAGAACTTCATAAGTCGTCCAATTTCATTCATCAGTGTTCTCCGTTTCAGTATTTAATCTGTATTAGGAATTTTTTTAATGATTAGGAGTTTTTGGAAGAACGTCTTTTTTCCAAAATGAACAAGAAACTTGCTGTTGACCTATTGAGAATTTCTCATATTGCAAAAAAAAGTAGTTTTCATATATAATAAACAAAAAATTGTTATAACTTACTTGGTTTGCTACTTGATTCTACCATTAGTTCCTGTTTATCGTTCATTCACTCTGACTGAAACAGCATTAGTATCATAACAAAAAGAAATGATCGGTGAGCTCAACTTATTTTTTTAGACAACAATTCTAAAATCACTTTGACAAATTTTAAAAATCTTCACAACAAATACAATGAAATTATAGCCCCCCCCCAAAAAAAAATATTTACAATGATGGGGGGCTTTGCAAAAAATTGTTATCTGACCACTAAGCTGGGGGGGCTATAAAGAAAAACCCAAATTATTCAGAAGTTTTCTCGTTTGTACCCCGTCCCAACGGGGAAATTAAAAATATTCAGAACTAAAACTCAGACTTACGTATTGAGAACGTTGATCTCCTCTTGTATTTTGCTGGATGTAGCAGAATATCAAAACATCAGTTGATTGACCCGCAGTTGAGAGTTCTGCTGGATGTAGCAGAATATCAAAACATCAGTTGATTGACCCGCAGTTGAGAGTTCTGCTGGATGTAGTAGAATATCAAAACATCAGTTGATTGAACAACACAGTTGAGAATTTTTCAGAAAAAAGTTGGCAATTATTTTTCATGAATCCTGCTTTGATGAAAAAATATTTATACTATAATTCGTTTTTAAAAATATTAGCTGACTATTTGTTGAATTATTTGGTTTATAGGTTTATGTTGAATTTTTAGTTTCAGATAGTAAAAGTCTCCCGAAACAATTCTTTATCTGTTCACAAGAAAAAAATCACAAGAGAGACTTTTACTGCTGAGCAAAACACAAAATTTAAAAAATTGCCAACTTTTTATTTAAATGTTCAAGCAGGCTGATTGTAAAAAGAGCTGAATGTATAGGAAGCAATAACTGGCAAGCTGAATGTATAGGAAGCAAAATAACTGGCAAGCTGGTTTGGAAATAGTCAAATTTACAAATGATAGCTATCTTGAAATATTCAATCTGGGATTTCTTATTTGCAACAGCAGGACTTCAGTTTTTTCAACCAAAACATCGTAAAATTATCACAGCTTTGATCCCCCTTACCCCCTCTTTCATCTGCCGAAAATTAAGTTTTTTGAAGTAGGGGGGTTTCCAGAAAAATTGAGATAAATCCAGCAATTCTAATGTAATATTAAGTAAAAGTTAGGCTAGGGGAAGCTTTAATATACGTATGCTTTTATAGCTCAGCCAGTATAGCGTGGTAATTGCCATAGTTCTTTTGTTTAGCACCGAGAAAGCAAAGAGTAATGGCGTCACTTTGTCTAGCACGACTGAGTAATATGGCGGGAAAGTTAGCAAAAGTTGCAAAGAGTTTGAACTAGTTTATAGCACCGATGAATGAATTAGCCGAATAAAGCACCAAAGATTTGAATAAAATCAAAAATTAGGGGGGATGCCAGGGGGCGTTGTAAACTTACAAAAAAATTGCGTTGCAGAAAATGTCCCAAAAGTGTTCCCCCTAGGGGGGACACTTTTTGCATTCCAATCTTAATACATAGTGTCCCCCCCCCCGTTGAGACCCCTGTCAGCTTTTTATACTACTGAGCAGTTCTTCCGACATTAGTCGGTTTATGTTTCATTAATCCTTCATTCTTTCCTTTCACTTGTCTCTTTCGCAACATGAGACTTTCACAGTCAAAAGTGACCGAAAATTGAACGAAATGAGATAATTTGCTTGTAACCGCTCATTTTACGCCTTTAATAATAGCTGACTAGCAACTTTGAATTGCCAATATCGATCATTTTTTAATTTCGGAATTTTTGTTGGAGCTGTTTAGTTTATTGAGCGAAAAAGGCAGTCAATAATGATCATCGTTGTTGCAGCGATACAAATTGTCATGATGGCTCTAAAATTGTTGGCAGAATTTGAAGTCTTGGTACAATTGCGTCAACAATTGCGTTCAGAATTGAAAACAGAGATTTTGGTCACTATGTAACCATAGATACTTGAAGCGTACCGCCTCTCTAATAATTTTGTTCCCAAATCTGATACTCTGAAATTTCTGTTGTGGCTGAATAGAATGAATTCAGTTTTTCATGGATTCAATTGTAGTTTCAAACTTTTAAATTGCTCTCGTAGAGAAGCAACTTTGGTAAACGTGTCTTTTTTATGCAAATTTTTTGCTTGACCGTTTTGACTTTTCGAGTGACTTTTACGCCCTTGACTTTTTGCGTTTCGCGTGATCTAAAGTTCTCTCTTAATCACAATTTCAAGCAGCTGAATTCAATTGGTGGCAATTTACTACTAAAAGTCAAATGAAAAGTGCGCCGAAACTGGTGCCATTTTTTAATTTAAATTTTAATAGTGGTATATGTTAACCAAATGTGGTTATTTGAAGCCCGCTATTGAACTTCTTAGTCCCATTTAGCCCCCCCCCCCCGACTGAAGCAGGCTGCAATTGATTAGAGCTCCCACTAGTCGTTCGAGAGCAATTCTTCCGACGTTTAGTCGGTTATGTTTGAAATTTGTAGTCAGCGATAGTGTGTTTTTTCTTGTTGTATCACCTCGCATATCTTATCAAATTGATCTCGCAGATCGGTCATATACAGGTTGATGAATAAGGTACAAAGCACTCGGGCACACCATGTTCTGGAACAATTTCAGCTGAAGTAACGTTGTTAATTAAATGAGTTAGTTAAAATTAGTTAAATTAAAATAGTTGATTGTGTTACAGTCGACACCTAGTCTTCCTAGCATTTTTAATAGAATAACGTGGCTAATTGAGTCAAATGCTTCTGAAAGGTCTAAAGCAGATGCTACACTTTTATTTCGATCTGTTTTATGCCTTATAAACTCATTAGTATAAACGATAGCCTCTGTTGTAGAATTTTCTTCCTATAGCCGTAGGAAGAACGACTTAGTGGATTGTTTTTGTGTAAGTTTCCACCTACGTTATTTTTTGTGGCAAGACTTGCTACTAACTGAATCGCCAACCCTTTTTTACTTCAAAGAAATTTAAAATTTGAAATTTTTATAGCGAAGAAAGCAATTGTTGTCCGGAATATAGGCTTATCTCTGCTTTATTTTCCAGTTGTGATGCAAACCTTGTTTTAATCAAACATGGCTTGTTTGCTTGTCATTAGCCAAACATTGCTAAAATTTAGGTACCTTAATCCACATCAGCTCCCACCACTGCTGTCGCAACACTTGTATCTAAACGACTATATCAAATGTCAGCTACCATCTCCTCGAATATCACGCGCGTGGGAAGCATTAGAGGAACGCAACACTGGGAAAACAAAACAGCCCGCATCGGTAGTCGATCAAAAACTGAAGGAATCGTTAGAGATATTTGTGGAGGTCGAACGTCGGAAGTTGTCGATGAACATCGAAAGGGTAGAGCAGTACGTCGCACAGTTACGTATCAGTGTGTTATTGTACGAGTTAGCCTACTGGCTTAAAAAGATATTCGCGGCCAAGAAATCATTCGCGCCGGATGCCTACTACCTTTGCTGGAAGTTGTTCGATGACCCCAAGTTCTTTGTGCCAATATCTTGCGCTGACCACGCCATGCGTAAGCAGTATTGCAAACGTGAGGGCATTTATTACCTAGTGACAAGGTTTTGTCTCAATATTCTTCACTATGAAATGAAACAGGCAGGGCTCGTCAAATGGGACAAATCATCTACAGCTTACAAAACTTTCATGTTCCTGTTCAGACGTCTATTTTTGCCCTATGCTGAGCCCGATTCCTTTGCCTTTGACCCGACAGAGAACTGTTATGATAGGTATTCGGCAAAGATTCTGCAAAAGATGCGTTTTATCATGGAGAGGGAGAAACACACAGATCAACAAGCTAATCGTGAGTAGGAGTAAAAAAGATTCGGGATCTATTCTGTTTCGGTCCCCAGTGTCTTTATGCCTCTAGTTCCAATTTTTAATGTTGTTATAGAGCATCTCGCTTTGAAAAAAAAATAGCTTGGGGGAGTAAAGATTTATGCCCGCTAAGCGCGGGGGGGGGGGGGGGGGGGGGGCAATAGATCCAAAAACACGTAATTGTCGAATTAATTTAACTGCTTAGTTTACACTGACATCCTAAAATTAGTGTCCGAGCAAAAATATCTAATAAGACTGTCCCATTGGTCACGCTTTCAAAATGTCATTTCAGCAGCGAATGTTTGTTTAATATTATCGGAACCTTGCAAATATGAAATGCTAAAATCTATCTAAGCGGCACCGAATTTTCAGTGCGACCACAGAGCTTAAGTATATGATACGTGACTCTGCTTCAAGTTACTGGGAACGTCTGGCGTTTGTCGAGAACCGCGTAGCTGCTCGAGATATAAACCAGGATTTCGAAGTCACGCAAACTTGCATACAAACACGTACTCTGTTCAACTTGCGTGTTTTGTTTGAAGCCGGCAGTTTCAAGTTTTAAAATTCCGGTTGCTTGAAAATCTGGCACTGTATATAGGAAAAATCCTTGGGTATTAGTGAGTTATGTGTTTTTTCAGGTGGCTATTACGACCTACACATGGAGAACCTGAAGTTGTTCACGAATGAGACGACTCAAACATATGTGAGACTGGAGCAGCAGGTGACGGCCTCTCTTAATGACGTCATTCTATCTCCCGAGAACCAAAAGCAGGTTGACAACTTCATCACCCGAGTCTTGGAAGCGCTAGTCTCCATATCAACTGACAAAAATGTCGAACTCATTGACTGGCCTTTCATAGGTGGGTTCCAGTTTCATAACGTGTCATTGGGGGACGCTCAGAAGTTAATTTTATTAATTGCTCTCAAACAAATTTTGTAGCAATTCTATTAGTCCTGTGGTGATTTTTATGCGATTTTTCGTTTAACCGATTTTTGTCGGACGCTATTAACTTTTCGTCCTCAATAACAAAATAAACAGGTAATTGGTCAGGCAAGAGGTCATTAAGTCGCTGCTCACCTGTCTTAGAGCACCGCTAGTCTAAATGAACTATTCATCGAAGCTGCTGCGACATAAAATCGTAGTGTAAAGGGCATGTTTTTGGCCTGTTCTGACCCCCGCCTCTGCCCCGATAACCTCTCTCCCACTCCCTTTTCAACCCTCACTCCATCTCCAACCTCTACCACTCCTGCTGCACCCCCCCCCCCCCCGATGCTAGCCTCTCTAAGCCCAAGCAAGCCACTACCAACGCGAACCGCTTGCCGGTCGTTTGATAGAAATTCTCTCAACGATGGGCGTTTATCTTAAACTGGTCTCAAACACAGTTTGAAGCAACGATTGTAAACATGTGTTTGTTAGTAGCAGCGAGCTATGATAGGCATTCTTTGGTTTTTACAATTCAAAGAACTTGATTTGTAATAGTGAGTTGTCTTTTTTAAAATCCCGTTCACAATGTTGACTTTGATGGCATTGGGTTGTGAAATTAGTAGTTGTTTTAGTCAGACTAGAGCAGTAAGGGCAGTAAAAAAATGAATAGTTTATTGTGTGAAATACTTTTCAAACTCCTTTTAAAGTGCTGTGAGAAATTGACGTTTGAACAGATTTCCGCTTTTTGAACGTGATTTTTTTTCACGTACTGCAATCTATATATTAATTCAAACTCGAATGCTATGTCACCATGTTTAAGCTCCTAATCTTCATGTTTTAGCGTCCCTTAAACATGCAGCCTAGCGTTTTGCATGCATTTTGAGCGCTGCGAGGTGGATTCGAACCGGGGTCTGTTGAGTTCGATCAGGGTATAAAAAATTTCGCAAACCACTAGACTAAATCCCTTGCTGTTAAGCAGCTATTAATTCAACTTGGACAGAGAGCCACTGAACACCATGCGCCACATCGTTTTGCATGCATGCTTGCTATTGCCAGAAAAGCTACCTATGCCGTAAAGGCCAATGACTGATTAGCCGTTGATGCAAAAATAGGTCATTGACCGAAAAACTGCCAATGTCCGAAAACCTGCCTGAGCCAAAACGGTCAACGACCGAGAAACTGGGGGATGCAAAAATAGGTCAATGACTGAAATTCTCCGTATAAAAATTTATTCCATCGCAGAAAATTTTGTCACACGAAAGCAGTCCTTGAATGACATTTGCGATGCATCACAGATGTTGACAGAATAAAGATTTTTTTAAGTAAAAGTCCGAAATGAAATCGAAGATGAAAAATTGTCCATTTAAATGATGAAAAATGATAAATTTGAATTACCTAGATAGAAGAGCAACACGGTCAAGATTTTGTGTAGCGTTTTTACATCCTCAACAAAGATTGCTACGACTTCTTTTCTCTTTCTTCTGTCTTTAGCTGCATCTTTTCTCTTTTGTTTTTCTTTTTCTGTATTTCTTTTCTCTCGCTTTTTTTCTGCCTCTCGTTTTCCTTTCTTTCTTTTCTGTGCTCCTTTTCTGTCTTTTATCTCTATTGTCTTTTTCTTTTCTAGCTTTCTTTTCTTTGTTTCTCCTTGTTTTCTGTTCTTTTTATCTGTCGTTCTTTTTCTCATTTTTTTTCTCTTTGTTCCTCTTCCGCCTGTGTTTAGTTTCTCGTATCTTTTTTCCTTTCTGCTCTTCACTTTTGATTTTTCTCTTTCTTTTCAGTCGTTCGTTTCCCTGTTGGTTTTTTCTGTCTTTCTTTTCTCTCTTCCTTCTAATTTTTTTGTTTTCTTTTCTTTTTCTCTCTTGTTTCTTTCTTTTCTCTTTCTATTCGCTTTTTTTCTGTTTTCTTCTGTCTGTCTGTTGTCTTCTGTCTTTTGTATCTTTCGTTCATCTCTTTCTTTTCTCTTGTTTTTCTCTCTTTTCTGTATTTCCTGCCTGTTTTTTCTGTCTTTTCATTTGTCTTCGTCTTTTCTCTCTTTCGTTTCTCTCTGTTCTGTTTTTCAGTCTTCTTTCTCTTTCTTTTGTCTGTTTCGTTTCTTTTTCTTCTCATTTGTTCCTCTTCATTTCTCTTTGTTCCTCTTCCGCTTCTTTTTAGCTGCTCGAATGTTTTTTCCTTTCTGGTTTTCTTTTTTGCTTTTCTCTTTCTTTTCTGTCGTGCTTTTTTCTGCTGTTTTTTTCGTCTGTCTTCTCTTGCTTCTCTTTTTTTTATTTTTTTCTGTGCTTCTTCTTTCGCTCTTTCTTTTCTCCCCCTCCCTTTGGCTTTTCTTTCTTTCGTTTCTGTATTCCTTTTCTGTCTCTTCTCTCTTTTGTCTTTTTTTCTATCTTTCTTTTCTCTCTTTCTCTCTATCTTCTTTCTTTTTTATCTGTCATTCTTTTTCTGATTCTTTTCTCTTTGTTCCTGTTCCGCTTCTCTTTAGTTTCCCGTATTTTTTTTCCTTTGTTTTTTCTTCTCTGTTGCTTTTCTCCTTTTCTGTCGTTCCTTTCTCTGTTTTTTTTCTGTCTTTCCTTTTCTTTCTTGCCTTTCTCATTCTTTTCTGTCTTTTTATCACTTCTGTTTCTTTCTTATATTTCTATTTGTTTTTTGTTTTCGTCTGTCTGTCTACTCTCTTCGTTCGATTATCTCTTGCTTTTCTTTCTTGCTTTTCTTCCTCTTCTGTTTTTCCTTTGTCTTATTTTTCTTTCTTTTTCCTTTCTTTTTTTTCTCTTCTGTCTTTCTTTTTTCGCTTTCTTTTCTGACTTTCGTTTCTGTCTTTCTTTTCTCCCTTCTCTTCCTTTCTTTTCTCTTTCTATTCGCTTTTCTTTTTTCTGTCTGTCTGTTCTCTTCTTTCTTTTCTCTTTTTCGTTCATCTCTTGCTTTCCTCTCTTGCTTTTCTCTCACTTTTTTGTATTTCCTGTCAGTCTTTTCTGTCTGGTTTGTCTTTCTTTTTCCTCCTCTTTGTTTCTGTTCTTCTTTTCTGCCTTCCTTTTCTCTTTTCTTTTTCTTTTCTGTCTTTTTCTTTCCTGTCTTTTCATTTGTCTTAGTCTTCTTTAGTTTCTCTGTCTTTTCTCTCTTGTTCAGTCTTTTTTCTCTCCTTCTTCTGTCTGTTTTTTCTCATTCTTTTTTCTCTTTGTTCCTCTTCCGCTTCTCTTTAGTTTCTAGTAACTTTTCCTCTCTGTTTTCTCTTTTTCTTTTCTCATTTTCTGCCGTTCCTTTCTCTGTTTTTTTGTCTTTCTTTTCTCTCTTGCTTTTCTTTTTCTTTTCTGTCTTTTTCTCCCTTCCCTTTCTTTCTTTTCTCTTTCTATTCGTTTTTTTCTGTTTTCGTCCGTCTGTCTATTCTCTTCTGTCTTTCCTTTCTTTCAATTATCTCTTGCTTTTCTCTATAGCTTTTCTTCATCTTTTTTGTTTTTCCCGGCTGTCATTTTTGTCTTCCTTTTTTTCGTTTGTTTTTTTTCTCTTCCTTCTTTCTTTTCTCGCTTTTTTATCTGACTTTCGTCTCTGTCTTTCTTTTCCTTTCTTTTCTATTTCTATTTGCTTTTTTTTTGTCTGTCTGTTCTCTTCTTTCTTTTTACTCTTTCGTTTATCTCTTGCTTTTCTCTCTAGCTTTTCTCTCTTTTCTGTATTTCTTCTCTGCCTTTGCTGTCTTTCGTTTGTCTTTCTTTATTCTCTTTCCTCTTTTTTCTGTCCTTCTTTTCTGCCGTTTTTTCGTTTCTTTTCTCTCTTGCTTTTCTCTCCTTTTTCTCTTGCTTTTCTCTTTTTCTTTTCTGTCTTTCTATTTTTTCTGTTCTTCTTTTCTGCTTTTTTTCTCTACCGTTTTATCTTCTCTTTATGTTTTCTCTCTTTTCTGTCTTTTCATTTCTCTGTCTTTTCTTTCTTTCGTTTCCAATTTTTCTCTCTTTAATCTGTCTTTTTTCTATTGTCTCTTCCTTTTCTGTCTTTCTTTTCTCTTTAAATTTTCTCCTTTTTTCTGCCTTTTTTCTCTTTCTGTTCTCTTTCGCGTTTCTTTGTTTTTTTTCTGTTTATCTTTTTTTCCCGTTCTTTTTTCTGTATCTTTTCTTTCTTTCGCTCTCCCTTTTTCTCTTTAGTTTTTATTTCTTTTCTGTATTTCTTTTCTGTCTTCTATTGTTTGTCTTTTTCTTTTCTGTATTTCGTTCTTTCTTTTTTGTTTTCTTTTTCTCATTATTTCTTTTTCTCTTTAATTTTCTCTTTTGTTCTTGTTTAGCTACTCTTTTTTTTCTCGTTTCTTTCCCTTCTTTTCTTCGTTGCTTTCTTTCTCTGTTGTCTTTCTTTTCTCCCTTTTTCTTTCTTTTCTCCTTCTATTCTTTTTTTCCAGTTTTCTTCTGTCTGTCTTTTCTCTTCTAGCTTTTCTCTTTCGTTTATCTCTTGCTTTTCGGTCTTGCTTCCCTCTTTGCAGTATTTCCTGTTTCTTTCTTTTGTCTTTGTTTTGTCTTTTTCTCTGCCGTCATTTTTTTCTCGCTTTCTTTTCTTCATTTTTCTGATTCGTTTCGCCGTCTTTTGTTCTTCGCTCTCGTTTCTCTCTTCAGTTTCTCGCTCTCCTTCATTTTTATCCCTTCTCTTTCGCTTCTCTCTTGCTTTTGTATTTCGTTTCTGTCTTTCTTTCTCTCTTTTTTTCTGTCCTTCTTTTCTGCCTTTCCTTTTTTGGTTTCCTTTTCTCTCTTGCTTTTTTCTTTCTTTTCCGTCTTTCGTCTTTTTTTCTCTTTTTTATTTTTCTGTCCTTCTTTTATCTCCTGTTTCTTCTCGCTTATTTTTTGTGCCTTCTGCTTATTCCTTCCTCGCTTTCTTTTCTGTTCTTTTCTCTGCCTTTCTCATTCTTTTTGCCCTCTTTTGTTCTGCTCTTTTCTCGCTTCAGTTTTTTGTTCTTTCTCGTTTTTCTCCCTTCTCTCGCTTCTCTTTTTCTTTTCTGTCTTTCGTTGCTGTCGTTCTTTTGCTTTCTCTTTTCTGTCCTTTTCTGCCTTTCCTTTCTTTCGTTTTTCTTTTCTCTCTTGCTTTTCTCTCTTTCTCGCTTTTCTTTTTTTTCTGTCTTTTGTCTCTTTTTTTCCTGTTCTCTTTTTTCTCGTCTTCTGCCTTTCTTTTATCTGTTCTTTTTTTCTCGCTTTCATTTCTGTTTTTCTCTTTTTTCCTGCCTTTCTTCTGCTTTTTTTTCTTGGGTTTCTCTTTATCTTTCGTTTTTTTGTCTTCACTGTATTGTTTCTTTTTCTCTTTCTTTTCTGTCTTTTTTCTCAATTTGTATCCTGCTTTTCTCTTCGTTTTCTTTTCTCCTTTTCTGATTTGATTTTCTCGCTTTGTTTTCTCTACCTTCTTTGTACTTTTTATTTTGTCTTCTCTCTTTTCTGTTCTCCTGTCTTTCCTCTCCTCTCTTTTTTCCGTTCTCTTTCTTTTCTGTCTTTTCTCTTTCGCATCTTTTCTTTTCGCTTTCTTTCATCTTTCTTTTCTGTCTTTCTCTTGATCTTTCTTTTCTCTTCTGTTCTTTTCTCTTTTGTTTCTTTTCTCTTCTGTTTCTTTTCTCTTTTGTTTCTTTTCTCTTTCCTGTTCTTCTTTCTGCCTTTCTTCTTTTTTGTTTTTTTTTCTTCTCTATTCTTCTTTCTGCCTTTCTTCTCTCTTTTGTTTCTTTGTTTTCTTTTTCTTCTGTTCTTTTCTTTCTATTTTTTTCGCCTTTCTTTTTAATCCTTCTCTCTTTTGTTCTTTTCTTTCGTTTTTTTTTCTTCAGTTTTTTGTTCTTTTCGATTTTCTTTCCGTTTTTTTCTTTCTTGCTTTTCTGTTCTGAATTTCTTCTGCCTTTTCTTTCTTTTCTCTTCTGTCTCTTTTCTCTTTATCGTTTCTTTTTCTCTCTGCCTTGCTATCATGCTTTTCTTTCTTTTCTGTCTTTGGTCTCTTTTTTCTCTTCTGCCTTTTATAGCCTTCTTTTTTTGTCGCTCATTCCTGTTTTTCTCCTTTTTTCTGCCTCTCCTCTGCTTTTCAACCTTCTTGCTTTTCTCTTCTTTCTCTATCTTTCGTTTGTTTCTTTTTTCTGTATTGTTTCTTTTTCTCTTTCTTTTGTTTTTTTCACTCCATTTGTATCTTGATTTTTTTTCTTTTCTTCTTTTCTGATTTGCTTTTCTTGCTTTGTTTTCTCTCCTTATCTTCTTCGTATTTTTCAGTTTCTGTGATCTCTCTTTTCTGCTTTTTTTCTGTCTTTTCTCTCTCCTCCCTCTCGTTCCTTTCTTTTCCTCCTTCGTCTCTCTACTCTTATGCTTCTTTCTTTCTGTTCGCTTTTTTCTCTTTTTCTCTTTCCTTTCTGTCTTTCTCTTTTCTCTTCTTTTTTTGTTTTTTTTTCTCTTTTCTGTTCTTTTTTCTGCCTTTCTTCTTTCTTTTGTTTCTTTGTTTTTTTTCTTTTCTTTTTTATATTCGTTTTTGACTTTCTTTCTAATCATTCTCTCTATTGTTCTTCGTTCGTTTTTTTCTTCTTTCCGCTTTCATTTCCATTTTTTCTTTCTCTTGCTTTTCTCCTTCTGTTCTGAGTTTCTTCTGCCTTTTCTTTCTTTTCTCTTTCTTCTTTCTCTATCTTTCTCTTTTGTCTCTTTTCTCTGCATCGTTTCGTTTTCTCTTTCCTGTCTTTTCTCTGTGCCTTTCTCTCTTGCTTTTCGTTTTCTTCTTTCTCTATTCTCTTCTTTTCTGATATGCTTTTCTCGCTTTCTTTACTCTTTATCTTTATTTTCTTTGGTTTCGCTACCTATCTATATTTTCTTTCCTTTTCTCTACTTTTTTCTTTTTTTTCTCTTTCGGTTTCGTCTATCTTTTTATCTTCTTTGCTCTTTCTTTACTGTCTTGCTTTTCTCTCTTTTCTTTCGTTTCTCTATTTCTTTGCTCTTCCCTCTTTATTTTGTGTTCTTTTGGCTTTTGCCTTTCTGCCTTTCTTCTTTTGCTGCCTTTCTTCACTTTTGTTTGTTTACTTTCTCCTTTTTCACCTTCTTTCTGTTTTTCTGTTCTTTTGGTTTTTAACTTTCTCTCCCATATATCTCTTTCGTTCCTCTATGTTTTTTCTTTAGCAGCCTTCTTGTCAGCCCTTCTTCGTTTTTTCTCTTTCTTTTCTGTCTTGCTTTTCACTTTTTTTGTCCTTCGTTTCCGTCCTTCTTTTCTTTTTCTTGTTCTTTTCGGCCTTTCTTTATTCTATATTTTCCTTCTTTTCTCTATCTTCTTTTCTACCTTTCTTTTTTTTTGTGTTTATTTCATTTCTCTCCTGCTTTTCTCTTTTCTTTTCTGTCTTATTTCTTTCCTTTTCTCTCTTGTTTTTTCTCTTTCATTTCGGTCTTTCTTTTCAGTCTCTTTTCTATTTCGTTTTTCTTCCTTTCGCTTTCTTTTCTCTTTTGCCCTCTTCTTATCTCTTGCTTTTCTCTTTCTTTTCGTCTTTCTGTCACTTGCTTTTCTCTTTCTTCGCTTTTCTCCTTTGTGTCTTTTGTTTCTCTCTTCTCTTTTTCCCTCTCTCTTTTCTGTTCTTTTCTCTTCCTTACTTTTCTCTTTCGTTTCTTTTCTCTTTTTTTCTATTCTTTTTTTACTTTCTCTTTTTTTGTTTTCTCATTTTTTTTACTCTTTTCTCTTTTTCTCTTCTGTTCTTTTTTGCCTTTTTCTCATTTTTCTCTCTTTTCCTCTCTTTGGCTCCTCTCTTTCCTTTTGTTTGAGGTTTTTGTTCTTTTCTCTTTCCTTTCTATTTTTCCTTTCTCTTGCGTTTCTTTTTCTTTTCTGCCTTTCTTTTATCTCTCTGTTTTCTGTCTGGCTTTTCTTTTTTCTCTCTGTCGTTTTCGTCTCTCCTGTCTCTCTCTTTCTTTCCTCTTTTTCTTCTTTTCTGCTTTTCTTTGTTGTTTCTTTTCTCTTTTTCTTTTCTCTTATTTTTCTGCCTTCCTTTTTCTTCTTTTTCGTTTCTCTCCTTTTTTTCTCTTTTCTTTCTTCCTTTTCTTTGCCTTTGTCTTCTTTTTTGGTTTTCTGTGTCTTTTCTCTTTGTTTTTCCTTTATTTCGTTTTTTTTTCTGTTCATTTACTGCATTTTTGTCTGTCTTCTCTCCTTTTCTCTTGCTTTTTTCTATTTTCTCTTTTGCTTTTCTATTTTTTTCCTTTTCTCTTCTTTCATCTTTCGTTTCTCGATTTTTTCTCTCTTTCTTTTCTCTTTTTTTCTTGGTTTTTTTTTCGTTGGTTTTTCTCTCTTCCCACTTTCATTTGTCTTTTTTGTGTTTCGTTTCTGTCTTTTCTCTTCTGTTCTGTTTTTTTTCTATTTTCTCTTCATTTCTCTCTTTTTTCTATATCTTTCCTGTTCTTTTTTCTGCGTTTGTCTCTTTCTCTGTCTTTTCTCTTTCGTTTCTTTCTCTCTATTCTCTTTCGTATGTTTAAGCTCCGTTTCATCGCTTGTTATAAACTCGCCTTATAAATGCAGCCTAACGTAGAACATGAGTTACACTATGCCACCATGTAGAATATAGTTATCTCTACAAGTCTTAGCGCTCCTTAAATATGCAAAATGGTAAAGCAGAAAAATAAAATGGTAAAGCAGAAAACGTGGTTGAACAAAAAAATTGTTGGCACATAGTGTAATATACTCAAACGAAACACATCGGTGACGAAACGTATTACCTATTGCTTTTGAACGAGGGGCATAGGTTCCACCCCAGGTGGTGCAAAAAAATCCGATTCTTAACCTATCTTTTCTTTTAAATGATTCTCTTGTGATGCTTTTGCGGGCCTGCTAGTCTATATATTAATTCTAACTCGAATGCTATACCACCATGTTTAAGCGCCTATCTTCACATGTTTTAGCGTCACTTAAACATGCAGCCTAGCGTAATGCATGCATCCTAGACCACCATTTTTAAGCGCCAATCTTCACATGTTTTAACGGTCCTTAAACATGCAGCGTGTGGCTTGGTTTCAGCTTGCGCGTGAGTGTTTTATTTGTGTGTGCCTGCGTGTGTCCGTGAGCGTGCATGCGTATGTGTGTGTGTGCGCGCGTGTGTGTATGTGTGTGTGTGCGCGTGTGTGTGTGTGTGTGTATCTGAGTGTGCGTGCGTGTGTATGTGTGTGTGTGTGTGCGTGCACGTAGGCATTCAAATGACCATGTTGCTCTTTTTGGTTTTGGGACGTTTAATTCGTTTTCGAACGTTTGATTAGTTTTCGAACGTTTGCTTGGTTTTCAAACGGTCGATTTGTTTTCCAACTTTCTTTTAACTTGACCGCTTACGTCTATGTGACTATGTTTGTGTGTGTGTGTGTTTGTGTGTGTGTGTGAGTTTGTGTGTGTGTGTGTGCGTGTTTGTGTATTTATTACCTTCAACTGATAAAATTTAACTGAAGTTAACCATGGCATGGAGTACCACTGAATTTTATCCTTGTGTGTTTGTGTGTGAACCTGTTTGCAAGTGTGTGTGTGTATGTCTGTATGAATGTATGTGTGTTTCCGTGCACGCGTGTGAGACCTTGATGTTGACATTTAACTGAAGTTAACCACTACATTGAGTTGCTTTAATGGAATACTGATTGTTCTTTTTACATATTGTCATTCCTAATGCATTGATTTTTGCATATCCCAGATGGCCGATGATTTGGTAAGCATCCATTGGTGATCAAAATTAATTAGGGTGGGCAGGTCTGAACTGGTATTAAGGTTTGTGAGGTTTTGCTTAGATTTCTTTCATTGTCTCACTCTTATCCTGCATTTCAGTTATCCTGCTGACTTTTCTTCGCTAAAACTTTCTTCGCTTTTCTTGGCTAAAACGTTCTTCGCTTTTCTTTGTTAAAGATAACCTCAGAAATGACTGCTTTACCAATAAAAGGACTGCAGCAAAGCTTTATAGTTGAGATCCAGAAATTTGAGCAACAAATTAAGGTTGCTATTGAACGGTTGCAGACGGCGTTGAGTTTTTCTGTCTGTCGAACGAAAAGCCGAGAGTCTGACAGAAGGAAACTCAGAAAATTGAGCGCGGCCTTAAGAATGTGCCCCGAGATTTCTCACTTTCGTTTCTCACTTTCTTTTCTCACTTTTTCTAACTTTCTTTTCTCAGTTTCTTTGCTCGCTTTCTTTTCTCACTTTCTTTTCTCAATTTCGTTTCTCAATTTCGTTTCTCAATTTCGTTTCTCATTTTTTTCTCACTTTCTTTTCTCACTTTCTTTTCTCACTTTCTTTTCTCACTTTCTTTTCTCACTTTCTTTTCTCACTTTCTTTTCTCACTTTCTTTTCTCAATTTCTTTTCTCAATTTCTTTTCTCACTTTTTTTTCTGATTTTTTTTTCTCACTTTTTTCCGACTTTCTTTTCTGACTTTCTTTCCTCACTTTCTTTTCTCATTTTCTTTTCTCGCTTTCTTTTCTCTATTTTGTTTCTCACTTTCTTTGCTCACTTTTTTCTCACTTTCTTTTCTCACTTTCTTTTCTCACTTTCTTTTCTCATTTTCTTTTCTCACTTTCTTTTGTCACTTTCTTTTCTCACTTTTTTTCTCACTTTCTTTTTTCTCAATTTCGGTTCTCGCCTTCTTTTACTTCCTTTTCTCACTTTCTTTTCTCACTTTCTTTTCTTACTTTCTTTTCTCACTTTCGTTTCTCACTTTCTTTTCTTCCTTTCTTTTCTCCCTTTCTTTTCTCACTTGTTTCTCACTTTTTTCTCACTTTCTTTTGTCACTTTTTTTCGCAATTTGTTTTCCCATTTTTCTCACTTTCTTTCCTCACTTTCTTTTCTCACGTTTTTTTTCACTTTTTTCTCAATTTCTTCTCACTTTCTTTTCTCACTTTCTTTTCTCACTTGTTTTTTTTATTATGTTCTCCTTATGCTCAACTAATGGGCTCGACAGGTCATATATGTATTTTAATAATTTTGTATCCTGCATTCGTCAAAAAGCAGTTAATGGACACTTGGAGACTGTTTGTTTTAAGAAAATATCAGTGGATGTTGGGCAAGGAGTTTTTTTGATGTTTGCACATCTACTCTCATTAACCGCAGGTCTCATGGACTCTCTCTCTCTCTCTCTCTCTCTCTCTCTCTCTCTCTCTCTCCTCTCTCTCTCTCTAATGCGGCTTAATGGAAGGTATTTAATAGTTTTAATTCCCATGCGACCTTTTTGACGATTTTGTAATTTTCCCGATTTTTGTCTTCTGACTTAACCTTGTCAATGACAGTTCCTTGGCTCCCTAGTGAGGCATGTTTCTGTAGTGAATATTTTCCTTTCATATATAACGACTTGAGATGTGTTAATTTTTCAATATTATCGGTGGTTTTTGAATTGTCTCCTTATTTGTAGTTTTCTCTTGTCCAATGACTTTGTCTAGTTAATGAAAGGTCTCCCTGACTATTTTTTATAGTCAAAGGTTTTACCAATTTTGAGACCTTTTGAACGATAACGGTGACTCGTTATATTTTCTAATGCTTGTTTTTTGCTCTGTTGCTAATTAGTCTCATTTATGACAAGTGTCATGGACTTTTTGATTAACACCGAACACAATACACAATTTCACAGTTAAAGCTCGTACCTGATAATTATACTTCCCTTGAGACCATTTTCAAAAAATTTCTTAGTTTTCAAATTTACACAGTTTGTTAATCTATCTGGTTTCCCAGTCTCTTTTTTGTCTCGTGCATTAGATGGGGATTAAGTTATTTTTGCCAGTTTTAGCTAGTGATTTGACTTTGAAATATATTGTTTTAAAATAAATCGCTTTGTATTGTTGCCTGCATTTGTTTAGTTTTGTTAATTATCCCTTGATTGTTTTGCTTACAAATTGCTGACCTTACAAATTTGCTATGCGCCATCTAATTAGCTGTTGTTTTATGGTCCGATAATTGGATTTTTTGTGACCTTTTGAGTCAAATTTATGTCACTATAAAATTTGTGCAGTTCGAGTGTCTCTGAGTTTGCTATCTCTTGTCCTTTTACTTTCTCATTTTCTTTTTTGTACAAATGTGGTATTTATTGCCTAAGTTCATGTAGTATACATGCTTACTAAAATTGTTTCCATTTCCAGAATTGAATTTAATAACGATTAAGTGAGTACATAAGTGTGTTGTTTTGTTTGTTGTTTAGCTTTCATTTTTGTATTGGTATATGCTATGTTGACTATTAGAAGTTGTTGTTTTGCGGAGGCTGATAATCAGGTTTTTATTTTTCGCATTTTTCTGGGCTGCAATTCAGGACTTGTTTGACTGTTTCGTCGTGAAAGTTTTGTTTTCACCAAATGGCATCACTCACTTGAAATCTGCTTTTCATTCATTCATTTATGTAATTTCTCGTGAATTGCGTTCATTACATCATTTTTTGATCCCGGTAGAGTAAATTTTCTGTTCGTTCTAGTGATTAAATGTTAAGCCACACGTGATTTTTCTCACTCTGAAAAATGACTCCCCTCTAGCTTACTTAATTGAAGGAAATCAGGTCCAGGTCAAAAAATATATTAACAATTAGTAAAAACAGAAATGCCTTTCGATCTTTTTAATTCTTTTTGAGACTTTAAGGTCTAAAGAGCTACTGCAGCTTTTTTTCTGACAATCTGCCAGTTGTGTTCTTGTATGCTATATTTTGGTTTCTAGAAGTCCGTCTTTTTGACTTCTTAGCCTGAATTTTCTTCTAAAAAATTCTTTTGCTCGCTTGACTTTTCGCTCGTAAAAATGGATAGGATAAAATGGTGAAGCCGAGGGCATTAAGTCTATGAAGGGCTCTGAGCGTTTTTGTAGGCCCTAAGTGTACTGTTCGCCAAAGCTGCTCAGGTGCGCTTGAGGAGGAAGATATTCATGATTGAAAGGGTGATCTTCGACCCCATGGCACATTAGGTTTATGGTGAAACACGATTTGATTGCAACTTGTGTTGTTTTTCTGTCGGGTTATATAGTGTTAAGTGAGAGAAGAAATTGGGCTATATTAAGGCAAAAGTGATCGAAAGAGAGTTTAATTAATAGCCGCCGTAAGCCTATCAAACGGCTATTATTTAGGCGCTCTCCTTTTTTTAAACTCACTTTACCTTTCGATCACGTTTTTCGTTTTACGTAAGTCACGACTTTAACATTGACTTCTGACTTACTTCAGTCACTGTTTCAACGGAATGGATTTTAAACTCTTTGCGGTCAATGTCAAAAGAGCAAAATCAAAAGAAGCGGGATAAACCGATAAAGCCTGGTCATTAAGTCTCTTTGAATTAGGTTATCAAGGTTTATTAAAGCGTAATACCCTTCAGTTTGGAAGCTGAAATATGTATAGGTGTAGAACCTAAATGAAACTGCACACTGAATTAGAACAATTTTTGAAACTAAGGGATAATTTTTGTCAATTTCTATCTCTTCTTTTTCTGTTTCAATCCCGATGTGCGTCTAGCGCGTCAACGGCGGTTATTTTCCGGTAATCTGCCGGCTATGTTTTTTTTGTTTGGCCCTTGTTCGTTGATTTTTTTGCTGTCTTCTCGCTTAATGCCATCAATAACTATTAAATCTGCCTTCTACTGCAACTAAATTTGATCTATTTAATGCTTTTCGCATGTAATGATTTTTCATGCTTAAACACCATTTGTTTCCAAACAGCTGCAGTAAATTTTTAAACGAATTTCGTTATTTTTCTGCTTTTTGTCACTGTCCCTTATGTAATCAATGCTGGCATTTATGTGCTTTTAACGTTAAATACTATATTGTGTTTGACGGTTTCATCATATAGTCACGTGAATTAGTGAAATCCCCGTCGAAAAAATGGGAATTTCGTTTAAAATTGTTCTGCTCTGCTTTTGTTTCGTTTGTGCGGTTATATGCTCCGTAGACAATCACAGGGTTATTTTGTGAAAACTTTTAAAGTCAGGTTATCGGATTGAGCATTTCTTTTGATTTTAGTTCGAATTGTCCTTCCTTGTTTTTTTTACTCCTGTTTTTACTTCTCTAGGCTTGTTTAATTCTTCACCAATTCTGCTCTTAGTGCATTAAACTGCAGTTACTCAGGAGAGCAATCTTAAAATGAAGAAGTTTTAAAACTAGTTTTAAAAAAGAAATCAAAATTGGAAACCGGATGATCCCATTAAGCAGCTCTAGATGCCAGGTTTTTAATTGCTCTCAAACGAAGTTTGTAGCAATTATATCTGTAGCAATAATCCGATTACAAATTAGCAGTCGTTATTACACTTACGTTTTACGCCGACCGTGGGACTTGATATGAAACTATCACAACCGAACATTGGATTAAATTATCCACTTGAGTATGTTAAAACTTACGTGTAATATCTAATGTTAATCTGTAGTAGGATTATTGAACGGTTATAATGGCATTGGGTAAAATTGGGTTGGGTAAATTGTCATACGCCCCTTGAAATCCTTGTTTCCTTCTCAGGTAGATGTGTGCCTCTGTACATACTTGACTTGTACAAACTGCTGGCAAAGAATAATCTTCTCGGGTATCCTTCTGTGTTTGCATACTCAACCAAGACCTTCATTGACAAATTCATCCATGAGAAAATCACGAAGGACAAACGCACAATTGATCAGTTCTTCACTCAGCAAGTTCATGGTTAGTCATTTCCCGAGTCGCGAGGTTGACTTTATGAAAATGCGGATCGCGGATGTTCTCCATTTGTGCCTGCCTACCCCCCCCCCCCCAAGCTTAGTGGGTGCATATTTTTTTGCAACCCCCCGACGCAC
Organism: Convolutriloba macropyga; assembly: GCF_964194025.1. Classification (NCBI taxonomy): domain Eukaryota; kingdom Metazoa; phylum Xenacoelomorpha; order Acoela; family Convolutidae; genus Convolutriloba; species Convolutriloba macropyga. The sequence continues at coordinate 41,179,903 of NC_134482.1, read as the reverse complement.
GGGCCATATTTTTTTCATAATGGCTTAATATGTAATGGCACGTGCTTTGTAACTGGAGGGTGCATAACGTACTCGGGCGCACAAACGGAAGAGATCCGAAAATTGTTATGGAATTGAGGTTTGGGATATTTATCTGCAGTAATTTCATGGTCGGCGACACTAGAAACGGCCAACTCTAAAATTTGCTCCTATCCTCGTTCGAACTGTCTTTTTAGGGTTTGACCTCTTAACTGGAGTCATGTTGATAATTTGAATCTTTTTGGGCCCTTGACTTGAATATACGCGTGTTACTTTTTTAAACCAAAATAAGCATAACTGGTGAGTTATAACCGCAGCTTCGATTTCAGATTTTATTAGGAAATGTTCATATTTTCATGGCCATTTTGCTTGACAAAACTACGGTTGGTTAAACGGCCAATTTCAGGCTTCACGAACTGATAGCGGAGCCGAAATATTTTAAATTGCTGACTAAAAGTAAATTTAGTCTTTTCGAATTAGTTTTCATAAAAAATTAAGGTTCTCGTATCTTCATCGTATTCGGTCAATGCCAGAAACTTGATTTTTAGACGATTCTCGAATCTGCCCATTCGACAAAATTGAGCGGAATCCGTTCATAACTCTCGCACTTCGCTACTTCTCGGCTGAAGAAAGTCGCCAACAGACTCAAACGGTACCAAGCCCGCAACAGCTCCCTCCAGTGAAGCAAAAACAGGAAGATCGAGTTCCGAACGGCGATGTTCACCCAAAAGTCAACGGTCATCCTCGAACCGGATCCATATCATCAGGGTCTGCAACGTCGTCGGTATCTTCCTCAGCATCATCATCGCCCTCGCCTTCCGGTTCCAATGACAGAGCCCAAAATTCAGGAAAACCAAGCTCGAGCAAACCAGCCATGGGAACCAATAATGAACCCAAAGGAAAAAGTTCGAACCCGGCTGTTGCTCCAACTCGGGCGAGATGAAAGGTTATCATCTGACAATGACGCAACATGAAGGTTCAATGATTGCTCGTGTTGCGTAACGGGACATAATGATGACGTAATAATTGGTAATTTGTATTTAAGATAATATACGTTTGGACGACGGATGCCGTGAAAATCTTAATTTGAAGACGAAAGTAACTATGTTGTAAAATGAGTTGAGTGAATTGTGTAATTTTAGCTAATATGATGCTTCACTGTACGTTCTACTTATAGACATCCATAACTGCTGACTTTTGTGATGATGTAGTTTTTTTGGTTGGTAACAGACGAGCTAATTAAAGCTTATTCAGTTAGTTTTTTAACACGTGACCTAGTACTGTTGACTTTTGAACTTTGAAGTTCAACCACAATCGATTTTTTAGGGGTCGAGACCCCACTTTGTATCTTTGACAGGTTCGATCCCTTTTGGTTCGTGTGATTTTAAAAGCGTCGCTATTCTGTTGTATAGATGTGATGTAATGCTGAGGGGCGTCATAGGTATAAATGTTTCAATGCGTCTCACCCTTTTTAAGCTCAAAAATTTTTGTTTTGTAACTTTTGTCACCTTTCACTCATAAGTTTCACTTACCAGGCGAGTCACTCTTCACTACAAAAGAGAGTCCTCAGTTGGCGTTGTGAACTCTATATGAATTTTAGACTGCGTGTTGCAAATTTTAGTCGGGCTCTATTATGGTAAATTTAAAGGGTTTGAAATTTCCCTTACGAATAAAGGTTAGATTAGAAATCAACTCGATTTTCTGATTTTCTTTTGACTTCTGTTTTCACAGTTTACTCTCCTTCAGTGCTTTTATGACGGTACATATGTGTTCTAATTGTGCCTATTTGCATTTGCTTGAATTCATTAAGGGGCAGCTGAAACTTTTTATGACTTTGCCACTATTTGCTGTCATATAATATTAGTGAATTTTATTTTTTGCCCATTTTTTAAAATCATCTGTTGTCTTATAACTTAGTACCATGAATGACAGATCTGATTGGTTGCTAATGAGGCATAAAAGAGTCTAATTACTAGCTCGAGTTAATAGCTAGTGGTTTTCATGACTTTGACACTACTTTATCTAAAAGTTCTTGAGTGAATTTTTCAGTTCGGCAAGTATTTATTGTACTTTTTGTTGTCTTATCATTTAATCTCATTGGGGACAGGTCTCTGATGCTGAAAATAGGGGTGCAATTATTCGATTTATTCGTTTGTTGTTCAAAGCTAGTGCTTTCTATGACTTTTACACTAACTGTTTTCAATAATAATTATCGAATTTTTTGTTTTGCGAGTTTTCCTTTTCAGTTTTGTCTTCTTAACTTAGTCTCATTATCGACAGGACTCACTGGTTGCTAAAAAGGCTTCAATTGAAGCAAGTCATATCAGTTCATAACTATTGCTTATTTTGACTTATACGCTTGTTCGTTTATTTAAAAAAATACTTTGTGATTTTTGTTAGTTTTGCTAGTATTTGCTGTACTTATTACTGTCTGCTCACTTAATCTCATTGATGACAGGTCTCAATAATGATCACCGAGGACTCAAAAAGTTGATGTAATTGTACACTTCTGTAGCTGTTGCGTTCTGTGACTTCATAATAAATTTTCAAAATTTCAGCGAATTTTATTGCGATGTTTGGTTATTTTTGTCTTTTTAATATTAGTGAGAGGTCTCATCGACATTTAGTGACAGGTTGCCAATGAGAAAAAGAGGAATATAGTTGGCAGTTTGAGGTCATAACAGTTGCTTTCCGATGTTGATCCTGTTTTTCAAAAATTAAGTTGAATTTTTAGTCTTGCTTGTTTTTGTTATTCTGTTGTTGATTTGTTGCTTAGTCTCATTACTAACAGCTCTCCTTTGACTTTTAAAGCGGAGTTAATGATTGTCAGGTCAATGCCTTGAATTGTATTTCAGGACTTGTACTGTTATGTTTTTTTTAAAGTTGTTTTTACACTTTTTCATCTCTTTGAGCCAAAACGGGATAAACAGGTAAAGCTTATTCTCATTACTGACAGCTCTCCTTTGACTTTTAAAGCGGAGTTAATGATTGTCAGGTCAATGCCATGAATTGTATTTCAGGACTTGTACTGTTATGTTTTTTTTAAGTTGTTTTTACACTTTTTCATCCCTTTGAGCCAAAACGGGATAAACAGGTAAAGCTATGCAGGCATCAAGTTTCATTAGAGGCCCTTAGCCGCGTTTAGTAATCTTCCAAGTTTTTAGAGTTGTGAATCTACTGGGAAGGCCGTATTTCAAGGTTAAAAGCTCATTTCTAGGAGTTTTTGAGCCCAAAATGTTGCATTTTTCGCGGTTTTCTTCGACTTTTTTTGTGTTGGACCAGTCTAAAATTGAGGTTTGTAAAAGTTGATAAAGGTCTTTTGGAAGAAATAATTTCTTTTTTACCATTTTAAGAGCTATATTTCAAGGTACTCGAAACATAAACAGGCAAATTTAAAATATTTTTTAATTTTCAAGTTGAAATTTTTTTTGTCTTGAGTTTTATCAGCCCGAGGGGTCAAGGAACATCCTCTAGTATTTGATAATATGTTACTGCATAGTTTCTAGTTGTAGTGGAATGATTTTCAACATTTTAACATCACGAATTTTATTAATTTTCCTTATAAAACTTGCACTTTTCAAATTTTTTATTCTTTGTGATTATGTAAGGTTTTAGACCCACAGGAGGCAGGAATTCTCCTATGTGGTTTGATAATAAGTTACTGAAAAATTTCAATTGGTCATAAAATGGTTTTCAACATTTGAAATTACGATTTTTTTAAATCAATTTTCATTTTGTGAAATTGTTTGTCATTTTTTAGGTTTCTCCAACCTCAAGAGCCGACCTATTATCATACTCCTCTAGGGTTTGATAATAGGTTACTTCATAGCGTCTGTGTCAATGAAAGTGTTTTCATATTTTTTAATATCACGATCTTTAGCAGTTTTTTTTAATAAAACTTGCAATTTTTCAAGATTTGAAATTTTCCACCAGCGAGTTTTCCGGCACCGAGGGCCCAGGAATATCCTCTAGTGTTTGATAATAAGTTACTGCATAGTTGATAGAGGTAATTTATTGGGTATCAAGGCCTTATAACACAAGTTGTAGGGAGTTTTGATCAAATTAAAAATTTTTAATAGCCGCCTCAGCCTCTCAACGGCGATTATTTAGGCCCTCTTTTTTTTAATTCGCTTTACCTTTTGATCACGTTTATCGTTTTACACAAGTCACGATTTTCAGGTTTGATTTCTGACTGACTTCAATCACTGTTTCAACTGATTGGATTATAAATTCTTTCATGCATTGAAATTTGCAATGAAGTGATTGAATTACGCAGTGAATGCGGTCAAAGTCAGAAGTGCAAAATCAAAAGAAACCGGATAAACCGCTAAAGGCCTGTCATCAAGTCATAGTTTATTAGGATATCAAAGTTAGTTAAAGTGATTGCTAGCTGACATCAGTTTTAAGCTTAATAGCTTTCATTTTGAAGCTGATTTAAATATAGTTTCAGAATCTAACAAACTGCACCCCCAATTAGAATTTTTCACTAAAAAACAGAAAAAAATCATTCAATCTTTTTTCTTTTTCATGCCCAATATAAATCAAGCGGGTAAACAGCGTCCATTTTCCGACAATTTGCCGACTATGTTAAAGTTTCCGAAAATCGGTATCATGTTCCAAATTTATTGATCTTTATGAGCCCGTGAAACTACTTGTACTGGATTGAAATACAGATACTGAATAGTCTCTGGTGACAATTAAATGTTTCTGAAGATGTAAATATCACGAATTTATTAGAATTTTGTTAAAATTTGAAATTGTTTTTTAATTTTCTTGAAATTTTTTTTTCGTTCTCTAAGTTAGCAATCTTTGCTGGCCAACGTAACTTTTCTAGGTCTCGCAGATGGTTTACATGGCAGAACTCCACTAACCAAAAATCGTTTTGAACATTTTACTTCCGCACAAATTTGAAACTTTCTTGTTAGTTTGTGCAAAATTTTGCACTTGTCGATTTTTTTGAAGCATTTGTCTTATTCGAGTTTATTTACCTTTAGTGGATAATAAGCTGTATCACATTTGCCCTTCAGGGTATAAGCTGAAAGAGCAATGATTTTCAGTTTCGTTGATTGTTTTAATTTCTCAACTTTTGAGTCTTTTTGGCTGGGATTGTTGAATTGATCTGCTGTTCAGGTACATTAGTTCTCCGTTTTTTATTCAATTCTTTGGTTTGTATTTTAGGACTTGTCCTGCTATGTTTTGTTTTGTTTCATCGTGTCCTTCGATGACCCTTGTGACTTCAGTTTCAGTAATTTCTACTGCTTGGGAGTGAAAATTTGTGTGCGTGACTTCATTTGTTCTGCTTTTAGGTCGATTGCGTGACTTACCTCATTAAAAAATGACTTCGGATTTCACTTAATGAAATTTGAGTTTTTTGAACATTTTCTAGTTAAAGATCAATACTGTGCATCTAAGTAGTGCCAAACGTATTTGCCCCAAGTCTTGAGTCTTGAGTTTTTGATACCAAATTTCAATTTTTAAAAATCTCTTTTAGGGCTTTTTCCTGATAGAGCTTTTGTCTCCTTAAAATGGCATTCGGAATCAAGCCCAAAGAGTCTAGTGGTCTATTAGAGGACGGGTGGTGGTGAACCTGTATCTGATAACGTAGTTGGTTCAGTTTCAAGGAAGGCCACATCCAATCGTCTTTAGCGGCTATTTTCCGACAATCTGCCAGCTATGGTTTTTCGCCGGGTTTTGTTTAGGTCTAAATGTCTGTCTTCTCAATTTGCCGGTCGTTTAATTGCTCTAAAGTCTGAAGCAATTATATTGGTCCTGTTGGTTTTTTAATGCAATATTATGCTTGACCGATTTTTTGCCTGACTCATATGACATTTCGTCCTCAAAACAGGATGAACAGGTAGCGCCCAGCGGGCATTAATCGATCTTAGAGGCTTTCTGCTCACTAGTTTCCTATTATTTGATTCACTGAAACTGCTCTGGAGACTTAAACTTATGGTGTGAAGAGCGGTTCCTGGAGGTTGACCCCCCCCCCCCCACACACACACACACACACACATCAGCCACCCTCACATTACCCCTCACAAATCCCCACGCTGAACATCATTCAAGCTGTATGTGCCCGTGCGGCTGAATACACCCTCCCAGCGTTGCCCCACCCCCAACCCCCCCTCCTCCCCCCGCCCTCGTTTCACCCCCCGCTGCGCTCACCGCATGCCCCTTCAGTTAAGCTAAAGCTAGCCTCACTAAACCTTGGCTAGCTTTTAACGAAGCGAAGCGTTCTCCGGTAGTTTGAGATCAATTAGTGCGAAGTTCGTCGGTTTTGTATTACAATTGTTTCTAGTGTTCAATTTGTTCATAGCATTTTTTGATGCTATGGATATTAATATCACGAATTTTATTAGATTTTGTTAAAATTTGCGATTTTGTTTTAAATTTTTTGAAAAGTTTTTGTCATTCTCTGATTTTGATAATCTCTGCTGGCCGAAAAAATATTTTGAGGTTTTGCAGATGTATTAAATAGCAGAATTCCACAGACCAAAAATCGTTTTGAACATTCTTTTTCCGCAAAATTTAGAAACTTTCTTTAAATTTTACACTTGTTAGTTTTTTTAAGCATTTGTCATGTTTTTAGAGTGTACAGGTCTAAATGTCTGTCTTTTCAATTGGCCGGTTATTTAGTTGGTCTGAAGTTTATGGCACTTATATTAGTCCTGATGGTCTTTTTAAGGTAATTTTTCGCTTGACTCATTTTTCGTGTGGCCCATTTGACTTTTCGTCCTCAAAACAGGATAAACAGGTAGCGACCAGCAGTTTTAAGCGATCCTAGAGCCTTTCTGCTCATTAGTTTCCAATTATGAGATTCACCGACTGTTTTGGCGACTTATTCTTACGGTTTGAAGTGCAGTTCTTAGAGGTCGACAACCCCCCCCCCCCCCCCCCCTCAACAATCTCGCCACATCAACCACCCTCACCCACCCCTAAACATCATTCAGGCCGTATGGACCCGTGCAGATAAAGACCCCCTCCCACCGTTTCCTCTCCCTTCCCCCCCCCCCCGCACGTTGACCCCCCGCTGCGCTTCAATTCAGCTAAAGCTCGCCTACCTAAACCGTGGCTAACTGCTAACGAAGCGAACCGCTCGGCAGTTGTTTAACAGCAATTCGCCCGACGGTAGTCGGTTTTGTTTTAAAATTGTTTCTAGTGTTCAAATTCTTACTGGCCTTTACACCCTTGGCCTCCCATTGGCTATCATTTACTCTGTTTTTATTAAAGTTCAAAAAGTTTAAATTTGAATTGGTGCGCTGTCTTTTAAGATCTGTTCACACTTTATCGACCTTTTATTGTCAATGAGAAGTCAAATTTTAGTAGTGATAACGCTTGAGTGGCAAGAAGAGCGAAAAGCGATGAGGTTGATGGCTTAAATTGTTTTGAACTCTACAGTTTTGTATATTTTTTAGTTCTCAATCTTTTCGATGGTGTTTTGCGACTTCAGGCTGACAAATCACACGTATTTTCTGGCATTCTACCGGCTATGGTTGCAATAAAAACAAACGAAAAAATTTGTACGATATAGTTTTATCGTATTTTTTTTTAATTTGTCCTAATTGAGAGATTGGTCTTTTATATCTTTTTTGTATTCATACAGCCGATCTTTCTTATTATTGATCTCTGTTCTGTCAATTAATTTGCTCTAAAGTAGTTATAATATTTTGCTCCACAGACGTTTTATAAAATAAAATAACGGATGTCTTGCTATATTCCAGTTTATGAAAAATTGCAACGATCGAAATAATTTCAGATTAGCTGTGTACTTTCTATATACCGAAGCAAAAAAAAAATCTGTTGTTGTTACTCTTATTGGCTGTTTTTAATTGCTCTCAAAAGAAGTTTGTGGCAATTTTATTAGTCTTGTGGTCAGTTTTTCATGCGATCTTTTGCTTGACCGATTTGTCGTGCGACCCATTTGACTTATCGTCCTCAAAAACGGGATAAACAGGTAGCACTCGAAGGGAATTAAGTGCTCTTAGAGCTCTAAGCCTTACTATGCCTAAGAATATGATTCACCACAACTGTTTTGGATGGTGAATGGCGTGGAGGCAGTTTCATGGTGTAAAGGGTGGTTGATAATATTAAAAATTTGACCGCCTCAGTCATTCCCCTTGCGTCATCAGCCCCCATTAGCCCCCCCCCCCCCAACACTCTCATTGTGCACCCTCATCGAACTGTCGATTTGAACCCCTTCTCATCTAGCCTTCGCGGCCCTGCCCCTCATCTTTTGAACCCCCCCCCCACACACACACACACACATACACACACACACGCATCCCCCCACACGCACCCCCCTTACTGCTACCATACATAAGCCCCAGTTGGCTACTACCGAAGCCAACGGTTCGCTGGTTGTTTGAGAGCAATGCGCCTGACGTTAGTTGGTTATGTTTTGATTTCTTGTCTTCTGTAAATGTGTTGGATGCAATAAAAGAAAGTCGGCGCGAATTTTTTTAATCAAAATTGTAAATTGTTTCTACCCCAGTTTTCATAAATGAATTTCACAATCAAGCATAGTATTATTATACATTTTTATACATATATAAGGCAACTTTTTTTCAATGATGATTTTCAGAGTTGTTTTCTCATTTGAACCTAAAACATTGCTAATCTTCACATGCGACATCTGTTGTCATTTCACAGGTGAAGCACTAAGTAGCACGTTATCAACAATTTAATCTTCATTAGCTAAGTTAAATTGCATGAAAGACCTCCTCGCTAGTTTTATTTTAGTTTGATTGCTGTTTTGAGATTGCAATGTTTTAAAGACGATGTTTTAGCACCGCTGACATGTATATTCTGGTTTCCGTTGAAAGCAATTTTTATGAAAAAAATTGTTGTCTTTTTCAGATTTCATTTTTCGAGATGAATTGAGTAGACTTCAATTCGTCCTTGAATTTCTCAGCACACTATTGAGAGAAGAGATTCAATATTCCTTAATAATTATATGTCAAATATCAAAAGCGACTACTACTTCTTCTGAAAAGTCGTAAAACGCCAACAGATGATGGCTCCATCGGCCAATATGAACGCTGTTGCAGTGACCTCATCTCTAGGTGGTCCGGATGGCCACAAGTATGTCACTCTGAGGAAAAGACTGGACCAGCTGGGATACAAACAGTCGCTAGGAGTCGACTCGCTTCCTTTGGTCGAGAAACTCTTCAATGATTTGGTGCAGACTACTGAGAGTTTGAAGAAGGCGAAACAACAGTCAACCCATGTTAGTTATAAAATTTGTTTTTTTAATTGCTTTGAAACGAAGTTTGCTTTTATTATTTGTTTTCTTTGCGTCTTATGCCATTTTTTTGCTTGTTAAATCTTTGTATGACGCTTTCGACTTTGTCCTCAAAGCCGGTAAAAGCTGGTAAAGAACTGGAGGCCATTATGTGTATGTTAAGTGGTCTTAAAGCTTTACTAGTCTCTAAGTATACGTTGCGTTTTACCAAAACTCCTGAGATATATTTTTGTGATTTGAATGTAAATTTTGACAATTTTTAGCCAGAATATCCCCCCAATGTTATTATCTCCTCATCCAACCAGTACCGCTATCTTCTTTTTAGCTTAATCTTACTACCACCAGAGACAGCTCGTCGACTGTCGTTTGAGATCAATAGGTCTGACCTTAGTACAGTATGTTTTAACCTTTAAAAAAAGTAACACTTTATTTATCCAAAAAACAATGTCAAGAGGTAACATTATCAATGGTAGTGTAAGGTAATATAATAATAGCTTTATAGATAGAAAATACAGGTGGGTCAACAACAGAAAGTATTAATTAATCTTGTAATGCACTAGAGAAGGATCAAAGAAAACGCACATCACGCCAAGAAACAACTGCTTTATGTCTGTCAAATATTAAAAGAGTCACAAAATTTAGTCTCTTTTTAAGAGTTTCATAATCGAGAGTATCTGGCTTGATGATGACCAAGTAAAATTAATAGTATCGTTTGCAAGCATATTTTTATAAACCATAGCTTAAAGTTGAAACCCAACTGAACGTTAGTAGAAGAGTAAAACAGTCGTCATAAAAGAGATCATCAGTATGCACATAAGCATGTTGGTGTTTTTGCATCGTTTCTTTCCGTAGTATATTCGAAACTTTATTTTCTTTGCCAGCTCTGAACTTTGTCGTGTAGTTTTGAAATATTTGCTTTGGTTTCAATATTTGGACGTGCTCTTAAAATGCGTTATTCGTAAACTGCATTCGCCTAAAATGGATAAAACGTAAATGTGCTTTTTATAGCTGCGAAGCTGTAAGCTGAGCGTAGCTATATTGCGGTGCTCTTGGTTTTTTTTTGTTTCGTCGTCTGACGCTTCATTTTCGTTTTACATTTGTTCTAGAACATTCTGTCTCGTCACTGCTTAAATGGCTTTTTCGCGCTTGATTTCACGCTTTCTGCGTGACCTAAATTGCGGTTATTCAGAAACAGAATCTGTTCCTAAAACAAAGTTGATTGTAAGAAAACAGATTGTATGGTCCGACAGCCGAGTGGTTAAGGCGACTGGCTGTTACTCCGGAGATCGCCGGTTCGAGACGCGACAGGGAAAATTTTTTTGCACCCAAAAACAACCTTCTTTGAAATAAACTTGTAAGTTTTATAGGCGGCGGCGATAACTATTATCAACTCACTTCTGTATCTTTTTCCATCTGTATTTTACGGCACGCAAGTCCATTTCGCAGCTATTCCGGCAATCTGCCGGCTATGTTTTGTTTAGAAAATATTTTTGTTGGTTGCATTCGAACAACAAACGTTGATCCGCAGTTCCACTTCTCGCACGATTGAATTTTTTCAAATTAAGAATTTGTGATTAATAGCCGCACAGCGATAGCTGGGGCTATTAGTGGCCTTCTCTCGGTCCTTTTTTTTAATCAATTTTATTGGAGTGATTTTTGAAGCGGGAAATGAAACGCTTGAAAAAATTTGGAGTGATTTTGGAGGTGAACAAAAGTGAAGAGCGGAGCGAAAAGAGAGTGATTTTTGTTCATACCGCTGTTTTTGAGAGAGCGAAAAATTGATGTGTGATAAAAATTTTCTCAGCGAGCGAATTTTTTTTTGTTCACGTGCGGCTTTTAAGAGCAGTTTTTTGCAACTTTTGATGGTTATGAGGTTTGGTTATGATATTGTATTAGTTTTAGGCTTGTTTTGATAGGAGTTGAAGGTTTCAAGTAGTTAATTTGTGTTTAATGCTAATTTGGAGATTTTTGATCAGTTTTGCTAATTTTTAGACGAAATTTAATTATTTTTTCTGTTTTTTTTTGTTTTAATGCTTTAAGTGGGATTTGGATAGAAGCTTGTTACTTAAGAAATTTTAAGATACCAATTGACTAAAGTTTTCTTGGTATAACTCATTTTTTTCTTAGGAAAATTTACAGAAAAATTGAGAAATTTTAAAACCGTTTTCCTTTTTTTTAATCTTAGACAAGTTTCTTAGCCTATTATGACTTGCCCATTGTTTTGTGAGTTTTTCATTGCTCTAATTGCAAAGGGACTTTTTTCGGCTTTATGTTTCCTGGTACTGTTATAAAAAGTCATTAAGTTTTTCTAGTTTTTTTGTTCAATTTTTGTTTTTGGTTTTTGAATGAATGTCGTTTCTGTTCTTCCTTAATTTCTTATGGCATTTGTGGAGGTTCAGGGTTCACAATAGTGGTTCTAGTTCTTTATTAATAAGTGTGGTTAATTTTTTCCTTCGAGTCGTTTCCGGAGTTCTTCCGGCTATGTTTTTTTTAAGATCTGTTCACACAGTTTCATGATTTCTGAAGTCAAATTGGAGTAGTGATTTTGGGTCACCCGAAACAGGAAGTGGAGCGAAAAAGCGAGTGGTTTTGTGGCGTGAAATTTTGCTCTAAATTTAAAATGGAGTGAGAAAACGGTGTTTGAACAAAAATTCGCTTTCTCGCTAGTGGTTTTCTCAATGCGGCAATTTCACTTTGATTTTTACTGTTTTTTTTTTTTCAATTTTTTTGGATAGGATTTTTTTCAAAATGGTTTTCCCACGCCATTCATAGTCCGTTCTAAGTCTAGTTTTCTGTTTAGTCAATGAAAATTCTTTGGATTGTACGTCAGGACTTGTCCTGCTATGTTTTTTATTTCGTCGTCACGATTTTTGTTACAACCATATGACGTCACAAGCACTTCAAATCTGCTTTTTGCTCTTTCGTTCATGCAATTTCAACTGAAGTGCTTGAGTGACGTCATTTTTAGCTTTTAGTGGAGCGAGTTTTTTACAATTCAAAGAATTTGAATTGTATTGGGGCGCTGTCTTTTTTTTTAAGATCTGTTCACACATTTTCATGATTTTTGAAGTCAAATTGGAGTAGTGATTTTGGTCACGCCGAAACAGGAAGTGGAGCGAAAAAGCGAGTGGTTTTGTGGCGTGAAATTTTGCTCTAAATTTAAAGTGGAGTGAGAAAACGGTGTTTGAACAAAAATTCGCTTTCTCGCTAGTGGTTTTCTCACATGCGGCAATTTCACTTTGATTTTTACTGTTTTTTTTTCAATTTTTTGGATAGGATTTTTTTTCAAAATGGTTTTCCCACGCCATTCACAGTCCGTTCTAAGTCTAGTTTCCTGTTTAGTCAATGAAAATTCTTTGAATTGTACGTCAGGACTTGTCCTGCTATGTTTTTTCATTCGCGTGATTAAATTTTGGTCGCACTTGACTTACCTCACTCTGAAAAATGACTTCCTCACTCTGAAATTGACTTTCATTTACTTTATTTGAAAGAGATAAGTTCAAATGGTTGTGTGTCGCTCTAAATGAAGGTTATTTGAGAGCAGCTTATAGAGGCAGCAATAACTTATACAGATTTTTAATCAGAATATAACATATCAGCCTTCAATGAAAAGACTGAATTTTTTGGTCTGTCCTTTTTACCGTTATTTTGAGACTGTAGATCTACGAAGCTATTGCGGCTATTTTCTGGCAATCTGCCAGCTATGTTTTCAGAATTTGTTTTTGATCTGTAATCAGCGCTATTCACCTTAGCTGTTCTATATTTGATTAGTCTTTAACAGGTGTTGCATGAGTCGGGTGACGTCGCTGCTGCAATTGAGCCCTACGCTCTGGAGAATGCGAGACTCCTCAAAGAGCAGAACGAGTTGCACAGAAAACTGATCATCAAAAACGATGAATTGGAAACTACGATGCGAGACAGCAAAGATCAGGTTCGGGCAAATTTAGTTCAACATATCGGTTTCTGAATATGTTCAATTATGGGAATTGTTCAATAATGGATCTTTTCCGTGTGCCTCATTAAAATGGTTGCGAAGATTTAAAATAAGTATTTTGAATAAAAAGGCTATACTAGGCTATCCAAGATACTAGAGCAAAATATTTAAATCGAAGCAGCGGTTTTTCATAACAAGTTTTTCCGACAAACGGGCACATAACTATTTTCCCGAATGCCATTTTACTCAATGCCATTGTGCCGAATGCGCTTTCATGTATTGGTTCCATAATCCAATTACAAATAAGCAGTTGCTTTACAAGGATATTTTAACGTAATTAAGCGGACTAATAATCCCATGTTCTGTTGAGATAGTTTCATATCAAGCCACACGTCCATTTTTTGCTAAATAGTCCTTCTGGTAATTATAGGAATAGGGTGAAACAGTTGACATTGGGTAAAATGGCTGGTTGTTTTAATTGTCTCTATGTTCAAATAAGTAGGCAAAAGAACTTGGGCTAATCTTTTCCCGGAAAATTAAATAAGCTGATATCATTTTAATTCTGGGACGATTTTAGTAACCAAGTATATATAGATGCAATTCATACAATTTATAATTTAATTATTAAAAATGTTTCTTAAGGTGCAGCCTTTTAGTTTTGCGTTCGTGTGTGCGTATGTGATGAACATTTTGCTTGTCTGCGTTATAGTCTGACAATAAAGCTTTCTTTCGTCGTCTTCCATTGTCTTTGCAAATGTTTGGTTATTGTTTTTCTTTTAATTCGTAGTAATGCAAATTCTTGAATTTCAAGCTGCTGGATTTACAAATCAGTAAGTAAACTTTGAAATCATGCTATTGGGCATTTAGTTCCTGGTGTCACTACAAATGATGGTGGTTTTGGAAAAAAACTCTCACAATTACTGTATCTGTACCAAAATATATAGTTTCGCGGGGAGCGGCGTGGGCTATAATGGGGAAATGTTAGCAATACATGATTGATGTCCGATTCATTAGAGATCATATATGCACTATTATGGATCTTCGCCCGAAACTGACCTTCAATGGTTAAGAGAAGGAAGTGACAAATGAAAAAGTATCAAAGAAAAGCAATCGAAATTGATTACAAAAACTATATGACACGGACAACTGATTTATTTATCTTAAACGGTTGTATCCTTTATTAATTCAAATAAGCAAAAATGATTTCCTGAATAGTCCTAAGGCGGCCGATGCGACAGGAAAGACCCGAAATTTGTAGCATATTGGTTTCCATTTGTTTGCTCCCTCCCATCTATGTGCCCATCATGATCATGTTGAGTTGGAGTGTTCATGCTAGTCAATACGTGATTGATCTCTTTGATTTCTCAGAAGCAATGCAGGGTCAATAGATGTTTTTTAAATATATGCATTAATCTTCAGGCATTAAGTCATGGACGACGCAGAAAAAAAAAACATAAGTAATTACTGAGGTTATAGATCTAAAATGTGATCATTTCTACCATTGTATTCACCAGAAATTAGTTATGTCAGATGATAATTAATCCGTTTTTTTCAGCTGAGGAAACTGGAACACGAGAATGCTGACATCAAATTCTTAAACAGCCAGTATCTTGCAAAGGTTTGTTTAAAAATTGAACGTTTTTGGTCAATTTAAGAGTTTGAATTTTAGTTTTTTTCGGAAGCCAAGGTATCAATTTCAGTAACTATTTTGGTAATATAGACATGAACGAGCAATCTCGATGATAATGTTCAAATGACTATTTGGGAATTAACCCCAATACATGGATAAGTTTTGATTTTCTAATGTCGGCAAAGTATGCGTGCAATATGCGAATCTTATGCCTAGCGTGATAATTTATAGTCGCCCTCATTCTCTCAGCCGGCTATTATTGCGGCCCTATTTTATATTCAATCCAAAGTATTTGTATTAAATTGGTGCGCTGTCTTTTTATTAGATCTGTTCACACTTGTTTCGGCCTTCCCACGTCAGCGAGAAGTTAAATTAAAGTGGTGTTTTTTAAGGTGCATCAATTTGGCTTCTGTTTTCAGTGCTTTTTTTCTCGAATGCTATTAATGTGATACATAATTGTTCTGATTGCGCGTATTTGCATTTGCTGGAGTTCACCGACTGGCAGCTAATGCTTTTTATGTCTTTGACACTATTTTTTTAGTGAATATTCAATTTTGCCCCTTCATGTTGTTTCTTTTGTGTTATCACTTAGTATCGTTAATGATAGGTCTCATTGATTGCTAATGAGTTATAAAGGTATCTAATTAATGTAGTCTATAGTGCTTTTTTGAGTTTTTAATGCCTTCGAGTTTTTAATGCTCTTATTATTGTGAGTCTATGATTGTCTGAGTCATTAGTGACAGGTCTCATATGTTTCAGTTTTGCTTTCTATGATTTAAACGCGGTTCCTTTTCAAAAAGATTTAATGAGTTTTTGAATTTTGCTAGTATTTGTTGTACTTATTGCTTTCTTTTGACTCAATCTCATCCTCTCCTATTGAGGATTTAGTTAATCAAAATAATTTTTTTAGTCCGTAGCTATTGCGTTCTGTGACTTCTACGATATTTGTTTTCAAAAGTTAATAACGAGTTTTTAGAATTTTTGCGAAACTTGTTTGTTTTTTGTTGTCTTCTCATTTTATCTCATAAATAACACATTTCGTCGATTGATTATGAGGGGCTAAATAATCTGATTAGTCGCTTGAGTTCATTGCAGTCTTTTTTTGTGACAATTTCAAAAAAAATATTTATTAGTCTTGCCGGTTTTGTTGCGGTCTTTTCGCTTTGTCTCAAAAATAAGTTCTCATCTGTCTTCTTGTGCGGTGTAACTGTGATCGCTTTATCGACTCCAACGTTTTGATAACGTTTTCATTGGCTGGGATACCGTTCGTTTTCGAAATATTAAATAATTTTATAAATCTAGCATTAATTTTCTAGTTCTATTTTCCCATTCATTGTCTGCCATTGATTTCCGCAAGGTTGTTTTTGGTGTGTACTGTTTCTAAGTATGCGCTGAGTCGACATTTTTTTAAAATGCCCTTATTAATAGGGATGCGTAAAACAATAGGTCCTTGAAAAATTCCAATTGTTTTCATTTTTCTCGTATATGGTCATGGGCTTTGTTGACTGCCTTAGTTTTATGTTGCTGTAAAGGTAATAATAAGAATTTAACCCTTTGAATTGTAACTCAGGACTCGAAATCTTTTGGACAACTTTAAGCTAGGCTAGTTTCCACTTTTTTCTTATTCGGCGGCTCTGTTTTAAGCAGCGGTTGCTCAGCAAAATAATTTACGAAAATGACTTCATATATTTTCCACATTTATTCTCATAGTAGTGAATTCACCGACTCAAGTCTGGTTCTATTCAAAACCGGCTTTTTGAAAGATATTGGCCAACAAAAATTGAATTAATTGCTCTAGAATGAATTGCTCTAGAGCGGAATTTGAGGCAATTAATGGGTTCGTTCGTCATTTTTCTTGTTCACTCTTTTCTTATGCTGCTCAAAGTGGTTTTAAGCAGCAGTTGCTGAGCAAAGTAATCTAGAATTAACTAAGTCATATTCGCAAAGGAATTCTACATAAATAATGTGTTCAACAAATCAGGTCTGGCTCTATTCAATGCTGGATTTTTGAAATATATTGGCCAACGGAAATTGAGAATTACCTGCTCTAGAACAGAATTTGAGGCAATTAATGGATTCTTGCGTCATATGTTTTGTGTTTATGTACGTGAACATTTTTTTACTCACGCTTGTCACTCTTATCGAACTCTCAAATCGAAGCTTCTTCGCTATCGAACTTTTGCTTACTTTAATAGGAGGTGTTTTGATTACCTGGGGATATCCATAATTTTTTGTATGGATTTCACGTGTACGCTTGAATGTCTTGTTATGCAGGTAAAGCAGCTGGAGAAAGAGCTGAAATCGAGAGATGATAAATTGAAGGAGTTTCACGAGAAAAGTTCCTCTTCAGGCGGACCAAACACAGCCACTGCAATAGTTCATACCTCTGCTAACACAGGTAAATTGAGAATAGAAATTGTTAGGAATATTTGAATTCAAGTCTTTTTATCTGTTTCCTTTTTTAACCTTCCGAATATTCTATATGGTGTATCCAATACAATTTAAATATACAATTGTGAAAAAGAAACATGTCAATTTTAATGACATTTTTAATTACTCTCAAACGAAGTTTGTAGCAATTATATTAGTCCTGTCAGTCTTTTTTATGCGATTTTTCGCTTGACCGATTTTTCGTCTGACGCTTTTGACTTTTCGTCCTCAAAAAAGGGATAAACAGGTAGCGCCCAGCGGGCATTAAGTACTCTTAGAGCCTTTCAGCTCTGTTTCAGCTCAAACCGTTTTGGAGACTTATACTTATGATGTGAAGTCCCCCTCCCGCGACTGTTGACCCCCCCCCACTATTGAGAGCAATTTGCCCGACGTTTTTAGCAATTATATTAGTCCTGTCGGTCTTTTTTTGCGATTTTTTGCTTGACCGATTTTTTGTCTGACGCTTTTGACTTTTCGTCCCCAGAAACGGGATAAACAGTTAGCGCCCGGCGGGCCTTAAGTGCTCTTAGAGCTTTTCAGCTCTGTTTCAGCTCAAATCGTTTTGGAGACTTATGGTGTGAAGAGCGGTTCTTAGAGGTTGAAGACCCCCGCCCCCAACTGTTGACCCCCCCCCCCCCACAATTGTCCCCGCCCTCCCCCCCACCCGACTGTTGCCACCCCCATTAGCACCTCGGTATAATTGCCCCGCTCCCCACCCACCCCCCGTGACTAGCTACTGACGAACAACCGCTCGCTAAGAGCACGCAAATTTAGACTAACTTTTACAATTTTTTTCATTCTTCTTGAAATTTTTTTCTCAAATTTTGAGTTTTATCAGCCCTAGATGTCCAGGAACCCACTCTATGGCTTGATAATAGGTTACTGCATAGTTTATAGTGTAGCAGAATGGTTTCAACATTTCAACATTGCGAATTTTGGCCTTCTTTTGCCAAAAACTGCAAATTTTTTCAAGGTTTTTGAAAATTTGTCGTTTTTTAGGTTTATGCAGCCTCAAGAGCCAAGGAGCCTCCTTTAGGGTTTGATAATAGGTTACTGTATAGTTTCTAGACGTAAGGGAATGTTTTTCAAGATTTAAACATCACGAAATATAGCATTTTTTGACAAAAATAGCATTTTTTAAATAAAAATAGCATTTTGACAAAGAAATTTAACATCCCTTGTCATTATTCAAGGTTTTTCGGCCTCAAGGTTCAGAAACCTCCTTATTGTTTGATAATAGGTGGCTGCATAGTTTCTAGTGGTAATGGAATGGTTTTCAACATTTTAGCATCACGAAGTTTAGCAATTATTTGAAAGTTTTTTTTTTCAAGTTTTTCTAACCTTAGAAACCCAGAAATCTCCTCTAGGACTTGACAATAGGTTGCTCAAAATTTTTTTTATCGGCCATAGAATAGTTTTCATCTTTTAATCTCACAAGTTTTATTGATTTTTTAAAACTTGCAATTTTTAAGTCAGCGAGAAGTTAAATTAAAGTGGTGTTTTTTAAGGTGCATCAATTTGGCTTCTGTTTTCAGTGCTTTTTTTCTTGAATGTTATTAATGTGATACATAATTGTTCTGATTGCGCGTATTTGCATTTGCTGGAGTTCACCGACTGGCAGCTAATGCTTTTTATGTCTTTGACACTATTTTTTAGTGATTATTCGATTTTGCCCCTTCATGTTGTTTCTTTTGTGTTATCACTTAGTATCGTTAATGATAGGTCTCATTGATTGCTAATGAGTTATAAAGGTATCTAATTAATGTAGTCTATAGTGCTTTTTGAGTTTTTATTGCCTTCGAGTTTTTAATGCTCTTATTATTGTGAGTCTATGATTGTCTGAGTCATTAGTGACAGGTCTCATATGTTTCAGTTTTGCTTTCTATGATTTAAACGCGGTTCCTTTTCAAAAAGATATAATGAGTTTTTGAATTTTGCTAGTATTTGTTGTACTTATTGCTTTCTTTTGACTTTATCTCATCCTCTCCTATTGAGGATTTAGTTAATCAAAATAATTTTTTTAGTCCGTAGCTATTGCGTTCTGTGACTTCTACGATATTTGTTTTCAAAAGTTAATAGCGAGTTTTTAGAATTTTTGCGAAACTTGTTTGTATTTTGTTGTCTTCTCATTTTGTCTCATAAATAACACATTTCGTCGATTGATTATGAGGGGCTAAATAATCTGATTAGTCGCTTGAGTTCATTGCAGTCTTTTTTTGTGACAATTTCAAAAAAAAATATTTATTAGTCTTGCCGGTTTTGTTGCGGTCTTTTCGCTTTGTCTCAAAAATAAGTTCTCATCTGTCTTCTTGTGCGGTGTAACTGTGATCGCTTTATCGACTCCAACGTTTTGATAACGTTTTCATTGGCTGGGATACCGTTCGTTTTCGAAATATCAAATAATTTTATAAATCTAGCATTAATTTTCTAGTTCTATTTTCCCATTCATTGTCTGCCATTGATTTCCGCAAGGTTGTTTTTGGTGTGTACTGTTTCTAAGTATGCGCTGAGTCGACATTTTTTTAAAATGCCCTTATTAATAGGGATGCGTAAAACAATAGGTCCTTGAAAAATTCCAATTGTTTTCATTTTTCTCGTATATGGTCATGGGCTTTGTTGACTGCCTTAGTTTTATGTTGCTGTAAAGGTAATAATAAGAATTTAACCCTTTGAATTGTAACTCAGGACTCGAAATCTTTTGGACAACTTTAAGCTAGGCTAGTTTCCACTTTTTTCTTATTCGGCGGCTCTGTTTTAAGCAGCGGTTGCTCAGCAAAATAATTTACGAAAATGACTTCATATATTTTCCACATTTATTCTCATTCTCATAGTAGTGAATTCACCGACTCAAGTCTGGTTCTATTCAAAACCGGCTTTTTGAAAGATATTGGCCAACAAAAATTGAATTAATTGCTCTAGAATGAATTGCTCTAGAGCGGAATTTGAGGCAATTAATGGGTTCGTTCGTCATTTTTCTTGTTCACTCTTTTCTTATGCTGCTCAAAGTGGTTTTAAGCAGCAGTTGCTCAGCAAAGTAATCTAGAATTAACTAAGTCATATTCGCAAAGGAATTCTACATAAATAATGTGTTCAACAAATCAGGTCTGGCTCTATTCAATGCTGGATTTTTGAAATATATTGGCCAACGGAAATTGAGAATTACCTGCTCTAGAACAGAATTTGAGGCAATTAATGGATTCTTGCGTCATATGTTTTGTGTTTATGTACGTGAACATTTTTTTACTCACGCTTGTCACTCTTATCGAACTCTCAAATCGAAGCTTCTTCGCTATCGAACTTTTGCTTACTTTAATAGGAGGTGTTTTGATCACCTTGGGATATCCATAATTTTTTTGTATGGATTTCATGTGTACGCTTGAATGTCTTGTTATGCAGGTAAAGCAGCTGGAGAAAGAGCTGAAATCGAGAGATGATAAATTGAAGGAGTTTCACGAGAAAAGTTCCTCTTCAGGCGGACCAAACACAGCCACTGCAATAGTTCATACCTCTGCTAACACAGGTAAATTGAGAATAGAAATTGTTAGGAATATTTGAATTCAAGTCTTTTTATCTGTTTCCTTTTTTAACCTTCCGAATATTCTATATGGGTGTATCCAATACAATTTAAATATACAATTGTGAAAAAGAAACATGTCAATTTTAATGACATTTTTAATTACTCTCAAACGAAGTTTGTAGCAATTATATTAGTCCTGTCAGTCTTTTTTATGCGATTTTTCGCTTGACCGATTTTTCGTCTGACGCTTTTGACTTTTCGTCCTCAAAAAAGGGATAAACAGGTAGCGCCCAGCGGGCATTAAGTACTCTTAGAGCCTTTCAGCTCTGTTTCAGCTCAAACCGTTTTGGAGACTTATACTTATGATGTGAAGTCCCCCTCCCGCGACTGTTGACCCCCCACTATTGAGAGCAATTTGCCCGACGTTTTTAGCAATTATATTAGTCCTGTCGGTCTTTTTTTTGCGATTTTTCGCTTGACCGATTTTTTGTCTGACGCTTTTGACTTTTCGTCCCCAGAAACGGGATAAGCAGTTAGCGCCCGGCGGGCCTTAAGTGCTCTTAGAGCTTTTCAGCTCTGTTTCAGCTCAAATCGTTTTGGAGACTTATGGTGTGAAGAGCGGTTCTTAGAGGTTGAAGACCCCCGCCCCCAACTGTTGACCCCCCCCCCCCCACAATTGTCCCCGCCCTCCCACCCACCCGACTGTTGCCACCCCCATTAGCACCTCGATATAATTGTCCCGCTCCCCACCCACCCCCCGTGACTAGCTACTGACGAACAACCGCTCGCTAAGAGCACGCAAATTTAGACTAATTTTTACAATTTTTTTCATTCTTCTTGAAATTTTTTTCTCAAATTTTGAGTTTTATCAGCCCTAGATGTCCAGGAACCCACTCTATGGCTTGATAATAGGTTACTGCATAGTTTATAGTGTAGCAGAATGGTTTCAACATTTCAACATTGCGAATTTTGGCCTTCTTTTGCCAAAAACTGCAAATTTTTTCAAGGTTTTTGAAAATTTGTCGTTTTTTAGGTTTATGCAGCCTCAAGAGCCAAGGAGCCTCCTATAGGGTTTGATAATAGGTTACTGTATAGTTTCTAGACGTAAGGGAATGTTTTTCAAGATTTAAACATCACGAAATATAGCATTTTTTGACAAAAATAGCATTTTTTAAATAAAAATAGCATTTTGACAAAGAAATTTAACATCCCTTGTCATTATTCAAGGTTTTTCGGCCTCAAGGTTCAGAAACCTCCTTATTGTTTGATAATAGGTGGCTGCATAGTTTCTAGTGGTAATGGAATGGTTTTCAACATTTTAGCATCACGAAGTTTAGCAATTATTTGAAAGTTTTTTTTTTCAAGTTTTTCTAACCTTAGAAACCCAGAAATCTCCTCTAGGACTTGACAATAGGTTGCTCAAAATTTTTTTTATCGGCCATAGAATAGTTTTCATCTTTTAATCTCACAAGTTTTATTGATTTTTTAAAACTTGCAATTTTTTCACGTTTATGACAATTTTTGTCATTTTATGATAGCCTCAAGAGCCAAAGAACCTCCTCTAGTTTTTGATAAAAATTTATTGTATAGTTTCTAGATGCAATGGAGGGTTTTTGAAGATTTAATTATTTAACGAGTTTTAGGCTTTTTGGAAAAATTTTTGGCAATCTCGTTTTTTGAAATTGTTTGTCATTCTTTTAGGTTTTGCCGGCCTCAAGAGCCAAGAAACCCTTTTCAAGGTTTGATAGTAAGCTGCTGCTTAGTTTCTGGAGTTAATAGAATGATGCTCTGAAGATTTTTATATCACGAATATTTGCAAGATTTTGTTAGAATTTGCTATTGTTTTTGAAATTTAATGAATTTTTTGTCCTTTTCTGAGTTTAACGATCATTACTGGCCAACGAAGCTTTTCAAGTCTTGCAGATGTGTTAGATGACACAAATCGAGTGAGAAAAAAATTTTTTCGGACATTTTCTTTACTGCGAAATTTGGAAACCATTCTTTTGAAATTTGCACTTTCAGTTTTTTTGTCTATATGGTCTAGTTACTAACAGGGCTATAAAACTTGAGGTAGAGTCGAATCTCATATTGGAAAAAATTCCTAACTCTTTCTCTCTCTCTCTCTCTCTCTGTGTATGTGTGTGTGTGTGTGTTTGTGTTGGTTGGCGTTTCCTTCGTTCTTTCTCGCTCACGTTTAATCTCGCACTCTCTCTCTCTCTCTCTCTCTCTCTCTCTCTCCTTAACTAGTTTGTTGATGCCGCAGTTCAGCGGCTGTCGGCTGTTATGTGCCGTGATGTCATCGTCTATTACCTTAATATCAGGCTGCTTCAATCAAGTGAAAGCTTACCTCACTAAACAGTAGCTACGTACTGACGAAGCCAACCGCTCGCTGGTCGTTTGAGAACAATTCACCCGACGTGTCAATTTCAATGAAGATTTTTATCTAGCCTGGGAAAGGGACCAGAAAAATGGTATTTGCTATCTTACATCTAAAACTGCTTTTATAGATTGTGTCAATTATTAACAGACGATAAAATTTATTCATCATTCGAAATATGACTTTATTAAATTCAATGATGGCCTATATTTGTGATTTTAGTAGCATCTCTTATTTCAATATTACAAATTTTGTGACTCGCTGGATTTTTTTCTGAAATCTGTGCTAATTAGTTTTCAAGAGTTGGTATTTGAATAACATTTTTTTCAGGTGCCAAGCGTAAAACTGCGAGCGGGGGTATGAGACGACAGCGAATGGATATTGACAGTTTCGTCTCTCCTAACAATACAAACAATAACAATCAAACAAACACCTCCAATATCAACAAAAATAACTCTAGTCAGAACACAACTACGTCATCAGTTGGTAACATGACTGGTGGCAGGAGTACAGCTGCTCAAGATACAAGCAAACGCTCCGATGCATACATTGCTGACTTATTAGTTGTGGCGGATGAGAGAATTGGTAGTTTGCAGAAAGAGGTTGACAACTTCAAATTGCAGAAGGAAAATGCAGAGAAACAAGTAGAAAATTTCAAACGAAAGGTGAAACAACAATTTTTGTAATCTTTGGTTTCTTGAAATAGTGATATAGATGTATGGATCTTAATACAAACGTTTGTGTTCAGTATTATCGATAGCGATACCCGAGAGAAAATATTAGAGGCTTTGTCTTGGTTTAATTTCCACTAGTTTACAAACCAATTTCTTCAGCCACTCAGGCTGTTCTACGACCGAATTTCGATAGCATCCTTTATTGCGCTTGATAGTGCGTTCGGTTTGAATTGTTCTTTGTCACACAGATGCTAAGCTGTAGGCGGATCTTATATTTCTGTAAGCTATATTTCTCTTCTCGGAGTTTTTACGAACCCAAGATGAGTTGTGTTGATCGATCTTCACTTTTTAAGTCGACCGATTGTCAGTAAAATATGATGCAAAAGTCGATCAAAAACGTGAAAACAAGCGAAGCTGAGAGAAAGGGAAAGGTTTTTGCTCATGTAATATTCTGAGAGAGAAAGATAGGTGAGAAAAGGTTCTCGCTAAGGTAGCTAATTTTTGGCTCGTCTGAAAATCTCAATGTTTTCTTTAGTTTTAGCTCCAACTGTTTGGGCCAAAGTCGTTTGTCTTACAAATTTTAAAAAAACGTTTGGGAGCATTTTGTGCTTTAACTATTTATGTAACTCTGAGGTGCCTTTTGGGCTCATTTATTTTTATTCTGCTTTTTTTAGACGCTATTAGATTGTATTCTTGTAGTTTCTACCTTCTGTGGTTCCAATCAGTTTTTGCAAGGGATCTGCAGAATTTTTGATTTAATTAATATCAATTTTATTTTGCTTCTACTGAGCAATTTTGTAAGATTTAGACAAATTGAAGCCTGTTTTTTTTCTTGAGTCTCTGCAAAATAAGTGCTCTCAAACGTAGAACTTGAATTGTATTTGGGCGTGGTCTTTTTTGTTTGCTGTTAAGCAAAGTTTGTAGCAATTGTAATAGTTCTGCAATTTATCGCATGACCAATTATTTGGCTCGCGCGTTTCATTTTGTGCTCAGAAGCGAGATCAGCAGATAAAGCCCGGAGTGCGTTAAGTGGCTGAGTAGCTCTCATAGAGCCTTAGTAGTCTAAGTATGCGAATATGCTAAGCTTCAGGCGAGATAAATTCTTGAATTGAACGGTGGTTCTTGAAGTCACATACTCTCTCCCCCTACCCAACTGACCACCTTCCTCAGCACCCCTCCCCTCCACTCCACCCTTCACCAGTCAATTTGGACCCCCTTTATTCAGCCCTTAATGAAGAGGGTCCAAATTGCCTGGTTGAGGAGGGTAGAGTAGAGGGGAGGGGTGTTAAAAAAGGGGATCAGTTCAGTAGGGACATCAGCTTGGTCATGTATTTGAGGGCAGCTAATAGAAACAAAAATAAGTTAAACAGATTCTTAATCAAAATATAACACCTGGGCTTTTAATTTTATTTTTTTTTTGGTTTGTTTCTTTTACTTTCTTTTTTTTAGATTGCAGATCTACGATGCTATTGCGGTTATTTTCTTACAATCTGCTGGCCTTGTTCCTAGTTTGATTTGATTTGAGAACAGAAAAGGTAGCTACTGGGCCCATGAGAATAATCGTGGTAGAGTGACAACACGAAGAGAAATTGCAATCAGATTTTGCTTTCTTTTTCTTTCCCCGCCAATCTTTGTTTCGAGTTGAATAACTGGTTGTTGTTCTAACAACTTCGTCCAAAAGTAGTTTGCCCTGGTCCAGTGTTTTCTTACGTAGTCATTTCTGGTGTCTCAAGGATTTTTTGTTTGTTTGACGCTCACATTTGTTGTACATCCGTTCATGGAGAACAGCTGGAAACGCCCATTTCACTCATTGTCTTTTATTAATAGTCGCACAGCGATCGATAGCTGGGGCTATTATTGGCCTTCTCTTGGTTTTTTTTACAATTCAAAGAATTTGAATTGTATTGGGGCGCTGTCTTTTTTTTAAGCGAGTGGTTTTGCGGCGTGAATTTTTTTAGCTCTAATTTTAAAGTGGAGTGAGAAAATGGTGTTTGAACAAAAATTCGGTTTCTCGGTAGTGGTTTTTTTGTTCACATGCGGCAATTTCATTCCGATTTTTACAGTTTTTCGATTTTTTGGATCAGATTTTTTTCTAAATGGTTTTCCCAATCCATTCACAGCTCATTCTAGGCCTAGTTTTTTGTTTGAATTGAATTTTCATTTCTCGCTAGTGGTTTTTTTTGTTCACATGCAGCAGTTTGACATTGATTTTCTGTTTTTTTCTTATTTTTTGATCTGATTTTTTAAAAATGGTTTTCTCAATTGACTCATAGTCCCTTCTTGGTCTAGTTTTTCTGTTTAGTCAATGTAAATTCTTTGAATTGTATGTCAGGACTTGTCCTGCTATGTTTTTTATTTCGTCCTCATGATTTTTGTTACGACCATATGACGTCACAGCCACTGTTTGCTCATTCGTTCATGCAATTTCAACTGAATTGCATGTGTGACGTCATTTGTCGCTCTTAGTGGAGCGAGTGTATTTGTTCATGCGCGTGATTAAATTTTTGGTCACACTTGACTTACCTCACTCTCAAAAATGACTTCCTCACTTTGAATTTGACTTTTATTTACTTTAATTCAAAGAGGTAAGGTCAAATGGGTGTGTGTCACTCTAAATGAAGGTTATTTGAGATCAGCTAATAGAGGTAGCAATAACTTATACAGATTTTTAATCAAAATATAACAGATCAGCCTTCAATGAAAAGACGAATTTTTTTGGTCTGACTTTTTTACTGTTTTTTTAGACTGCCGGTCTACGAATCTATTGCGGATTTTTTTCTGGCAATCTGCCAGCTATGTTTGTCGAATTTGTCTATGTGTTTCTATTCTGATTGTACGTGATAGCAATGGCTTTTTCTTTTTTCGGTGTATTTTGAATTTTAATGCATACTGAAATCGTTTGCTCAATGAAGACCCGTAATATACAGGATCCAGTGGAATGAATTGGGCGACAATATCAATTCATTGCTGAGTTGTTAGAAGGCTTCGTGTACTTCAACTTATTTCTGTTGCTGTATCAATTTTTTAGGCACGCAATTTTATCTGGCATTCATATTTTTGTTTTACGCCCTTTGGCACTGGTTTTAGTGTTAATCAATTCGGACAGTCGATTAGAGCTCAAACAGGACGTCAAGCTTTTGCGTTTCATTACTTTGAGCACTATTTCATGATTTTTTGCTGTGTTTAATTTTTCGTTTGTGTTTTCCGTTTCACCGAATACGCATCTTTTGCTATTGCATTCGGACATACATGACGCATTGTTTCAAATGAATAGCTCTAATGCTTCAACAATTTTGCGCTCTTTGCTAATTTAGCTGGTGATCACAGTTTAAGGTCACCGAGATAACCGATAAAATCAAATCAGTCGTTAGGAGTTTTTGGTTGTTGGAGCTACTTGAGTTTATTGGAGTTATTAGCTTTTGCCAATTGGTTATTTTGTTAATATAGGGCTTCCCTTTGTTTTTGTTTTGACGCTAAATTCTAATCCGAATTAAACTTCGCTCTGCTTAACGTTTGAAACAGACTGTGCGAATCATTGTTCCTTTCGATTCACCTTTTGTTTTTTTTTTCAATCCCCTAGAAGGTTTCCCCCTTTTGTCCATTTTGTTTGTTTTTGTGACTCAATCAGCCGATTGTTTTTTATTAATAACCGCCGCCAGCCTCTCATATGTTACTCGTTAGGCTCATAACCTTTTTTTTACAATTAAAAGAATTTGAATTGCATTGGGGCGCTGTCTTTTTAATCTGCTTTCAGACTAAGTTTGTTGCATTTTTTTAGTGCTGGGGTCTTTTTATGCAATTTGTTATTTTTCCGATTTATCTTCTGACGCTTTTGAGTTTTCGTCTCAAAAATGAGATAGCAGGTAAAGCCCGGAAGGCATTAAGTGGTCGAGCAATTTCTTAAAGCCTTAAGCTTTATTGGTCTCTAATTATGCGATTTCCCGAAACTGTTTTGAGAAGACATAATTTTATGATGTGAGGGGTGGTTCTTAATTTTTGACTTCCTCAATTCCCCCCAGCCTCCACTCAGCCCCCTGCCCCACCACCTTGACCGCCCACCCTCCTCCAACCTGTAATTTGGACCCCCACGTCCAGCCCTCAGAACCCAACCCTCACATTGGTGGCCCCCCACCCAAACGATTGAGACGTACTCCGCCGCCCTCTGATGCCCACCCTAATGCTAGTATTCCTGAGCCTCAACTACAGGAAGCCAACAGCTCGCCGATCGTTTTAGAGCGTTTTGCTCGACAATAGTCGGTTATATTTTTTATATATCTGTTCACACATTTCCTGATTTTTGAAGATGAATTGGAGTAGTGGTTTTGGTTGCTTCGGTACACTAAGTGGAGCGAAAAAGCGATCGGTTTTGCAG
The DNA here is from genome assembly GCF_964194025.1 of Convolutriloba macropyga. NCBI lineage: Eukaryota > Metazoa > Xenacoelomorpha > Acoela > Convolutidae > Convolutriloba > Convolutriloba macropyga. Next base: position 41,151,710 of record NC_134482.1, on the reverse strand, counting down.
TGTGAAATTTGATAGCTGTAAATTTAAAGTAAAGTGAGGAAAACGGGGTTTGAACAAAAGTTCGCTTTCGCGTTTGCGATGTTTCTTTCGTGAGGCAATTTGACTTCTTCCTAACTTATTTTTTCGAATTTTTTTATCGTGTTTTTCCAAAGGCGTTGAATCGAACCCTATTAATTTCTAGACCTAGTTTTTATTTAGTATATGAAATTTTTTGACATATGTCAAGACTTTCACATTTGACTTCGGACTTATCTCACTTACTTTCTCAATTGAATTGAATTGAGTTCATTCAGCGTTTGACCCGAATACCCCCACGGTCAACAAGTGAGTTCAATAGTAACGGGATAAGCCAGTAAAACCAGGGCACTTTGACCTGTAAAGTAGGATTTAACCAAGTAATGTAATGTAATGTAATAAGTGTTTTGTAATGTGATAAATTGTAATGTAACTTAACTAAAGTTTTCCAAGTTTAACAGACTATACCTCTAATTGGTGATGGTATCACGCTGAGAGCCCTCCATTTTTATAGAATCTAATGAAACTGCACACCAAATCTGAACACTTTTTGTATCATTTAGGCTGTCGAGTTTTCTCTTTATTTTTAATTGTTTGAATCCCAACCGTTAGCAGTAGGGTCAACGGAGGCTATTGTGAGTCAATTTGCCAGTTTTTAATGAATTAGTTCTCACTTTTTTGTTTTAAAATCAGGATAAAATCTGATATTTATTATGATCAGAAGATATTTGAGGTTCTGTTTGGATTTTGATTGTCATTGCTTGAGACCCGATACAATATGTTTGACCTCTTTTATGGGTTACAAAGGTTGAGCCGTGAAAGTTCAGGTTTAATTCTCCGGTTTGACATTTGTCAACTGTGGGCTTCTTCTTAAATTAATTTTCCTCGGTACAGAAATTGCGCTATTCTCCAGGAGCTACGTTTGTTGTATTTCCGTTCATTTAGAACATGATGTTGCACATTTTATTCAAAAAATTTGACTATATTGTTTGTTTATTTGATGTACAATCTTGTTTCATTGTTGGAATTTTTTTATTCATTTGACTATATTGTGCCTTTTGGAGCCATGTCAAATAAAGAGTGACTTGTCATCGCATGTATTCTAGTCCAGCAAAAAGTATTTTTTTTGTTATTACCCTTTTCCGTGAGTAATTTTTCTTCCGATATTCCCGCAAAAGTATCCGCCCATTTTAAAAATCTTGTTTTAATCTTCAAATTGATTGCAACAAAACGGAACTTATCAGTTTTTAATCTTTAATGGCGTTCATAATGGTCGTGTATTATTTATTGTAATTGTACTACCGATGCCAAAAGGAATCATTTTGTCTAGCTATGCGCGGATCTATTTTTCCAATGGTTATTAAATTTCTCAGATTGTTAAGATTGAATAAAAATCGAATTAGTTTTTGATTCTTATTGTCAGCCGCCATTTTTGTTTTAATTCTTTGATGCGGCGAAGCTACACTGTTGAATTCTCTTACACACAACGCGTTAAGCGTTTACCTTGCTTGAAACTAAAAGCTAAAACTAATTTTTTGCACGTTCTTAATTTATAAATCGTTACATTTTTCATCAACAATTCGCTTTATAAAGTATTTTGTACCGAGTATAATAGAAAGCCATATTTAATCTTCAACGTTGCTCTTCAAATTTTACTGCGAGTAATTTCATACTGGTTTTGTACATTTGGTTTTTACTAATTTGGTTATAACTTTTTATCTGGTTATATTTTTCAATATTGATATCATCGGTGTGTAGTTGAGAGAGAAGTTAGTTATGAGTGGTAGTGTTAAGAGGTCCACCTATCGGTCTACGTCATCATTGGGCACAAAGTACCCTTCGTCATCGTCGTTACATAAAAGTGTCAAGTACAAACCTAAGCGCAAGGTAAGGGTCAAAAGATATTTGAAAAAAGCCTTATCTGATTAGTTTTTGAACTATGCTGAAAGATTCTGAATGTGAAGGAAATTTGGTACATTTCGATTTTGTATATTTGTATATTTAATAGCCGCCCTCATCTTCTCAGCCGGCTATTATAGCGCTCCTATTTTTTTTTTTTTTACTTCGTCGAATAAAAAAGTGTTTCGCTTTACCTCATTTTGCCGCCTTTTCAACATTTTGCGTGAAATCTTTTTGACTTCTCTAGGCTAGTTTCTCTCTTCTCTCATTCTGCTAAAAGTGATTTTGAACATCAGTTGCTCAGCAAAGCAATTCAAAATGAACAGTCAGTATAAAAAATTGAAGTCAGAAATAGAAACGGGATAAACCCATAAAGCCCAATTTTAGATGCCCGCTATTTGAACGTCGGTCCTATAAGTATTAGTTACCTCTCTCTAATGCTGATTGTTATTGATAGTAGCCCCTGTAGCCTCTCTCTAAGAAACAGAAGTATGTTCAACTACGAAATGCCATCAAAATAAATCGGACTTAAAAAAATGTTTTTGTACGAAAATCTTTTTTTTTTCAATATCTTCTGTTATTTCAATCCCAGTCATGCTTATTGGAATCAACGGCGGCTATTTTCCGGCAATCTGCCGGGTATGTTTCGATTTTTTATTGTAAAGTTTTGAGCAGATAGCATCATTGCATAAGAGTTTCAAGTACAAACAAAATCTGAAGGTAAGTATTTATCGAAAAACGTATCCTAATGATATTGTCAGGAGTCTATTGAATCTGGGCCACGACTTGTCTACTTATTTTTTTGAATTTTTTGTTGCAAGAGATTATAATTTTCAATTATTCATCTGTTCACTGCTGAAGCGTGATCACATTTATTTGTTTTTTAACCGTTCTTGTGGGAGGATGATAATGGTTTAGCATGTCAACTCAACTGATCTCGATCGCAAAACGTTTTAATGCAAAATTTTTGTTTGACAGTTTTGCTCTAGAACATTCTTTCGATGTCTTTTCTTGAGTGATTTTTTTACGCTTGACTGCTTAGTTTTTGCGCTATCTAAATTGCTTTTTTTTTCAAAATTTAAGTCTGTTGCAAAGACAAAAGTGATTGTAAGATAAGAAATAGCTAGGCCCTGATAGCTGATCGGTTGCTGTCTATGGCTGTTGCTTGTTCGAATCTTTAGCACACATGAAGCAGCAATATCTAGGCTATAGCTCGCTTTGAAGTAAATTTGTCCGACGTTAGTCGGTTTATGTTTTCTCTTGCTCATCTGATTTCTGAATTTTTTCCGAAATATCATATGAGTGCTTTCATTTGAAATTGATCGAACGAATAAATTAACCATTTTTTTCCTAAGTAACCAACATTTTTTGCTCACATGTTGGCGTTCGTTTTGAGCCCTAGGTTCTGAAATCATCGAGTCTTGTTATTTTTTGCGGACAATTTGTGAGCAACAAATAGTAGATCGAAAATGGCTTTAGTTGCAATTCAAAACGCGCTATAGGCTTCCATGTATTCAGAGTGCTGTCAAAAGTTTCCATTGAGTGGTTCAAGATCTAGCACACGTGCTGATGCTGTTTTTGTAGTTGCGAAAAGGCAACTATTTACTTTATTAATTGCTCTCAAACAAAGTTTGTAGCAATTATATTAGTCTTGTCGGTCTTTTTTATGTGATTTTTCGCTTGACAGCTTTTTCGTCCGACCCATTTGACGTTCGTCCTCAAAAACGGGATAAACAGGTTGCGCCCAGCGGGCATTAAGTGCTGTTAGAGCCTTTCAGCTCACTAGTTTCCAAGTATGCGATTCACAGAAACTGTTTTGGAGACTTATACTTATGGTGTGAAGGGCGGTCTTTAGAAGTTGACCCCCCCCCACACACACACCCCCTTCACATCAGCTCACGTCACCCCCCCCCCCCCCCCCCTCTATCCTCACCCTTGCACATCGTTCATTCCGTAAGTTCCCTGTGCAGCCAAAAAACCCTCCCACCGTTCACCACCCCCCCCCCCCCCCCACTGTTGCCCCCCCCTCCCGGTGCACCCCCCCACCGCTGCTTCTCACTAAACCGTGGCTAGCTACTGACGAAGCCAGCCGGTCGTTTGAGAGCATTTTGCACGACGTTAGAGGGTTGTTTGTGTTTTTTGTCGTTTGCATTAATTTTTTGTGAAACTCTGATTGTAAATCATGCTGCGTTTCGTCCCGTTTTCTGCCAGTTATTATGCGAATATAGGTGCTGGAGGTTTTTGTATACTCTTTCGGCTGTAGTTTTGTCCACAATCGTTTCCTAAATTCTGTTTTATTGATGAATCACCAGCTACAACAGAAATGCATTCACTTCTTGAAGTCAATTGAGAATATGAACTGACTAAAGATTAGCAGAGAGCACTCCTGTAAGTGTATCTTAGAGCTGTTATTTGAAAAACCTTATTGGTTGAAATTTGTTTCAACAATAGAATGTAAATAATAGTTTCAAATTTTGCAAGCCGCACTTCCTTCTTGTTTTGATTTCAGAAATAGTTCTAACTAATAGTCTCAGCAGTGTTTTTATCGGATCGCGTCCGATTTTTTATTTGCCCTTACTTAGACTTAGTGTTTTTTTCTAAACAACTGCACAAAGGAGGCGTTCAATGCCTTTCCTAAAATAAGAACTGCTTTTTTTCCCAGCAATGCGACTTAGATGGTGTCTTAAGATGTTTTACGGGTGCATCAGATTTCAGTAGATTTTGAGATTTTGTTGGTCTGTAGTTTATATTTGCAGTGTCATAGGTGTTCACTGGGTTGTATTCTGCAACAATTGGTTCTCAAAGTAAGAGCTAAAACTTCAAAAACATTTCAAACCTTTCCTCTAAAAAAATGAGATCTACGGTGAAGTTTAAATGAGGCAACCAGTTCCATTACTTAAGATCGCTTTGTTTTTTTTGAAAATTTAAAATTGATGAAAACCAAATCTAGACCCTTTCCTGTTCAGTGACTTCCGAACTGTGTGTGACTGCAGTGGATTCTTTTAACGATTTCCCCTAGCTTGTTTTTCTCTTTGTAAATTAAGCCATTACATAAGAAATTTCGGGAGCTTTGAATTTGCAATTAATATGCAGCCTCTGAGCTGGGTAAATAATTTTGAAAAGATCAGATTGTTTTCAAATTTTGCGTTATCATTTGAACTCAAAAGCCCTTTGTAAATAGCAAAAATTAATTACAGAACATGATATCAAAGTTGCGCGAAATTCGATTTCATTATTCGATTTAAATTATCGTTGGTTGTTGAATTGACGTCCTCAATTAGTTTTTCTATTTATTCACTCGGCAATATTCGAACCTCTTTTCCCAAGCCTCTTTTCCCACCCCCTTTTTGTTTTTTTGTAGATGAATTTTTGTGAGAATCAAGGAAATAGTTCTTAAACCACCATTTGTTTGTGAAGTAATGATTGATTTTTAGGTCGAATCACGTGATGAGGAGATTGACAGACTGTCTCGTCTGTTGGAGACTGGAAGACCTCATGACTCCATAGCTACAGAGGCCAAGGGACACGCCAGTGACAAACTTATACAACATCTCAACTTACAGGTCACCTCATCATACCCCCACCCCCTCCAGCCCATATGTAGTTGATACTATTGGTTTTCTGTTTTTTCACCCCTATTTATTTGACCGCTATATTTTAACCCCGATCTAACCACCCCTGTATCATTTAACCCCTCTACGCACTTATAATGGTATGTATTAATTGTAATAGTTTGTCCACCATTTATTAGGCTATGAAAACCATTATCAGTGAAAAAACACGGTTAACATTGGTCAACTGAACAAGAGCTAAATTTAAGACCAGCCTTAACTGTAGGGGTCATGCCAGAATAGTCCGAAGTATTCATGAGCAATTGTCAAAAATGAGTTCGAAAAATTGAATTGAAATTCAAAGTTTCCATTTTTATTTAGCATGCAATTAAGGTAAAGCATAAGGATATACAAAAAGTCGCAGTCTTAGTCTAAGAAGTCGAAATTGAGACCCGATTTTCCATCAGGAGGAAAAATTTTCCATTCGAGGTGAGAACTTCTCGAATGTTTGTCAGTTATGGAGGAATCGTTTGTCTTGGAGTCGAATAGAGTCAGTCATAGTCTCGGTTTGTTCAGCTTGGTCAGAAGGAATGAAACGGTTGGTTGGTTTTCCAGTTCGGCTTTGATGCTTAATAGAGGAATACGTAAGCATTCTATAACTCGATTAGTCAGTATTTTATTGAGAGATATTGGTCTCTCGTTAAATAACCATTTTACAGCAAAGTATTCGATTTTTTTTCTATTACAGAAACCATCTCCAAAAGTATTATTGGTATGTTTTTGCATTTATTGTGGCTGCAGTTTATATTGCCACTCAGCCGGCAACTTTAGATTTAACTTAACCCTCTTTTCGTTTCTTAACCCTCTTTTTCTTACATAGTGAGGAGAAGTTCCTGAACTTAAACTAAATCAACCCCCCCCCCCCCCCCTCCACCCACAAAATAATTTAATATATAATTAATTTAATAATTTCAATAATAATTAATATTGTGATTTTATTAATTGATTATTTTATCAATTGTTTATTTTTAATAGTCGCGAAGCGGTAGCGGCTATTATTGGGGACATCGTGGTTTTTTTTACAATTCAAAGAATTTGATTTGTATCGAGGCTCTCTTTTTTGCTAACACATTTTCATGATTTTTGAAGTCAATTTGGAGTAGTGATTTTGGTCACACCGAAACAGGAAGTGGAGCGAAAAATTGAGTGGTTTTGTGGCGTGAAATTTTTCGCGCTAATTTTAAAGTGGAGTGAGAAAACGGGGTTTGAACAAAAATTCGCTTTCTCGCTAGTTACTTTTTGTTCACTTGTGGCAATTTCACTTCGATTTTTTACTGTCTTTTTTTATTTTTTAGATCGGATTTTTTTTCTAAATGGTTCTTCCAATCCATTCATAGTCCGTTCTAGGCCTAGTTTTTTTTAAACCAAATTTCATTTTTCGCTAGTGGTTTTTTGTTCACATGCTGCACTTTAACTTTTATTTTGTTTTTATTTTTTATCTGATTTTTTAGAAACGGTTTTCCCATTTCACTCATAGTCCGCTCTAGGTCTAGTCGTTTGTTTAGTCAATGAAAATTCTATAAATTGTACGTCAGTACTTGTCCTGCTATGTTTTTTCATTTCGTCGTCTCCATCGATGATTCTTACGACCTGAATTCTTGGAATTGACTTTTTCAATAACTTCAGTGATTTCAACTGCGTGACGTCATTTCTGTTTGTATTACAATTGCGTGACGTACCTTACTAAAAAACGACTTCTGAACTCACTTATGGAACTTTATATTTTATGAACATTTACAAGTTAAAGATCAATAGTGTGCATATAAGTAGTGCCAAACTTTTGGGCCCTAATTCTTGAGTAATTCTCGGATATCAATTTTGAAAAAGCTCTTTTAGGGACTTTTCCATATAGACCGTATGTGTCATAAAATTGACAGTCCGAATCTAACCCAAAATGTCTAGTGGTCTATTAAGGGACTGGTGGTCGATCTGTGTATCTTATTCTTTAGTTGTTTCAATTCATGGAAGGCCGCAAGCGTCTATCGCGGCTATTTTCCGTCAATCTGCCGGCTATGTGTTTTAATAGTGATATATTTTAAAATTAATTATGTTAAATATAACCGTAAAAAATTTTTATAGAGTTAGAGAACGCTGACGTTTACTACCCTTAGTTGGCAGCGGACTGAGATCCAGCGGTGGTCGAACCCTCAGTTGGTGTTTGGAAACAAGGGAATCGCTTTTTTATCTGGTACTGGTACTTGGGGTGCAAAAACCCGTAGATGTACGCATTGTATACGCACGCCGACTTCGCAAACAGGGCTGGGAATGTTGACAATCGTGGAGGGATGTTCTCAGGTCCTGAGAATTGCCCGACCAGACCGACGATGGCGTAGGGGCTCCAGGCGATTGCGAAGAACATGACGCAAGTCATGCCCACCTTTGCTATTGCCAGCTCCTTGTTTTGCTAAAATGTGAACCATTTTATAAATTAGGAGGAAAATTAGTGGAAATTCAGTCTTTTTCTGGTATTTTTACCCCGAAGTTTTCCCCCTTTTTTGTTACTTTTTTTAAAAAACGAGAAAACTATACTTTTTAAAAGCATTGCATTCTTCATTTTTCTTGGGCTGTATATTCAGAATTGAATAAATGTGAGCTTTCAAACAATCATTGGATTGAAAATCGATACTTGTACTAATAGCTTTTTAGATCTATCAACAGCATTTCGACATGCTTTGAATATGTTCCAATATCTGCTTTGCGCTGTTTCTTTAGCTTCGAAAATTGCAGTATTTAATTTTCGAAGCCATTCGTCCAATTTTAAAAGCCGTTAGTCCCTTAAAAATAGCAATCATTGTTTTTATAGCTGCGAAGCTGAAAGCTGAGCGTAGCTAAATTGCGGTGCTCTTGGTTTTTTTTACAATTCAAAGAATTTGAATTGTATTGGGGCGCTGTCTTTTTTTTAAGATCTGTTCACACATTTTCATGATTTTTGAAGTCAAATTGAAGCAGTGATTTTGGTCACGCCGAAACAGGAAATGGAGCGAAAAAGCGAGTGGTTTTGCGGCGTGAAATTTTATCGCTCTAATTTTAAAGTAGAGTGAGAATACGGTGTTTGAACAAAAATTCGGTTTCTCGGTAGTGGTTTTTTGTTCACATGCGGCAATTTCACTCTGATTTTTACTGTTTTTTAGATTTTTTGGATCGGATTTTTTTAAATGGTTTTCCCAATGCATTCACAGCTCATTTTAGGCCTAGTTTTTTGTTTGAATTAAATTTTCATTTCTCGCTAGTGGTTTTTTGTTCACATGCGGCATTTTGACATTGATTTTTTGTTTTTTTTCTTATTTTTTGATCTGATTTTTTTAAAATGGTTTTCTCAATTCACTCATAGTCCATTCTAGGTCTAGTTTTTCTGTTTAGTCAATGAAAATTCTTTGAATTGTACGTCAGGACTTGTCCTGCTATGTTTTTTTTGTTTCGTCGTCTGACGCTTTTTTTTCGTTTTACATTTGTTCACACAGCAAAGCTGAAAAAGTCAAATATTCTGAATGACTTCTTCCTCTCACTAACAGCATTTGCGCGCGTGACGTCATTTCTCACTCGCTTTAGCGGAGGTTTTTAGGTTATTTGCGTGATTAGATTTTGATCATACGTGACTTACCTCACTCAATAAAATGACTTCTGCACTTTAAAACTTGAGTTTAATTTGAATTTGTTTCAGGTCAAAGGAACTCATATGTGCAGTAAAGGTCCCTAATAAGAGGCTTCTGTGGAATGAATGTAACAAGCTTTATTAATTAATCGCTGAAAGTTTTTTAGCCTAGTTTTTTGAGCGGAGTCGATTTTTTTTCAATTTAGATCTGTATCTGTTTCTATCTCTATTATATGGCACGCAGGTCTATTCTTTCGCAGCTATTCCGGCAATCTGCCGGCTATGTTAAAAGCATTGGTCCTATATAAATCTTTTCAACAAAATTTTGCGAAGTAAAAATGTATTATTTGCCAAGTGACAGGTCAAACTTTTTAATTTACCGGTTTATTTCTTGAAGTTCAGACGACCGTTTTAAAAATGAAATATTTGTTGGAATCTTCCGATATGCTGTAATAGAAAAAAAAGCTCTCTGACCAAATCTGTGAAGCAGAAATGTATTTTTCGAAATTTTGCCTGAACGAACAAGGTCCATTTTAAAAAAAAATTGGAAGTACCTGTTTCTTTTCCTTCTTGTCAGTGGCACCCGAGTTGCGCACAGTCTCGAATATTGAGTAGTAGAAGTACATGTTCATTGTCATTGGAGTCATGAATACCATGATGTACATGAAGATGACGAAGCTCCTGGTTGTCAAGTCCTGAGTGACGTAGTCAAACGTGCAACTGGTTTGGAACCCTGAAAGAGAACCAACCCATTGTTTAATTGCTCTGGAACGAAGTTTGAAGCAATTATTGTAAACGTGTGCAAACTTTTTCCATGCAAAATTTTGGCTCGAACGTGTTTGCGCTTTTGTTCTATGATAGTCGTCTTGAGTGACTTTTTCATACGTTTGTCGGTTTATGTTTTTTTCCACAAAATATTTTTGATCGGGTGAAAATTTAGGGCACCCGTAGAATAGAATTAAGAATTTCTCGAAGCATTGGGGACGCAAACTTTATTGTACTGAAGTTGAAAAAAATCTTTCAAAGAAAGTTTTGGCGTTTTTGATTAACTTGGATGTTCGAGTTTTGCTCATGATCGATTGACTATTGGTTATCCGGTTATTGGCTGTAATATTTCAGTTGTGTTATAAAGATCTCAAAATGCTAATTTTAAGTTACCGGAAAGCGACAAATATTATCTTGGACATTAAACTGCAGAATCTTTACTTGTATAGTTAATATGGTTTGGTAGCAAAATTTTAGTAGAAAAAAAATCAACTTTCTTGCATTCAAGTTTGCAAGAAAATGTTGCTTTTTTTCTACCGCCGGAAAAGGTTAGAGAAACAAGAGAATTGACAAGTTTTGAAAGAGTTGAGCTCAGCTTACCGTCCATAATGAAGCCACCGATTCCGAATGAAGGCAAAATGGCAAAGATTGAAGCATAAGCCCACACCATTAGTGCAATTCTGAATGATCTGAATCTGCTGGCGATTCGGTTCGCATCGGCAGCGAAACAGATCATAATGTATCGATCATAAGCAATGGCAGTCATGCCCATTATTGACCCAACACCTCCGAATGACGTCAGAGCTCCGTACGCGTCACAACCTTAAATGAACAGTTCAAATATTAGATTTTAAGTTTCGGCCAAAAGTTACACATAGCGGACATATAGGTTCCATAATTGCAATTTTTTGACACCGTTTTTTAAATTCTTTAGCTCACTGAAAAAAAACGTTTGGTTTCGCTTGTAGTATATATTGCTACAAACCTTTTCAAGTTTAGACAGTTGCCATTTTTGCGATTCAAGAATGTAAACTTTTTTGAAGCCTTTTCCATATTTCAAAATTTTTTGGATATGTTTTCTGCAAGAGCTTCAATGGAAGGACCTACAGGAAAATAATAGATTTCATCTTCAATTTCCAGCTTCCAAGAAAGTAAAGTGATTTCTAATTGAAGAATTCAATTTTTTCCATTTTCTATAAGGAAGCTAAGAACGGTGAAATGAGCTGTCTGAAAAAAAAGCTTTCGTAGATAACTACAGCTTGATGATGCGAATAAACTGTGATGGAATGGGCTTGGTGACTTACCGAAGTCTCCGAATTTCCACTCCTTTTGGAAACTGGCAATCATCATCATAGGCTGACAAGTGATAACCATGAACAGGTCAATACACGATAGATTCAGCAGCAACAAGTTAGATGGCGTCTTGAGAGACTTAGTCCTGAAAAAGAATCCGTATGCGAGGAAGAGGCAAATTTAATTGACCGCCATAGTAGCAAGTAAAAATAAGTCAATTAATCTCAATTCAGAACGTCAAATCTGAAAAAGATCTCGATGGTTATAATCGCTTCTGCATAATTGCCAACCTGCTATAAGTGAGCTCGCACCCAACGAAATGAGACTCTTGTAATGCTAATAAAAATTTTGACCTTATTTCTAATTGATGTGATATTTAACACCAAGTTATGAGATAACCCTAGTAGCAATTGATGAAAGATGAAAAGAGTGCTTACGTGAGGAATATATAGATGACCGTCAAGTTCCCGAGAAGCCCGAAGGTGGTCAAGAACATGAGAATGACTCCGATGACGATATGCTCCGCCGATTCCACCTCCCCATAGAATTTCTCCTTCCACGCTTCATCCACAAGTGCCTCCATTGTTGTGTCATTGGAATCCATCTTTTGCTATTCTCCTCTGATAATGGAACTGATTACGTCAGATCTGTTTCCACCCCCCCCCCCTCACTCCCCTCCCTCCCTCCCTCCCGCACACCTTCACCTCATAAATAAAATGTTATTTTCGTTTCGTACCTTATTTGGATCAAAAATGGGTCTGATAAAAGCTGACGTGACTTTTCAATGCAAACCATGCGGATAGTAACATCCAATTCTAAAAAAATTAATTATCGATTGTCGTATTTTCGAATTGGAATTGGAAACAGATCTACTTATTATTTTTACTCTGAATATGCTGCGTTGATGTTTCTGTAAGGATGTTAAGTCCGTGATATTTCAATCGGATCTCAAGCCTATAGGCAAACTCGTACAAAGTGAATCCTAGTCCAACTTTTAATATTAATTCTCAATTTTCAATAAAAAATCTGCGTGGAGTAATGCTTTTTAAGGGTTATTAGAGCGTCTTCCTCAGAAATTGGAGCGCAGACTTTGATTTGGTTCAAGAATTTAATTTGGTGCAAGGATTAATAAGTTTTTTTAAAATGAAGTTCCTAGAAGGTCTTTGTGATTAGTAACTTGAGGGCTGAATTTGATTCCGGAAATAGTTCTGCTGATCAAATGTTGGCTGATGTAAAAATAGACAAATTGGTTTTGGATTAGTTCTTCTTCACGCCGAAATTCTAATTAGATCAAATTTGCAGTGTGGTAAATATTTGTCATTTATTTGATAGTTTTATTAAATTTGTTCCATAGGGCATTAAAAAATCAGTTTCCTTGAAAATGTTGTGAAATGACTATCTATCTGCCTGAACTATGATGAAGTTCGATGAGCATGACTATTGTAAATTTATGGCGAAAAAGTTTCTAAAATTGATTCGTCATTTTGATGCTCATTTAGGCGATTTTGTTACTTATGGTCCCTTTTGATTCAAGGGAGAAGAAAACTATTCATTCAGATTTTTTTGACAAGAAAACGAACCTCGCGTGCTTAGTTTTGCTGTAAAAAAACGGTATGTTTATACTTATGAGGTTCAAAAATATATTTTAATGCCATTTAATTTTCTAATCACAGCAGGAAAAATAGTTCAATGCATTTAACAACCTATTCTTAAGTGGCTCTTGTCTTTCGGTTGTTTGTCAACAATTCTGTCAATATAACTTTAATTTTTAAAAAAGTTTTAAAATGACAGATTTTCAAGAAGACGAGTTTGCCTAAATTCCGTTCGAGTGTTTCACTCCAATTAGCGAAATTAAAATGAGTCTCAAAGATTTCAATCTTCATTTTATACCCTTTCAGTCAACTTAGCATGCATAAGTGAACGCTAAATCGGATAAGAACTGAAAATTAGACGAAGCTAATCAAGCTTGAAATTTAAACTAGAGATAATCTCTCAAAAAACTGACAAGTTTCAAAATGCTCTTGCAAAAACGGGAAGTTTTCTTTCAAGGCAGATTAAGAGTTCGGGAATTTAAATTGGTAAATAATTTTCGGCCTTTTTGAAATGTTAATAGGACTTCAAAAGATGTTAAAATGACATTAAATGGTGCTTTTATTGGTAGGAAAATTGCTAAATCGGATAATCAAAAAGCGAGAAAGGAATATTTTCTCGGATTTATTTACTGTTCAATTCTCGATAGATTTTTGTATCGGCAAAAATGATAGAGGTCAAGCGACCAATACGTTGATGTTAATTGACGACAGACTATTAACCACATAACTGTTTGTGGGCTAAAAATTTTCAGGATTTTTGTACCCCCCCCCCCCCCCTACAGCGTAGTGGGTACATATTGAGTCCTCTTTTGCACACAGTGCCATATTATGTGGCAACTAGTATATTACAATTGGTTTCTTAAAGGGCACTACAAAACTGAAGCTGAATGGACTTTCTTTGATTTTTGTATGTACCAGGTTACAAGTCAAATTGCTAACTTTTCCTCTTCGATTGGATCTTTTCCGTTTGCCCCCCCCCCCCCAGTTACAGAGCACTTGCCATTACAGAGTAAAATCATTAAGTAAAAATATGGCACGTGCGTCTGGGGGTTCAAATAATGGGTCTTTCCCATTATAGCCCTCCCAGCTTAGTGGTCAGATAACCTATAGCCCCCCAAACATGGTAATTATACCATAATGGGGGGCTATAATTTCATGGGGGCTATAATGGGAAAGACCCCAAATAATATGCACCCACTAAGCTGGGGGGACACAAACGGAAAAGATCCCTTAATCTCCATATTGCCAACTTTTCCTCTTCGATTTTAGGTAGACTATTTACAAAATTCGAACAGAGAGTTAGAAGATAGGCTGCGAAAGGCGATTGAGAGGAAACATGATGCACATCACGAAGCATATGTGGCCACGCGTGAACGAAATGACATTCTGACTGATTTGGAGTACACAGAAGAGTAAGTCACTTTCAGTATCTGTATACCGTATGTGCCCCCCCCCCCCCAAGTTACAGAGCACGTGCACTTACACAGTAAATCAATTTTATAATAATAGGACACCTGGCGCTAGTGAAAATGGCAGACGTACCAAAATATAGAAATTTTACTGCTGGCCAATCACAATTGAGAAAATAGGAATATTGTTTTCTGATTGGCTGATTGCTCAACAAATTCTCCATGTTTTAAAAGTTAACGTTTTAAAGTCTCATGTTCGGTTGTGATAGATTCATATCAAGTCCCACGGGCCGCTGAGGCATGGCCATGGCCCGCGAGGCATGGCAAGATGCGGTAAAAATAATAATCTAGCATTAGGCTTAGTCCAATTGAACGCATAAAGGTACAGTGTTTAAAATTTCTCAACCAATCACATACGTTGAAATTTCTACATTTTGGTACGTCTATTTGTTAAGACGTCACCATGACACCTTGTACTGAAAATGGAAAATGGGAACTTTTGTCCCAAAACTAAAAAGGGATGTTTTATCCCACTTTTTAAATGGGAAATTAATTCCCACATTGCTGACTATATATAGGAAGCAAATTTTTATATCAATTAGTACAGCACAGTTCAGTTTCAGTTCAGTTCAGTTAGTAGTTGATATTCCGTTCTTCAATCACCCAGTTTTATAGCTATCACCAAGCATTTGTTCAACAGTTGTCAACCAGTTGTTCTCGTTGAAATTACCAGCAGTTGTTTTGTTTGTTAACAAGTTTTAACATATGATATCAATCTTGCTTAAATCCTTATTTATTTTGTACCACCCCAACTGTTTTTATAATAAAATTTTAAATTCTATTCCTTTTATCTTTAGAACATCAAAGCTAAACTCTCTTTGTATACTCCCATTTAAGCGGCGAGTATAAATTGGTGCGACCAGTGAGGCTCACTCAAGGTTAGTAAATTCTATGTTCTAAAGACTCTAACTTTAATATTTAACTTAAATAAAATCTGCTGCGAGGCAAAAAACTTAGGAAAAGTTTCCAAGTTGTCTCATTTCTATGTTCTGACTTAAATAAGTCGAACTTAACACTTTGTTTTAAATCATATGTTAAAATTGTATCAGCTATTACTAAAATTTTCTATCTTTCGTCAGTTATCTGACTTTAATAAAAGACTTAGAAAAATTTCTAAGTTCTCAAATAAAAATAAATTGTACCCAGAGGACGTAATTCTTAGACTATCTAAAGTTGTCTCTGGTACTTACAGAAACACTTAATTTATCTTAGATAAAATAAAGACTTGGCAAACGTCCAAGTATTTTAAATAAAAATGGCTGATGCTCCTATTTCTCTGAGTAATGTATCTTTAACTACTTTTTCAGGTAACGATCCCAGTCAGAGTGCTCTTGACTTTTGGAATTCTGTTGATCAAAAAGTAAAATTTTCGTTAGGAGTTGTTCCTACTGATCCTGATAAGAAAAAGAGTTATGAAAATAGACAGAGATCTCTATTTGGGTCCCTTTTAACCGATACAGCCTTAGAATGGTTTAATACTATCGATGAGGCTAAAGTCTTAAATGATATTAAAAACGACTTTCTTGATAGATTTACTGACGGTCGTGATAAATTTAAGCATAGATTAGAGGTAGAAAATGCTTCTAGACAAGAAGGTGAATTAATAAAAAATTATTTTCATAGAGTCAAGCACGCGGTTGATAAAGGTTGGCCAGAAGACTTAACAAATGTAGCTAACGCTGATCGAGCGCAAGAAGCAGTAATACAATCCAGACAAAGAGAACAGAAATATATTGATTTTGCTATAAGGGGACTGCAACCCCCCTCACTAAAGCGAAAAGCACATGAACGACGTATCAAGAAACCTAACGAAAGTTGGGATGACTTAAAAGAACATCTAATAACGCAAGATTTAACTTGTATAGTTATTAAAGAGAATTCGGCTAAACAACCTTCAGACAAAATATCGTCCTTAGAGACTCAAATTAAGGAACTTACTAGCTTAATAAAAAGTAACGAAGTAAGTGCTATACAAAGTACGAACAACTTCAATAGAGACCCGAATATAAAAGGACGAGCCAATAATACTAGGTTCTGTGAGTATTGTAGAAATCACGGACACTCTATTTCTACTTGTAACAAAAAGAAGTTAGACGATGAAGTACAAAAGATTAGAAAGGAATTATTAGAGCAAAAAGAGACTAAGCCTACATTTAGTAATAACTACAGACGAGGTGCTTGGAATAACAACCAATACAATAGTAGAAATAATAGTTATAATAACAGAGCCCAAAACCCAAATTCCTTTTATAATAACCAGAGCGGCTACAAGTACGGCAATAAATTTAACCAAAATAAGCAATATGACCAAAGATTCCCCCGAGAAAATTCATTTCGGCAAAATGAATATGCTGCTAAACAATTTTATGAGCGTGAAAACAGCCAATTCAATAGAAATCAAGCCCATAGTAATACAAGGCCTACTTTACAACAAGAGACAAAGTCATATAATACGCAAAATGAAAACAACGTTCGTTGGATTCAACAAGAAGAAAACAACGTTGACTATTGTGACGCTATCTCAGATTTATTTCCTTTAAACTAATACGGTCTCCGAAAAATAAGAATAACACATCAAATCCAAAAGCTCGAATTTTCTTGAACTTATATCACTTTGCTACCGGAGACAATAAAAAACATAGTGGCTTAGAAATAGAATTCATGATTGACCCAGGATCAACTTGCACTATAATAAATTACCCAACATTTCTTGAGCTTAACCAATTGGGGCAACAAATAAACATCCAGACTTCAGGCAATAAAACAAGAACCTATAACGGTTCTGAAATACGCATGATAGGCTACACTATACTAACTTCATACTTTGATACAGACGGGAAATATAAAGCAAATCATAGGGTATGGGTTACTGAAGAGAAAACTTCTAATTTACTAGGAGTGGATTTTTGTCATACCTTTCTTAAAGCATTATACTTTGACATCCCAGCAGTAGAATTGAAGACTAACGATAAAGGAGTTCTTAGTTATGGCTCGCTAAATAATGAAAAGGAATATCCCCAAGTCTCTAAATTGAATGCAGTGATAATACATCAGCCCTTATATATCCCACCTAAGTCTACATTTCTCTACAAGCACAAGTGTAGTGAGCAAGATATATTTCCGAAAGGCACTTCTTTTGTACCTAATAGGACTACAGTAAAAACCGAGTTGTGCTTTATAAATACTATTTGTACTAAAAAGGAAAAGCAAATTCCCCTACTCATTGAAAACCACAAAAATCATCAAGTTACACTAAATAAAGGGATAATAGGATTTACTATATGTGATATTACAAACAACACACAAAAATACAGTATTCGTGACTGTAAGGAATTTACTTATTCTGTTATCAATAAATGCGAAGAGCTTGATAGTTGCTTTATGTTAAATACAACTACAAATACTATATCCGAATCCACTGACCTAACTGCTGAGTGCATTAGGTATATTAACTTTGACGAGCGTTCAATATTTGACGCCAATATGCCTATTATTCATACTATATCTAGAGACTTAGTATTAGACAAAGGGTTTACTGCCTCCCTCATTAAAAGATACCCCAACTTAAAAGGAAATATTCTACAATACTTTAAAAGTGTTGGATCGGAGAATGAGGCGGACCACGAGCTAATACATTTTCAAGATGAGTATAGTCAGCAAATAATTTATAGCCTTGTAATGAAAGAGTATTATAACTCTCCCCCATACGAAGCAAGTAAAACTTGTTCAGTATTTTGTGAACTACAAAAAACACTTATGCTTGACGGCATAAGATGTATTGCTATGCCTAAGATAGCATGTGGCGGAGACCCCAGACTGTGGAAAAGAATAGCTAAAGAACTAGAGGAACATTTTAAACACACAGGAATAACTATTTATGTATACGTTAGTGGCAAAGAATTACAATTAATAAATAATATAGAAAATCGCCCTCTCACTGACGAGCATATCGCCGAAATAATGGAGCTATCCGCAGGAGAACTAGTAGAGACATGTAAAAGCGAGGATGAAATTGCAACTGACTTTTCTAAAGAGGCAAAAAGGATATGCCAGCCCAAATCAAAAGAACAATTTCCAACATTCCGCTCAGCACATCAAGTAAAAGAGTTAATAGATAAATTTACTACGAGTATACATGCTGGACAAAATACTCATTTCAATAAAACAGAATTCTTACAAAAATTCAATTTTACACAAACCGACTTAACTGAGAACGAACTCTTCCGACTTGCAGATATACTACTTACAGACAACGATGTATATTCACACCATAAATATGACATTGGCTGTACTAAACAACAATTTAATATACCCCTAATAAAAAATGCAGAATTCAAAAAGCAAAGACCTAGTAAAGTACCCTTCCATTTAAGGGATAAACTCGAATTACTGATGGACGAGTTAATACAAGCAGGCATTATAAGAGAACTAGATGAACATGACGATATGAATAGCTGGTTCGTTAACCCGATCATAATCCTTCCTAAGAAGGATTACGTCAAACTAGTAATAGATGCTCGCTATCTAAACTCTATTACTGACACAAGTAATTCAAGTTGGCCGTTAGAACCACTACAAGTCCTAATAACCCGAGTAAATGGATCATATTTTACAAGCAGCGACCTTTCTTGTGCTTATCATCAAGTGCCGCTAACGCCCGAAACACAAAAGTTAACAGGATTTATAATAGGAGGAAGACAGTATACTTATCAAGTCGGCTTCTATGGATTGAAGCCACTACCCAATTTCTTTAGTAAATTAATGCGCTATGCATTTGGACCTCTTATAAAAGAAAAGAAGGCTATCACATATATTGACGACACACTACTACAATCTAATACTAAAGAGGAAATGTTCAATATAATAAAAGAATATCATGCTCTATTAAGAAAGACTAACTTAAAAGCCGCACCGGATAAAACAATGTTCTTTTTACGAAAAGTAAAATTTCTCGGACACGTTATATCAGAAAATACACTTTCTCCAGTTATATCGCGTATTGACGACATTAGAAATTTAAAAACTCCGGAATCAAAAACTGACGTTCTTAGTGTATTAGGAGCAATGGGATTCTACTCAAACTATGTGATAAATTTTCATATCGATGCTAAGCCCTTGTACGATTTAACAAGAGGCGATGTAAATTTCAAATGGGAAAAAGAACACGAGAAAGTATTCAATATACTAAAAGAAAAGTTCGCACATGATATATCCCTAGCAATTCCAAATGCGAACTACCCCTTTCATATACATGCTGACTCATCTAACTTAGGCACTGGTTGTATACTTATACAACAATTCCCTGATAGAAAGAGAATTGTATCAGCGAACTCTAGAGTATTCGACAAAGCTGAACAGAAAATGTCCCCACAGCATAGAGAATTATGCGGAATAATATCTGCACTACAAACTTACGAATTTTATTTAATAGGCTCCCCATTTCCCATATATCTCTTTTGCGATCACAGGCCAATACTATTTTTATGGTCTAGGCGCGGACAACTTTCGCACAGATTTTTCAAATATCAAGTCGTCCTAACTAAATTCCAGAACTTAAAAATTATATACACCGAAGGCAAGAACTTAGCATTTCCTGATTTACTGAGTCGACAAGTCCCAATAGAGGAAGCGAAGAAATTTCAGATTGAACATAAAACAATACCTAAGGATATAAATTTTTACACTTCGGATTTAAAGCCAGTCTCTTACTCTGTATTGCACAAAGAGGATAAAACAAACTCATCTAACGATTCTTATCCTATACTAGCACAAGTACAAGGTGGAACAAGAAAAGTAATGAATATATCGGATAATGATTTTAGTATTTCTGACGCACCCGAAGGATTTACAGACTCTTGTAATGCTATACATAATGTAGCCGACTATTTCAAATTTGGCAAAAATATAAATCAAATAGTTAAGCTCACAGATAGTAAACAATCGGATAATACATATAGTGAAATACAAGAAGAAGTAAACTATGTAGAATTGGACAACTCAGGATATAATGACGACGAATTTAGTGACGTTATAGATAATTTAGTCGATCCAACATTAATACATGCACTAGAGAAGGCAAAAGAAATCTACAAAGAGCGTACAAAGCATTATACTATTATAGAGTCAACAGCACTACATAATGAGAATGTCAAATCAGATTGCTCTGATTTGCTAACGAAGTTAACTGAATTTGCTAAAAAGGCACAACTAGATATTGACACTATACTACAAGAACAAAATAAAGACCCTGTATTACATATAGTACGGAAATGGATAGAATCAGGCAAAGAACCTGAACACTACTATATGACTCGACAATGTAAAGCATTAAAAGCTTACAAGAGTATATATAAGTTATTATTACTAGATGAGAGTTATAAACTACTATGTTACAATAAACCTAATGAGAATGGTTCCTTCGAACTAAAGATATGTATCCCTATCTCTCTATTTCTAAAGTGCTTCGAGCTAGCACATAGTAACCCAATGAGTGGCCACCGTGGCGATGCTAGTACCCTAAACAATATATCCAGATTCTTTTACTGGCCTGGAATGTATAAATGGGTTACAATGTTAATCCACGATTGTTTAGATTGTCAAAAGAATAAAAGTAAAAGACACGATTTAAACGAAGCACCCTTACAACAATGGGGCGAATTGGAAACAACTCCCTTCCACACTATACATATAGACCATAAAGGACCTTTTCGGCCTTCTAGTAATGGCAAGTACTACTGTCTTGTAGTTGTAGATTCATTCTCTAGATATGTACAAGTATATGCTGTTAAGTCCGCTACTTCTGACGATACTATAAAACAAATGGAGAAATTTATAACTAGCTTCGGAATACCTCAACACATAGTGCATGATAACGGTACTGCTTTCATGAGTAGTGATTTTGTAAACTGGAGTTTTGAGCTTGGAATTACACTGAGGCCACGAACAGCATATTCCCCTTGGACTAACGGGAAAGTAGAAATTCAAAATAAGCACCTTACAAACTATCTTAGACACTTTCTAAATACCACTGGAAACAATTGGGCAAAATTTGTTGACAAATTTGCATTTGCGCATAATACAGCAGTGAATTATAGTACTGGTTATACGCCGTACGAGATTATATTCGGAATAAAGCCACAAATACCTATTTCGCTTAGACTAGGATTGCTGCGGGATAATAAGAAGAATTGTATATCTCAATATTGTCAGGACTTGCCGTCACATACACATTGTAAAAATTCGTGTAGAAACGAAAAGGTAGATAATCTACTACAAAATAGATTATCCAATACTGTACTACAACGTGAAACAGATTTTAAGAACATATATTGTAATACTTATACTCGTTGTCGTCAAGTTACAAATAAAGCCCATGAATATAGAAATAGATTTAAGCTCGGACGACCAATCAGCATTGGAAGCAAAGTCCTACTAGAGAATCATTCTAAAAGCTTACTTATATCTAAGAAGCTACAATCACTTCGGTCCGGTCCATACACTGTTACAAAACATATAACTAATACAACATATGAAATAGAAGGAGACGAGACACAACAAAAAAGAGTAGTGCATAGAAATCACATAGTAGAGTATTTTCCAAAAGAAAGAGAAATACAACCTTTAATCGCCGATTATACTACTGTATATGCTGAACCCGAACAATTCTATGATAACTATAACAGGCATTACATAGACAAATTTAACACTACCCAACCTAGCAATATTATGCACTATATGCCTTGGCCAGTATTCAACAATGTTGAAACGCCGCCGCAACTCCCAAATAGTAGACCCACTACTACTGCTTCTACTAATACTACTACTAGATGTAGTAGCAGTAACCCTCCGATTGATTCCGGCATTGACACATTAGGACTTCGAACATTATTTAATACACAACAGCAAGTTACTTCGCCTAGTAAGTCATTTAGGCCACAGCATATATCTACCCCATATCCAAGAGGACCTCTTAGTTATCCACAAACACCTCATTCCCCCCAACCGTTAGCACATGATATAAGTCCCTTTAACCTTCAGAGTAATTCACAAGTCATTACTACACAACCTACAACCCCACTAGCTAATAAATCAGTAAATGAAAAATTATATACTACTGAACCCAGAAGGTCAGGTAGACAAGCAGTTGCTACAAAGCTATTTAATGATCCTATTCCATGGGACGCTTTCAAGGATAAAAAGAAATAGACATTTTAATGCACACAAAAATCCTTAAGGAACAAAATGATTTTATTATTAGCCAATCAAATTCTAGCATTTATAAATAAAAGGAGAATAGAAACTCCAAATTCTAAAAGCCAATAAACAATGAAAACTTGAATAGAAAAATGGGATAAATATTCCCAAACTATGAAAACCAATGAAATTGCACAAACTGGTTTAAAAAATGGGAATATCTTCCAGCCAATAAAAAGAAAGAAACCGTCACTAAAAATGGGAATATTTGAGACATATTTCTAAAAGTGAGATGAAACAGCTCATTTTCTACACTATAAATAGGGAAGCAAAAACGCCAACAATCATTCTTCCTTCTTCATCTCTCTCTGTCAACGATTAAATGCTTATTAGGATCAACGGCAAACTAGCCAAATTGAAATCCACTTTCTTTCCTGCTAACGACTTAAGCGTTATTTACGCTACTTTCCTCTTTTCCGATTTAACCACAGAGACTTTTCTAGTGAAAGACACATCAAGTCTATTCGCTGCCTTAAAATTCAACTTCGAATTTAAAATCCCTTCAAGCATTCATACCTTCACTAACATAATTGAATATTAAGATGAATTCAGAACAAGAAACAGTTGAGCTAACCAGCTTTCAGTTCCCCGAGCCCGATCCAGAAGTATTGGACGAAATAATTGAAGTAAGTAAATTTATAATTCTTCTTTGTTCAAACTTCTACCCTTTCAATATGAGAGTACCTGTAATTGTACCTCTAATAATTTCCACACTACTTTCAATAAATGGAGCCAACGCAGACTCCGAATTTAAAAATACTCTAAAGAAAGCAAAAGTAGGACACTTTGATTGTTCTAAAATAGATTCTAATAAAATGTACTCATTAAACAAAATAGCTCCATGCGATATCGATACTGAGAAAATAAAAGTAAGTGAGGCAACTGCTACTATTATGCAGCGCAATTATAAGACTAAATTAGAAGCAACTATGTGTAAAGCTACACATCAACGCCTAAAGTGGTATTGTGATACTTTTGACGATAGTGGTTTATCCGCTACACAAGCAACTATTAGCTCAGATATTAAATTAACAGCCGAGCAATGTCTCGAAGCTAAGAAAACAGGCTCCGCGACTATTAACACTAACAAAGTTCCATTTACAAAAAATGTAAAGAAACAAACAGTTATAAATAAGGGCGACGTTAGTGATAAATACAGTAATGAGTGCACAGAAACAGGATGGATCTACCACGATACTTACGAGACATATATGCAAGATATTAAATTACTAGTAAATTTAGAAGATGGAACGGTAAATAACCACTATAATATTCCTCTGCCTTGTAGCCTAAACAAAAATGGCTGTGACAGTGGATCAACTGATCCTTATGCATATACATGGGAAAATAGAGAAAATTGTATAATAGAAGAATTACACACAGCTCCAGTAAAAATGATACAAATAGATAGAAAATATTATATAGTAAGAGAATATGAAACTGAACCTGAATCAACAGAAGCTGTTATTAGACGTGCGCAACCATTTAAAGGGCCACGAAATACTTTCATTTTTCAGATTTATAATAATCCACAATCAATTTGCGACTCAAACAAAATAGTTTATCCTACTCCTTATAGCTCATTATATATACATTATGAAGGAGGATTCGATATGGATACAGGAAAGGCAAAAAACCAATTTCAAATGTTGTAAAAAATACTTATGTAAATAGCACAAGAGGCAAATTGCTCGTAAAACGAACTTCATATACAAATGGAGAGCCAAATATTGATCTGCACTCAGGAATAAATTATGAAGCCCATATGGGAACGAAATTTGACTATTACGAATATACTAATATAAGAAGACTACAGCTTTTAGATTTACAAATGATAAAAACCGATTGTGAGTTAGAACGTGCTATAAAGAGAACAAATTTAGTCTATTCGCATAGTAATCCACGTATGGCTGGATTCTTACTAACAAATAATCGCTCAATGTTCTTAGAGACAAATGATAATGTTGCATGGCTATATCATTGCCCACAGTATTTCTCACCCTTACAAATTATGGAGAAATGTTATAATAGAATTCCAATAATGTATCAAAATAAAATACATTTCGTTGATCCAATTACTAGAAAGACATACACTAGCGCTGAAGAACGATCATGTGTAGATAAACACGATAATTTATTTCAATTAGATATTGAAGATGATAACTCCTGGGTTGAATTAACACCGGGTATAACTAGAGTCAAAGGACCCTCTGTTTTTGAGCCTAATATTGCTCCACAAAGATTAACTAAATACAAATTCCAGGATAGTGATGAAATATATTTATTTACTGATCAAGAATTAAAGAAATTTTGGCGCGGAATTAAATTCAATAACGAAATGAAAGATGCTATACAAACTTTCTCTAAAGAACTTGTTGTTTCTCAAGATAATTTTAAAAGTGAGGATAGAACTTATCTTAACTATCCAATGAGAACAGTCTACTTGGACTCTTTTATTTCTCCTAATTTCTTTGATAACCGCTATATAGAAATGTTCGGTTATACACAATTTATCTTAGAGCAATGTGGAATTTATTTTGCCGCTTTTCTTTTCTTGAAATTTATTATTCAAATTGTTGTAACAATTGTAAAAGCCCTACAAATACATAAAATAACTGGAGCTTCTGTTAATTTTGGAAAAATCATCTTATTTGCCACTTATAATATTCTGTTCACTTCTATTATGACTTCTATCTTTAAAAATGAGCCAACCAATGAAAAACAGCCAGATGATGCTGAGCATTTAGTAACTGAAATGAAAGAAACACATTTTAATTTATATCCACATATTCCGCACCCATTATATAGTGCAATTAGAAATGAGAGACATGAAAACAATGCTGCAATAGAAGAAAATGGAGATAATCCAATTTCTCCCGTCTAAAAGCAATAATGACTTTAAAAGATATATACGACTATAAATAAAAACACAAATAATTAGTTTGTTATATATATATATATATATAGAAAATAACTATCTTATCCATAATACACACTTATGTTGTTTCTATTTTTAGAATTTAGGATACGAAGGTGACGACGACATGCCGGATATAGACGACTTCATTCTCCCCGATACCTTCGAGGAACTAATGGGCCAGCAACCAGAACCACCAGAGCAACAACCAGTACAAACTATACCAGGGAAGAGTATGCAAAATATCAATACCGGGAGAGGAGAAAAAAATTGGATTTAACAGAAGTAACGATTGCTCCGACAGCTACACACTTGAAGCCCACAGCTACAATCTGCCCTATACAACCACGGATCCTTAGCATGAGTCAAAGATTAGAAAGGCAGAAATTCAACGAAGAAAGAACAAGAAATAGGCAATTCAGAGGACACCCAAATTTTGACTGGGGCCTGCAATACATAGTATTACCAGGGAAACATTTATAAGATTCAATCTTATAACTCGAAATTAAAGACATATCGCCTAAAGAACATAGCACTCGACAAACAGAACTTAACAGTCCCTTACCAGTTTATAACAGCAGACCTCAACAACGAGAGAGACACATACACACTAGGACTGGAGCAAAACTTCCTACGAGAAAAGAAGAAGAACGCAAACCTGATGAATCGAATTAAATTTTTGCAAAACAAAATAAATCAACTCGAAGGAAACCAAAACTAAAAACTCTTATTCTAAATTTTGTTTTTAAACATGTTTGTAAATTTTTATATATAAATTTCTATCTAACCTTGTATATCCAGCCAGTTACAACAAAAACTGCTAAATCGCCGGTTGGATGTACTGAAAATGGAAAATGGGAACTTTTGTCCCAAAACTAAAAAGGGATGTTTTATCCCACTTTTTAAATGGGAAATTAATTCCCACATTGCTGACTATATATAGGAAGCAAATTTTTATATCAATTAGTACAGCACAGTTCAGTTTCAGTTCAGTTCAGTTAGTAGTTGATATTCCGTTCTTCAATCACCCAGTTTTATAGCTATCACCAAGCATTTGTTCAACAGTTGTCAACCAGTTGTTCTCGTTGAAATTACCAGCAGTTGTTTTGTTTGTTAACAAGTTTTAACATATGATATCAATCTTGCTTAAATCCTTATTTATTTTGTACCACCCCAACTGTTTTTATAATAAAATTTTAAATTCTATTCCTTTTATCTTTAGAACATCAAAGCTAAACTCTCTTTGTATACTCCCATTTAAGCGGCGAGTATAACCTGCTATTGGGTTGCAGATAATATGTAACAGCTAAGCTGGGAGCGCAAACGCAAAAGATCCCAACATTCATATAGCGAATGATAGATCATTAATATTGTCCCCATCTACCTCCCTCGGTTGCCCCTCGGTTGCACGTGATATGATTTTTTGACACACATGATAACAGAAGCAGTGTGTACAATAATTTGATTAGGAATTTCGGATCTTTTCCGTGCCCCCTTCCCCCCCCAGTACGTTATGCTCCCCCAGTTATAGAGCACGTGTAATTACATAGTAAATCATTATGTAAAAATATTGCAAAATATTTTTGTTCTGAATGTACTTGCACACTTTTTGTTATAGTTGATGATTTAAATTTGATGGCATTTTTCGTATTCTAGCTTAGCGGAGAAACTGAACCGTGAGAAGGAAGCGGCGCTTGACTTAGCAGACCAGGAAGTAACAGACGCACAGAACGAAATTTACAAAAGTCACACTGAACTGCGAAAGTCAGAGCACGAAAAGTCAAATGTACAAATTGTAAGTTGCGATATAACTTTCTGCCTGTCAATTTAAACTGTTGTTTAGCGAACTGCGTAGCTCCAGCATAAAGTATTTGATTCATATTCTTTTTTCAAGCTAGATTTTTTTGCCGCATTTATTCAAAGCTTGGTTTTTCAACCACGTTTTCGATCGTTCGAGCTAAGTTGATCTCAAACAAACTTTGAAGCAGTTATTGGGGATGTGTCGGTTTTTTATGCATTTTTGGTTGATCACTTTTTCGGCTGAGCCGTAGTATGAACACAGTCTTATTTTGTCTCGTCTCATTTTTAATACGGCGAAGTCTTTGTTATTGAGCAACCGTTCCTGCTCATTGGATCTATATGTAATGGTTTTTTTCATTGAATTGAGCGCGGTTTTCTCAGACCCAAAATGGGAATTGGCTACTCTTTCTGTTTGCGTGACGACAAATTATTTCAATCTTTAGCATAACTTGTGTAAAAAACTATCTATAGTGTGCACACGTTTTCGATTCAACAGACATTGCTTTATATGTTGCATCTATGTATGAGAGAGAGAGAGAGAGAGAGTTTATTCCTCTGAGTATAAATGAACATCAAAATTATAATTTTACATAACATCAGAAAGCTTCAAGTTATCATTGGGCTACACAGAAAATTGCAAAACACTCAGAGAGGGCAATTAACGGACCCAACAGGATCACTGGACATTGCCCTGTCAAGAGATGTAAAAATTAAAAAAAAATAAAAATAACACCAAAAAAATTGCAGAGAACCACAAGTTAAAGGCCAAAATTCTCGACAAAGTTAAAGGAATTTTCAACTTCTGACCAAATTTTTAACCCCTTTAGTGAACCCCGGCCACAGCACGGTAAAGCGTTATGTGATGTTTTTTTCTATTATTAAAAAAAATTGAAAAATGTGAACATGGGAAATTGATAAAGGGAAAACAGTTTTTTTTAGCTGAATATTCTTATGGGTTGATCGCAATTCGCAGGAAAACAAATCATTGAGATATGTGTCAGTATGCATTTTATTAACTGACTTTATCACAAATTTTAATAACTCGTATGCATGCAATTCGTGAGCAGTTAAGATTTTATATTTCTCAAAAAGATGGGCGACATTTTCTGTGTACCTCAGGAACAAAATTAGTCTAAGAATTTTCTTTTGCAACAAAACTAGGGGTTCAAGGGTACTGTAATTAACACATCCATATACCAAAATGCCGTATTGAATTATTGGTTTAATATTTGATGAATAGTATTGCAATAAAACACTTTTTGAAATATAATGCCTTAACTTTGATACAATTCCGCATTGAACAGACAGTTTCTTTTTTACCTCATCAATGTGCGTTGTGAACTTAAGTTTTTTATCTATATGTACTCCAAGATATTTGCAGCTTTCTGATTCAGGTAAATTAACAGAATTCAATTTAAAATCACAAAGCCTATTGGAATTAGAGGCACTGTTACCTATTTTAAAACTCATTTGACAACTTTTCTTAGAGTTTAGTGACAGCCTATTCGCATTGAGCCATTTCTCTGTATTAACTAAGTCTTTTTGTATTGAATCAAAATCGATATTTCCTGCTATGAGGTTTGTATCGTCTGCAAAGAGAACAATTTTGCAGAATTGACATACGTCTGGAAGGTCATTTATGTAAATCATGAAAAACAGTGGGCCAGGAATTGAGCCTTGTGGAACTCCACAATTTAATTTCTCCCAATAGGAGTTACAATTATTGATCGAAACACATTGCTGTCTTTGTGATAAAAAATCTTTAATCCAATTAAGGCAAATGCCTCTTATGCCATATAATTCAAGTTTTATTAACAATATTTCGTGGTCAATCGTATCAAAGGCTTTTTTTAAGTCAACAAAAAAAGTAATAACTTCCAAATTGCTGTTTTCTCGAATTGTTTCGGTCAACTTTGCAATTGCATCAATTGTGCTATGTTTTTTTCGAAAACCGAACTGATTAGGGTTAAATAAATCGAATGTTTCGAAGTATGTATAAATTCGATTATACATGATACGTTCAAATATCTTACTCCATACAATGAGCAGTGAAATTTGTCTGTAGTTGTTTACGTCGTCTTTTGCTCCCGCCTTATGCAGTGGCACAATTTTTGCTCGTTTTAATTTACTTGGGAATTTACCAAATTTTAAAGAGGTATTTATAAGATAAACAAGATGCTTGCATGTAAGGGATTTTGTTTCCTTAATCAAAATAGTACTGATATCATCAATTCCTGAAGATGATTTCCCTTTTAGGTCGTTAATGACTTCAATGATTTCGTCGCAATTAGTTTGATAAAGCCACATACTCTGTGAACTATTAACCTTGGGTCTGACAAAGGCCTCTTTTGGAATTGCATCTTTGAGATTTGGCCCTATATTTACGAAAAAATTGTTCAGCTCATTTGCAATTGCTAAGTGATCTTCAACTCTTTTACCATTTTTCGACAACGAAGGGATGTTAGTGTTTTTAGAAGTAACGCCCTTGAGCTCATTTATAAATTTGTAAACTTGCTTTGAGTCTCCGATACATTTTAAGAATATTTTTTCATAGTAATGTTTCTTTTTTGCTTTGATTGTTTTCTCTACTTTAGTACGTAGCCCTTTAAATTTGTCTAATTTTCCGCGGTTCTTTTTGTCCTTTTTCCACGACTTGTGCGACTGATTTCTTTTGCAAATCAAATTTTTCAGTGTTTTATCAAACCAAATTGACTTTCCAGTCCTATTTCCATTAGGAATTCGATAAGGAGCAAACACTTCAAATACTTGATTAAATGCAATTTCAAACTTCTGAAAAGCATTGTCAACATCGTCCACTTCTTGGTATTTTATTGTGGCTAGGGACTCAGAAAGAGTTTCAATAAAAAGAGCCATTTTCTTAGGGGATTTTAAAAAACTGGTATCACGAAAGCGAGTTTGCGAGAAACTAATTCCATTATTGGTTTCAATTTGCAGCACTGTGGGGAGATGATCACAATAACTTTGATTCTCCATTACAAAAGCTTTTTGAACCTTTAAGTTTTTCACGAAAAAATGATCCAAACAAGTTTCAGTATTTTGGCTGATGCGGGTTGGTTCAAGAAAACTTAGTTCAAAACCATTTGATCTTAATGTTGATAGATATGTTGACGTCAATCGATTAGTATCTAGTACGTTTATGTTGAAGTCTCCACAGACAATTATTCTGTCATAACTATCGTTAAGATTTTCTAATGTATTATCTAGTTCAAAGATAAAATTTTGCTTGTTTGCTCTTGAAGGGTTATACACTACTAACAAAGCGATCTTCAAATCTCCAATTTTTAAATGAGCTAAAAGACTTTCATCTAAATCACAATTCAGCTCTTCAATCAAGCTTACTTCGTCTCTTATTTGGATCATAATACCACCACCCCTGCCAACCCTTGATTTTGACAAGCAAGTATTATAGCTAGTTACTTTGAATAAGTTTGGATCATCTACATTTGTTAGCCAAGATTCTGTTAAACAAATTATGGAAGGTGGAGACTCAAAACAAGAGATCAGTGCCTCTAATTCTTCATAATGTTTTTTAATGGATCTGGTGTTTAAATGTAAAATTTTACAGGAATTTGATGCAGATACACTTTTGGTAGGATTGATTGAACCATTGGCTGCATTTTTAGGTGACATAGTCTTCGCTGTCCTCTTCAATCCGAAACGGCTGCTCCTCAATACTATCCAGAAAAGTCTCTTTGGCGTTAGGTGAATCACTTATGAGACCCATAACAAAGTCCAGCAACTCGTCTTTATTTGCTCTCCTACTTTTAAGCTCCTCCAGAAGATTTCTATACTCATTTTCTTCAACGGATTCGCGCACACGTTTGAGAGAAGGCATCTTAGTTGACAATGGTGTTCCAGGCGTGAAATTTGGTGGTTTTGATAACTTTGGAACAGGCGTATTGAAATTGTTTGCATTTATTTGCATTGAATTCGTATCCGTACGGCTTGCTTGTCTTTGACTTGAGTGGGCATTCATTGAAAATCTGTTCAATACTTGATCCATTTTCTTGGCAATCGGCTGTAACTCAGCAATATCTTTGGTCGAATTAAGTTCAAGATAACGAGTCATCCCTTCGGACTGGATTTGAACAAGTGGTGCCGAGTTCTTAGTTGTCACTTTCAATTGTTTGGCTTCAGCGTCCTCTTTCAATGCCAGATCGTATTTGCTCAATCTTTCGTGGATATACACTGGTTTTCCATTATTTGGATTTTGAAAATTTCGGAGCAAACCCTTCCTTGTCCATATTCTCTCCTTTT
Source organism: Convolutriloba macropyga (assembly GCF_964194025.1). Classification (NCBI taxonomy): domain Eukaryota; kingdom Metazoa; phylum Xenacoelomorpha; order Acoela; family Convolutidae; genus Convolutriloba; species Convolutriloba macropyga. The sequence goes on along the minus strand of NC_134482.1, from coordinate 41,120,226 downwards.
GCTCAAAATACAAGAATTTTGCGATTATTGGGGGTGGATTGAACGGCGATCCTCTACCCAGTGGATGGCAAGCTTTAATGTCACTCGGTTCAATGTTCACATTCAGAACGTTCTGGATTAGGCAGATAACATCTGATAGATAAGTACCACTTGTACTAAATGGCAGATTTCGAAATATTAAACAATCTTTGGATTGATATCTCTCAAGTTGATTCACTTTGATTTTAATTTGCGTCACCTCTGATTCTAATTGCGCAATTCGTGCATTTTTCGCGGCATTTTCTGTAATTATAAATTTTAAAATTTCTTTAGATGTTTCGTCGAGACCCTCACTCTCATGCAACTTTTCCATCAGATCTCCCATGCCTCGCTGGCTCATCTCTAAAACTATTTAATAAGTTTATCACAACAATTAGGCTATTGTGGAACCATACAGCTGACATCTGTATCCTGTAGTTTTAGGTCTTTTAACAGAGCAAAATTGAATTTAGATTTTGTGAGCGTTTTTTACCAGGCTTTGTTCACGTTTTTGACCTAAAACAAAGAATTCACATTCAAATGACTTTTTTTACTCATGAACTTGAATTGATTTAAGGACATAAGGTCAGTACTCTTCTTGTCGAAAAGGTCAATTAGAGTGTCTGTTTTTAGCTTTTTAAATTTCCTTAACATTATCCTTTTTGCCTGACCTCCCACCTAATCATAGTTGTCATACACCATTAAAACTTTCAATAATAAAAAACGACCATATTCAGCATCAGTTTCCTGCAAATTTTTAAAAGCTCTGAAGCTGTAAGCTGAGCGTAGCTATAGTACGATGTTCGTGTTTTTTACATTTGTAAAAAAATTTGGATTGCATTGGGGCGCTGTTTTTTAAAGATCGGTTCATTTTTAAAGACTTTGAATTACCTTTTAAGGCGTACAAAAGTGACTAAATAAGTTGTACACAAAAATATCATAGAACAAATAAAACAGAAACGAACAAACCTAAAATGTATTTAGTTGCTGCATCTACAGCGGATCTTCCAAGAGCATGATTACAATAGTCATATTTTTGGTCTGTGTTTCATTAATACTTTCTTTGTCATATTTTGAAACCGATTGCGATAAAAACAAAGAGAAGTTCTGGTCCTAGAACATCTGTTGCATCATTCACTACTCTTTCGCTCCTAAAGAAAAATGACTTCCCCGTTAAAGTCTTCTTACAGCGCGAGAATTTTAACTTTTCGTGATCCCCAGCGCCGCAAACACACGCCCTTTGTCTGTAATAAAAATCGTTAAAATTAAGGCGTTTGTTCACAATGGAGAGAGAAAACGTTAGCTCTCGTTCAATAAGCTGATGAGAAGTCGAACATAACCGGCATCACCATAGCACCATTACAGTCCGTGAGAATTTACGCAACTCAGTCATTTCTGGATGCCAGGCAGGATAACCGTATAAAAGTAGCGAAAGAACAGAATCCTTGAATAAGTTTTATTTGACACCAGATGGAATATTATAGAGTACGCTTTGCTTTAAGCAACCAAAGGAACGTTGCCTTCAACAGCTTTGTCTAAACGTGATGCTTCCATTCCGATGTAACACATTTTCATGACTTGAAGTCAAGTTCACACCAAGGGAAATTCTCAATACTTCACACCAAAGAAAGCAGGGCATTGCGGGAAAAAACCGTTGTCTCGTTGTGAACCCTGTTTGGTCGGTGAACAAAAATAGTCCTCTCGTTAGTGGTTTTTGGTTCAAATCCTTAATTTTTATTTAATTTTTCAAGATTGTTTTTGGATAGTTTTTTTGGAATGGTTTTAAAAATTCAGTTCTAGCTATGCGGGCCTTGTTTTGTTTTGTCATTGAAAGTGTTTTGAGCTGTTTTTCAGGATTTGTCCTTCTATATTTGTAGAAAAAGGTATTTGAACAAGCTTGTGCGTTTTTCAGATGCGGCATTTTGACATTGATTTTTTACTGTTTTTTGGATCTGGATGTTTTTGTGATTTTTTTTAACTAGTTTTGCTTATCGATCCATTGTACATTCTAGGTCTAAAATTTTTTTATTCAATAAAAATTCGTTGAATTGTTTCAGGATTTGTCCTGCTATGTTTTTTGTTTCGTTTTGTTACAGCACAGCTGAAATTCAGAATGACTTCGTCGTCTCACTAACGGCATTTGCGCGCGTGACGTCCTTCTTACTCTCATCAGCCAAAATTTTTAGGTCTTTTGCGTGTTTTTATTTTCAGCACACGTGACTTCCTCACTCAATGAAAATGACTTTTGTACTTCAAAGCTTAATAGAGTGGCGCCGATAACTCTTTAATTTTATATTAGTATCTGTTTCTATCTGTATTATACAGCACGCAAGTATTTTTGCAGCTATTCCGGCAATCTGTCGGGTATGTTTATAAATTGTCGCAGTTATTTGTATTCGGACCAAATTAAGTTGTATGCTTAAATAATGGCATGGTATTTTGAAATATTTGAAAAATTGTAAATCATCCACAACTTTAATCTGCTGTACAATATTTAGGTTTTTACTAACTTCTAGGTTAATCTTAAGTTCTTATTAAAACCGAACAAGGAGCTTGAGTATATTACATTTGAACTCCTCAACTACTTTAAATTACCTTTTTTTGTTCATCTCCCCATACACTTTCTGTCATAATAATGTAATGTTGGTTACATTTTTCTGGTACTTGTACCTGTATGATAGTAATTCAAGTGTCTTTTCTCTCTCTCTCTCTCTCTCTCTCTCTCTCTCTCTCTCTCTCTCTGATAGTTTTTAAAGTTTGCTTTTGACATGCTTTGTAAAGTTATTTTCAATCTTTTGTCCTGTCTTTAAAATGATTGGACAGGTATCGCGGTACAGTTCTTTTTTTAACTAGATAGCTGTAAGGATCATTAGAGCTGTGAGCCAACGATCTTCATAATTTTGCTCATTTTACAGGAAAATGAGAAGCTGACGAGAATGATGGAAAAGGCGAAGAAGGAGATTGCTCACAAGAGTTCTGACTTAAGCAAGACTGAAGACGCACTGGTCAGGGCTGAAAAGTCGAAAGCACAGCAGCAAGCCAGAATCGAGGAGCTTACCAAAAATGGTTAGATTCAATGAGTCTCCGTCCCTGTAGTGCAGTTTATATCCTTCAACAAATTGTTGGTTGCTATATAACACGTAATCATATATAAAAAACTCGTGTGTGGGGGCGGAAAAGTTTTGTTCAACTATCATTTTGCGATGTTCTGAAGTATCACACTTGCAACCTTTTTATTGTTTAGAACTGATAGAAAACGAGAAAAGACTGTGAATAAACTTATAATTAAACTTCCGCATAATGTATGATGCATTAACGGTTCAACTTACCGTTTGTTATTGTTTATATTCTAGAAGGTGGTTTTCTATGATGACAAATTTTCCCCAAAAAACGTCAATTTCGGTTTACATAACCACAGTGCAGGTCACTTAAATCCGTTCAATTTTCTGTAAGTGCCAACACGAAATTGCCTGATGTATTAGATTTTGCGCCATAAAGATACTAAAGCTGCAATGAAACCTCGTTGAAGACATTAAGTATCTGCGATTAATGGAAAGATGACAAATTACTGGGAATAGTGATAGGTATCGTGATAGGTGAAATCATCCTGCAAACGGTAAGTAAAGTAGTTTGCCACTAAGTTCAATTTTGGACTCTTTGCCATTTTAGAACGGAATTTGCTGATGGAGCTTGAGAAACTGAGAATGAAGAAGGGAGGCAAACCCGGTCAGAGCAATGGATCAGTCTCGCCTACAAGGTTGGTTGTACTTCTTGTTAATTCACTGTGGTCTTTTGTCATGAATTATTTTCATGAATAATGTGGTTATTAAAAGCTCTCAAAGGAAGTTTGAATTTATAGTTGATAGCCGCCCTCATCTTCTCAGCCGGCTATTATTGCGCTCGTATTTTTTTTTTACTTCGTCAAACTTTTTTTCGCTTTACCATTTTGCCGCTTTTTCGACATTTTGCGTGAAATCTTTTTGACTTCTCTAGGCTAGTTTCTCTCTTCTCTCATTCTGCTAAAAGTGAATTTGAACATCAGTTGCTAAGCAAAGCAATTCAAAATGAACAGAGTCGGTATAAAAAATTGAAGTCATAAATAGAAACGGGATAAACCCATAAAGCCCAATTTTAGATGCCCGCTATTTGAACATCGTTCCTATAGGTCTTAGTTACCATCTCTAATGCTTATTGGTATTGATAGTAGCCCCTGTAGCCTCTCTCTAAGAAACAGAAGTATGCTCAACTACGAAATGCCATCAAAATAAATCGGACTTAAAAAATTTTTGTGTACAAAAATTTTTTTTTTCAATATATTCTATTCGTTCAATCCCAATCATGATTATTTGAATCAACGGCGGCTATTTTCCGGCAATCTGCCGGGTATGTTTGTAGTCTGGTGTGTATTTTTATGCAAAGTTTCCAGTTTACCAATTGTTGGAACGTGCGTTCGCTTCTTGAGTTATTTGACTTTTCGTCCAAAGAAACAGGACGTGTAACACTCGCAAAGCCAGAGGGAATTGCTGTGCTGCTCTCTTGAAGACTCAAGAGTTTAAAAAAATAATCAAGTACCAAAACCTAGAGGCAGCTTAACTTTGGCAATTAGTTTGTAAGAGCTGAAAAAGACGTACTTCACGAAAATGTACTTTATTGCCCTAGTGAGATGCCCTCCTCAGGTCAACTTTCTTCTTTGCCCCTGGAGGGCCAAAATTGCCCTCCTGGGCACAGCGGTGTTTTCTTACTTTGTTCTTGTTTTTCTAAGACGCTGTCGCTCTTTTCTCTCTTTTCCTCTTAAGTTTAAACAAAAATGCCTAATTTGTAATTGCTCTGTTTGCTACAACAAAGTTTTTAACAATCATATTAATGCTGCGGTCTTTTATATGCGATTTTTGGTCTCACCCTTTTGACTTTTTGTCCTCAAAAACAGGATAACAGGCCACGCAAGGACAGCGTTCAGTTCTCTTACAAACTTTCGATCTATTAGATTTTAATTGTGCGATTTACCAAAACATACATTAATGGTTTGAAGGTTAATTTGCCCCAGTCAGTAGCGGCATTAATCGAAGCCAGCCGCTCGCCAGTCAACAAAAGCGAGCAACTCTTTTGTCGATAATCTGTTATGCTTATTTGTTCTGAGTTTTATTGTCTTCTTAGAGTAAAGCTAGTTGTTAATTGCGCTCGAACGTAGTTTGAAGCTATTATTGTAATTGTGTGTTCGTATAAAAAATTGATGCTTGACCGTTTTCTTCTGGAACATTCCTTCCTTTTCTCTTGAGTTACTTTTTGACGCTTAATGTTTTGATTTATTTGAGTGAAATGAATTCGACGTATTCAGTAATCTCTGTAAAATAACGGAATGTGAGCGATAACCGTACAGAGTCCGTAACAAAGCCTAGAGGTTAAAGTCCCGACTCTCATCCGAGAGGTTGCGGGTTCAAACCCTCCCCAGTCAGAAGATTTTGCACCATAAAAGTGTTTCTATCCTATGCCCCTTCTACGTTATTTGCCTCGTCACCAGTCCATCGAAAGCAATTCGTCTGACATTAGTCGGTTTATGTTTTATTGATTTTTAAGATAGAAAGTGCAATTGTTTCTTATTTTTTGACATTTGAGTGCAACATCTCTGTTTATTGTCCGCCAATTTAACTTCTAGCAGTTAAGTCTTTCTAGTCTTTATATGTAATTTTTTGCTTGTTTTTTTTCTGGCGCCACCTGCTGGGTGTTTTGTATGCACAGATGGGATGAGGTTGTAAATCCGGAGGAAGTAATTCACTTTCCAGTGCGCTCTGAGTTTTTCTTCTCTAATTGAATTTACACCATATTCCACCAAAACTAATGAGGCGCGTTATCTTTGTCAAAATGGGACCGCTTTGGTAGGTTTGATTAACCCCTCGCATTGCCGTTGTGAAACCCACTTTCCGCCTTTCTGCACCCTTACGTCAAACCGAAACCACGGCAGTTCATTGAGAAAAATGTGATAGATGTTATTCATTTATATCTATTTTTTGTTTGTTTTCAATAGCCGTGATGCGATAGCGGCTATTATTGGGGATATCGTTTTTTTTACTATTCAAAAAATTTGAATTGTATTGGGGCCCTGTCTTTTTTTTAGATCTGTGCACACATTTTCAGGATTTTGAAGTCAAATTGGAGTAGGAAATGGGGCGAAAAAGTGAGTGGTTTTGCGGCGTGAAATTTTGCTCTAACTTTAAAATAGAGTGAGAAAACTGTGTTTGAACAAAAATTTGCTTTCTCGCTAGTGGTTTCGTTCACATGCGGCAATTTCACTTTTGCTGTTTTCCCGATTTTTTTTATCTGAATTTTTAGAAATGGTTTTCCCAAATCACTCATAGTTCGTTCTAGCTCTAGTTTTTTTTGCTTAATCAATGAAAATATTTTGAATTGTACGTCAGGACTTGTCCTCTATGGTGTTTAATTCGTCGTCTCCATGGATGATTCTTGCAACCCGACTTCTTGGAATTGACTTCTCAAAATCAGTGATTTCTACTGCTTTGCAGTTAAAATTTGTGTGTGTGATTTCATTTGTTCTGCTTTAAGGTCAATTGCGTGACCTACATCACTCAAAAAAGTAACTTCTGAATTCACTTAATGAACTTTAATTTTTATGAGCATGTACTAGTTAAAGATCAATAGTGTGCATCTAACTAGTGCCAAACGTATATGTCCTATTTCTTCAGTATTAGAGTCTTGAAGTTTTGATTTTGAATACTAATTTTGAAATAGCTCTTAGGTTTTTCCTTTATAGAGCGTATGTGTCTCATGAAAATGACAGAACGATTAACAGTCACTAATCCAAAAAGTTTAGTGGTCTATTAAAAGTTTGGTGGTCAATCTTTCTATTTTATTTCCTTAGTTGTTTCAATTCCACGGAAGGCCACAAGCGTCTATCGCGGCTATTTTCCGGCAATCTGCCGGCTATGTTTTTAATTTTCCACAAATGTTTTTCCTCCAATAGAAGCCAAAAATTGCAGCAGTCTGACTAGCACTGATATATTTAATTTTGAGGGCAAAAGGTAGCCTTGAATATGTGAATGAATATAATGTTTCAGGCTTAACCAGATGTTGAAGTCAATTGAACAGGAGAGAGACTACTACAAGAAAGAGAATGAGAAACTGAAGAAGAAGACTTCGAAGTTGGCAGATGAGCAGCGGTCAGCTTCCCCCACTAGAGCACCCAAAGTTGTCAACGGATCTTCAACACATCAGGACTCCAAGGCCGCTAAGGTACCTTTTAAGAATCTTTTGCAAAAAAGTTTTGCAGATATTTTTGAATGTTGTGCAATAAATGGAGCGTGGATGCACTGCTCTCTACCTTTTATAATTTTATATAGCATCATTGCGTTACATGTGCTGAAAATAGTTTTGAAAATCGGCAATACTTAATTTTTAAGTAACTTTTATTAATTTAAAGTAAGTTTTATTTCATTCAACTGGGCAAATCATAGGTTGTTCTAAAGGATAGGTGGGTCTGATTGCTCGCTCTACTTTATTCAATTATCTGTCGATGCCTCAACTGACGTATGTTGAAAACCCTTACATAATTGAAGACGCTTGCATCTTTTTTTTCAAAATATTTACTGTGGCTGTTGACAACGCCTCCTCAAATTTACATGTGATGTTAGTATTGGAAAATTTTGAGGTTAGAATTCAACTACATTTTTCACAGAAAGTATACGGCTACAAACTTAGTGTATGCATCACCATAGATTTTACCCATAGATTTCTTTCAGTTAGATTCAAGTTCTCAGATTGGCCAATCTTGGAATCATAGATTGTTTGTCTTTTTTTATCGACTTCAAATTTCAAAAATCTGTATGTACATAGATGAGCTTCATTTAGAAAATGATCTAAAAATATGGCCAACTTTTGTCGGGGCAGTAGTTTGTTTTTACTTTACTCATGAAAGCAAATCCATTGATTTTTTTTCTCTAATTTTCTCAATTTTGCTAATTTGGCGGGATATTTATGGAGAAATTCTATTATTTCCAGGAATTGTTTGATGTGAGGAAATTAATACATCTGAGCCTACTTGTTTCCAAACTCAATTATTTAATCTCTCAATCCCATTTCAATTGGAACAATGAGATTTATACAATCTGTTCAATGCTTTAGCTGAAGGTCTGTTATGCAGCTTTTACGTGTTTTTATTTCTGCCGGACATACACGCAGTTTTTACACTCAACAAGAAATTACGCCTTCCATTTTTTGTTCAGCTTTTTCCTTGTGCAAAAATGAACTGGGATAACGGATGAGCTTAAATGAGTGTGTATTTGGGAATAACGTATGCACACGTGAAAAAGTATGACTCATATTGTGGAATTAAGCTGTTTATTTTTTGATTCAGCTGCTTATATCAGATTTTTTCCCTTATTCTTTTTTTAATATTGTCATTCCGATTGCCAATTGTACCTTCATTAATCTGTGTATATTCACAACATTGGTGTTTTGTGTATAAATTTGTTCAGTCGACGTTGATGGTTTGTCAAATTTATCATTATTAATGGCCGTCCTATTTGGCTTTTATTGCGAAAATTATTATTTGTAATTAATTTGTAATTAATTTTCCATTGCTCAGGTTTTTCTTTATTGCTGACGTATTTTTGCCTAGATTTTAAATAATTGACTTTTGCTATTTAATATATTAAATTTGAGCCTTTAAGTTTTCAAAATGTTGCGGAATTCGTCTGAAATTGACTTACATGCGTTTTAATTGTAAATACTGTATAACAAAATTATCTAACAAAAAAATTAAACAAGAGTACGTTCAGTCGTTCGTTTTTGATCAAAATTTGAGGTTTCTTGAACCATAAAAACTATTATTTACATAACTATCTATAAAGTCAACTTTTAGCTTCAAATCTGTCTCTATTTAAAAAGCGTAAAACGTCTTCAATGTCACGTGCACGAATTATCGGTGCCTTAAATGCAGTTTCACTTTATTCAAACTACTCGTCTTAATTTTCACGAGTAACTACAATGTCACATACGAGGACTAGATCGTTCACGCGGCCATGTGCCCGGGTGTCTTCCAATTTGGTAATCCGCAACAGTCCATCAAGGGGAAGATGTTCCACCCACTCGTGTTCCACCTCATACAGCAATAATTCCGCCTCTTCCACCACCAACAGAACTACGAAAGTGAAAAGTGCTAAGGCCAAAGTAAATTTTTACAGCTGTTCAAATGACGCAAAATTAGGTGGAAAGGGATTTATTTGATAGAAAGGCGACCTCTTTAATCACTGCCCGAGCGGCTGAGTTGAAAGAGAATACTTTTACAAGTTTTCCAAAAAATTTTGTTAAGTTGTTGATTGCTCTCAAACGAAGTTTGTGGCTATTATATTGGTTCTGCTGGTTTTATGCCATTTTTTGTACTACCGACTTTTCGTCTGATAGTTTGTCGTCTGATCATTTGACTTTTTGTCACCAAATTCCGGATAAACGTAAAGCCCGAAGGGAATTAGGTGGCTGAGCAGTTCTCTTAGAGCCTGACGCTTTACTAGTCTCTAATTATATCAATCACCGAATCTGTTGAGGAGACATAAATTCAGTGCGAAGGGCGGTTCTTAAAGTTCGACACCTTTAATCATCCAATCAATAAACCCCTCTACCGCGCCCTCGCTCCCCCACGCGCCACCCACCTCGCCTCATTCCACTCGTAACCCCGCACGCTCGACACCCCGCAACTCCGCTCAATCCAGCCTTCCCCCTCGTTCTCTCCCCACTCAAATGCCTAAGCCAGGGTCCGTAAACCTCAGCTAGATACTGACGAATCCAACTGCCGGCCAGTCCCTGGGGTGCAATTCTCCCGACGTTAGTCGGTTTTTGTAATTATTAATTGCTCTTGAACGAAGTTCATAGCAATTATTGTAAACGTGTTTTTATGCAAAATTTTTGCTTGACAATTTTCGCCTTTCGTAGACTTTTTGATTGACTTTTACGCCCTTGACTTTTTGTGTTTCGCGTGATCTAAAATTCTCTCTCAATCACAATTTCAAGCAGCTGAATTCAATTGGCGGCAATTTATTACAAATTCAAATGAAAAGTGCGCCGAAACTGGTGCCATTTTCTACTTTAAATCTTAGTAGTGGTATATGTTAACCTCTAATGTGGTTATTTGAAGCCCACTATTGAACTTCTTAGTCCCATTGAGGCTCCCCTTCCCTCCCCCGACTGAAGCAGGCTGCAATTGATTCGAGCTCCCACTAGTCCACTAGTCGTTCGAGAGCAATTCTTCGGACGTTTAGTTGGTTATGTTTGCGATTATTGTAAGCCTGTGCGCCTTTTCTTATGCAATTTTTTTTTTATCGTTTTGCGCTTTTCTTCTAGATTAATCTTTAACTTCTGGAGTTACTTTTTCACGCACTTCTTGATTTTGAGTGATTTCGATTTAAAGTTTATTGTTCAAACCAAACCGATTGTCAGAGACGCGAGGACAAGGCCCTGATAGCCGAGTGGTTAATACCTCCGTCGAGGAGATGGAATTGGGCTCAGGTGTGGGTTCGATTCCTATGGTCGGTTGATGTTTTCACACCCATCAAGAAAAATTTATCTAGGCTATAGCACCCCGCCTGTCATTCGAGAGCAAGTTTTCCGACGTTAGTGGGTTTATGTTTAATTGCTGTTTAACAAAGTTTGTAGCAAATATATTAGTGCTGTCAATATTTTTATGCGATTTTTCGCCTAACCGATTTTCGTCTGAGTCCTCAGAAACGGGATAAACAGGTAGCGCCTAGCGGGAATTAAGTGCTCTTAGAGCCTTTCAGCTCAAACTGTCTTGGAGACTTACACTTATGGTGTGAAGGGCGGTTCTTAGAGGTTGAAGACGCCCCTACTGTTGACCCCCCACTTTTGCCCCCCCCCCACGACGCTGTTGCCCCCCTGCCCCACTGTTGCCCACCCCCTCCCCCATCAGCCCCCCCCGGTGCGACCCTCCGTGGCTACTGACGGACAACCGATCGCTAAAAACACGCAATTTTATACTATTTTTCAATTATTTTCAAGCTTTTTGAAAATTTTTTTCGTTTTTGAGTTTTTAGCCCTAGCTTTCAAGGAACCTCCTGTAGGGTCTTATAGGTTACTGCATAGTTTCTAGTGGTAGTAGACTGGTTTCAGCATTTAACATCACGAATTTTATCATTTTTCTGACAAAACGTGCAATTTTTTCAATTGTTTTTATTCTTTTTTCCCTAGACGCAGGGGCCAGAAAACGTCCTTGGGGGTTGATAATAAGTTACTGAAAAAAAATATGTGCCATGCAACTGCTTTCAATTTTTTAATGACAAATTTTAGCAATTTTGTTGATAACAATTGCATTGTTTCCAGCTCAAACTGGAGACTTATACTTATGGTGTGAAGGGTGGTTCTTAGAGCTTGGAGACACCACCACTGTTGACCCCCCATTATCCCCCCCCACCACGCTTTTGCCCCCTCCCACCCCACTTTTGACAACCCCGCCCCCATGAGCCCCCAGTGCGTATCCAACCCCAGTGCTTATCAGGAGCCACATAATTTCCTGTTGGGTTTGATTATGGGTTACTGCATAGCTTTTAAATGTAATGAATTGTTTTTCATTATTTTAATATCGGTATTTTTAAAAATTTTCAATTTCAAGTTTTTTAAATCCTTAATTTTTTATAATTTTTTTTCCGCCAACAGAGTCCTAGGGACACCCTCCAAAGCCTAATGATAAGCTGAAGAAATTTTTATGGCTAAAGGGATGGTTATCAATATTGCAATATTGAGTCCAGCTTAAGCAATTTTTTGATAATTTTTTTTCAAATTTTCGAAAATTTTTTTCATGTTCCAAGGTTATGGATCTTTGAGCCAGTGAAACTATTTATAGCTTGAAATAGGGATACTGTATAGTCTCCTGAGGCAATAAAAAGGTTTTGAAGATTTTAATATCTTAAATTTTTGCAAGATTTTGTTAAAATTTGCTATTGTTTTCAAAGTTCTTAAATATTTTTTCCTGAGTTTAACTATCATTACTTACCAACGAAAGCTATTTAAGTTTTGCAGATAGGTTACCTGACATAACTCCAGAGACACAAAGTAGTGTTGAACATTTTCACTGTGAAATCTGGAAGCGTTTCTTTTAAATTTTGCAATATTTTAATTTATCAGTTGATTTATTTACTAACAAGGCTAGAAGACAAAGTTGCAGAGTCGAATCAAGCTAAAGCTAGTCTCACTAAACTGTGGCTAGCTACTGACAAAGCCAACCGCTCGCTGTTTGTATAAGAGCAATTCGCCCGACGTTAGTCTTATGTTTTTCTTTGTACTTAATCGCAGTTGTCGTATTTGAGCTTTGGACGTCCTCAATTATTATTTCAACTGAGTGGAATTTTCGCGTTAAATTTAGTGCATTGAAACTTATTCTTTAAGTAATTGGAGTTTATCAGAGTCATTACTCTCCTCTTTCTATTGATCTTACTGTCCTCCAATTAGAGGCTGTTTTGACCTTTTTTATCCAGAAAAACTGACCGATTTGGAAATTTTTTACACCTGAAAATTTCTTTTACACCCTTTTATCGTTTTTAATAGCCGCTAAGCGATGGCGGTTATTATTGTGGATATCGTGGTTTTTTACGACTCGAAGAGGATTTTTGAGATTCTGCAGGTTTTGTTTTAGCAGAAAGCAAGTTTGTTCATGACTTGAATTTTGACTTCTTTCTATTCGAGCTTTTACCTCCGTTCTTGATTGTTGACTTCTGTTTTCGAACATTGGACTTTAACAATAGCTTAGTTTGTAATGTATAGCAATTGACAACAGTCTGTAATTCAAGGTGAAGGGGTCAATTTGAGAAAATTTTACCTACTCCGCCCCCAACCCCCCCCCCCACGTACCTTAACCCCCCCCCCCCACGTGCTACCCCCCGCAACGTACCTACCCCCCCCCACCCCACCCAGCACACCCCCACCACCACCTACCAACCCCCCCCCCCCACCAGCACCTACCCACACCCCTGAAATGAAAAAATTTTAACGCTTTTTATGTTATATTGGTCTACTATTTTTGTTAATTCTAGTGTTTTTTTTCGATTTTCTGATTTTGTCCAAGTTAGGGTAGAGATTAGTTTGCACGACGATTCGAGTCGTTTCCGGTATTCTACCGGCTATGTTTTTTAATTCGTCGTCTCCATTGATTCTTACGACCTGACTTCTTGGAATTGACTTTTTCAATGACTTCAGTGACTTCTGCTGCTTTGCATTTAAATTTTGTGTACCTGACGTCATTTCTGCTTTTAGGTCAGTTATGTGGCTTAACTCACCCAAAAAAATGACTTCTGAACTCACTTATGGAACTTCAAATTTTATGAACATTTACTTGTTAATAGCGTGCATCTAAGTAGTGCCAAACTTATATGCCCTGATTCTTGAGTTTTAGTCTTGAGTCTTTGATTTCGAATATAATTTTCCCTTATAGGGCTTTTTCCTTATATATCGCTTGTGTCATAAAATTGACAGTCCGAATATAACCTAGAGTCTAGTGGTCTATTAAAGGACTGGTGGTCGATCTGTCTATCTGATTCCTTTAGATGTTTCAATTCATGAAAGGCCACAAGCGTCGGTCGCGGCTATTTTCCGGCAATCTGCCGGCTATGTTTTTCTTTGCTTGTTTCAATTCTGACGTCGGTCGGAGGCCAATGGCGACTATTTTCGGCAATCTGCCGGATATTTTCTTAATTTTCCGTTTGTGTTTTTATCTCAATTATCAGTTTTTATCCTTATGTACCCTCAAAAAATGAGGTACTGTTCATACCTTCAGACACATCTATGGTCAATCATTGGATTTTTTAATTTCTTGTAGTGTATTTAGGGACTTTACACTCTTGGATTGTATACCGCATGATTGTTTTTTTGGTATCATTCGTTTGCAACTAGTCGTCTGAACGAGATATATAAAGACTCTGTGTACAATGAGTTATGAAGTTTTTATTTACCATTGTTGTTTCAGCAAGTCTCGCAACTGGAGAGTGTAGTGAAATCCTTAGAGGATGAGAGAGATCACTACAAGCGAGAATTTGAGAGGATCAAATTGTCAGCCGATGTTCCGGAGAAGGACACAACTCACCTCTCTTCTACAAAGAGAACTGTGTCACCCACCAGACAGGGGGCTGCCAGTCCAACCAGGGCCAGATCGCCAATCAGGGAGAAGGTCGGTAGTTTATGCAGCTGTTTTCTACTGTACTATACCACCCACATGTTGGGTATCTATTTGGAACAATGAAATCATAAGTTTGGAACAAAATCTTACCATGTATAATCTAACAAATGTGCGCACAGGAATGACTAATTTCTTGAGAGTATCTTTTCCGAGTTTCCCGGTTGCGCATATTTATTTTAAGATCATAAGATAGTTGTTAACAAAAGACAATAACATCTTAGCAATGCTGTTAATATTTGTATCTTTAGTCTAGTACCAATATGGTCGAACATTTAGGTACAAATGTATCTGTTTCTTTTTAGGCTCCTCCGTTAAAAAACAATAAGTTGTTCTATAGAATTTGCCGAGGTGCTTTAACCAAGTTAAAGTTAATCAAGTCATATTCCAGTTCATTTTGATACTACGCTAGAAAAAAATGCAATTTATTATGAGGGAAAGCAATTAGATATCAATGTCAATAACTCACTGCGCTACAGGGACTGAGCTATAATAACTCTTTGAACTCCAGATGTCTCATCAACATTTCTTATGTAGGTCATCGTGGATTCGGAGGTTCGCCGTCTTACAAGAGAAAACAAAGAACTCCAGTGTATGCTTGACAAGTGTGAACTGCATATGAGCGAGATTAGAAGCAATGTTAAGATCCTTACACAGGAGAATGAGAAGACGAGGAGTCTCTACGAACAGGCGAATGAGGAGGTCCAGAGACTCAGACGAGAACTGATGAAGAGTCCCAAGAATGCGAAGGCGTCACAGGCTGCTCAGGCCATTCTACAGGTTGGGGGAGATTAACCTTAATCGAACCTTGGGTTTGCTTGTTAATAGCCGCACAGCGATAGCTGGGGCTATTATTGGCCTTCTCTTGGTTTTTTTACAATTCAAAGAATTTGAATTGTATTGGGGCGCTGTCTTTTTTTTGCTGTGATTTTGGTCACGCCGAAACAGGAAGTGGAGCGAAAAAGCGAGTGGCTTTGCGGCGTGAAATTTTTTCGCTCTAAATTTAAAGTAGAGTGATAAAACAGTGTTTGAACAAAAATTCGCTTTCTCTCTAGTGATTTTTTGTTCACATGCGGCAATTTCGCTTTGATTTTTACTGTTTTTTCGATTTTTTGGATCGGATTTTTTTCTAAATGGTTTCCCCAATCCATTCATAGTCCGTTCTAGGTCTAGTGTTCTGTTTAGTCAATGAAAATTCTTTGAATTGTACGTCAGGACTTGTCCTGCTATGTTTTTTTATTTCGTCGTCATGATTTTTGTTACGACCATATGACGTCACAGCCACTTTTTGTTCATTCGTTCATGCAATTTCAACTGAATTGCATGTGTGACGTCATTTTTCGCTCTTAGTGGAGAGCGAGTTTTTTTGTTCATGCGCGTGATTAAATTTTTGGTCACACTTGACTTACCTCACTCTCAAAAATGACTTCCTCTCTTTGAAATTGACTTTTATTTACTTTAATTCAAAGAGATAAGGTCAAATGGGTGTGTGTCACTCTAAATGAAGGTTATTTGAGATCAGCTAATAGAGGCAGCAATAACTTATACAGATTTTTAATCAAAATATAACAGATCAGCCTTCAATGAAAAGACTAATTTTTTTTTGGTCTGTCTTTTTTACTGTTTTTTTAGACTACCGATCTACGAATCTATTGCGGCTATTTTCTGGCAATCTGCCAGCTATTTTAAAAGAGATTTGTCCTTGGAATTTTAAGGGCTTGGTTTAGAGCATTTTTCACAGCCATATACCAAATACCGCGAAAGGTCAATATCCAAGGTCCGGATAATTGAAATGTATGACATCATATTTAACACCGTTCTGCAAAAAGAGTATTTCGGAGTTTTACCCGTGGGGTTGCGTGGATCTCGGATCTATAGGTCTGCGGAAGAAGAAACTGAAAGATACATTTTCGTCTTAATTGTATCTTTGGTTTGTGTAATGAGTTATATAGAAATTACTTGGATTGTTTTTCGGGAGTATTAACTTCAATCCACCCTTTGTTCAGAGAGTGGAGGGTGAGAGAGACGAGGCAATTGCAGACCTCCGTCGAACTTCGGCCGAGAGAGATGCCCTCCGTGACAAACTGGCTTCCGAACAGTCCACACACGTCAGCAATAAAGCTCGATTGGAGAGCGAGGTTAGTATTCTTCTCTTCGAATTTTTGCTTTATCAGCATAAAAGACTTTTTTCTGAATTTTATCTTGAATCTATGAAAAAAACGGGTTAAAAAGTTTAGCATTGTCCGACTAAGGTTGAACTGTCTATTGTGAAGTCAAGATTTTTGGACGCAATGACGTTTGTTAGTTCCTGAATTTTTGTGGTCAGACGTGAACAAAGTTGAGCTCAAAATCGGTTCTAGGTTTAGTCGTTCTTTGTGAGTTCAGTTTGAGAACTACATCAAGTTATGGTCTCGCCCAATGAATGGGGTGACCAATAGGGAACCTTATTTACGGTCCGATTTTGTGTATCAAAATTTCCTCAAATCCCTGTGCATCTGAAGCACTTAAGATCTGAACTGGAAAAGTGAAATCATGAAAAGAATACATAATCCAAACATTATTTGATCTGATCTCTGATCGTAACTTATTGGTTGCGCGCGATTAACTTGCGCAAGATTCTATTTGCTGGCCAAGACTGTGAAATTGTGAAAAACACCAGACGAACTGAAACAGTCATTACGTAAGATTTTGCAAGATTCTTGCAAATAACCTTTATCTTGCAAGATCGAGGATCTGGAGGCTCATATTACAAGAATCTTACAAGATAACAGTGTTAAACTCTTGGTGAAAAAAATTGAGTTTTTTTTAACTTGAAGCCATTCAGCGAGCAGAGAAATGATTCGGGGAAAAGTTATATTTAAGTAAATTAAATTAAATTCTTTAATTTAAATTTGTACAGGTTGAGGAGCTGATGCAGAGGCTACGTCCCACTGAAGCAGAGCGAGATGAGTTGATGAGAAGAGTTGGGAGTTTGAGGGAGATGGTCGCCTCATTGGAAGACCAGGTGAAGACACAGTCCATGAAGATCAGAGGAGTCGAAGATGAGGCACACGAGTTCAAGGGCGAGTCTCACCAGATGAGGTGCGTTTACGTTCCTTCTTTACCTGGAAACTCGAAACAAATTTATCTTTGGATCTTTTCAGTTTGTGACCCCCAGCTTAGAGTGCGCATATTTTTTTTGCACTCGAGGTGCACGTGTCCAAATTTAACATATGATTAATAGCCGCGAAGCGATAGCGGCTATTATTGGGGACATCGTGGTTTTTTTTACAATTCAAAGAATTTGAATTGTATTGGGGCGCTGTCTTTTTTATAGCTGCGAAGCTGTAAGCTGAACGAAGCTATATTGCGGTGCTCTTGGTTTTTTTTTGTTTCGTCGTCTGACGCTCTTCTTTCGTTTTACATTTGTTCACACAGCAAAGCTGAAAAAGTCAAATTTTCTGAATGACTTCTTCCTCTCACTAACGGCGTTTAGGCGCGTGACGTCATTTCTCACTCGCTTTAGCAAAAGTTTTTAAGTTATTTGCGTGATTAGATTTTGATCATACGTGACTTACCTCACTCAATAAAATGACTTTTGCACTTTAAAACTTATGTTTAGTTTGAATTTGTTTAAGGTCAAAGGAACTCATTTGTGTAGTAAAGGTCCCTATTAAGAGGCTTCTGCGGAATGAATTTTAACAAGCTTTATTAATTTATCGCTGAATGTTTTTTACCTAGTTTTTTGAGCGGCGTCGATTTTTTTTTCGAATTTAGATCTGTATCTGTTTCTATTTCTATTATATGGCACGCAGGTCTATTCTTTCGCAGCTATTCCGGCAATCTGCCGGCTATGTTTTTTTAAGATCTGTTCACACATTTTCATGATTTTTGAAGTCAAATTGGAGTGGTGATTTTGGTCACGCCGAAACAGGAAATGGAGCGAAAAAGCGAGTGGTTTTGCGGCGTGAATTTTTTTCGCTCTAATTTTAAAGTAGAGTGAGAAAACGGTGTTTGAACAAAAATTCGGTTTCTCGCTAGTGGTTTTTTGTTCACATGCGGCAATTTCACTTTGATTTTTTACTGTCTTTTTTTATTTTTTAGATCGGATTTTTTTCTGAATGGTTTTCCCAATCCATTCACAGCTCATTCTGGACCTAGTTTTTTGTTAGAATCAAAATTACATATCTCACTAGTGGTTTTTTGTTCTCCCTAGCAACATTTTGACATTGATTTTCTGTTTTTTTTTGTTTTTTTCATCTGATTTTTTTAGAAATGGTTTTCCCAGTTCACCCATTGTCCGTTCTAGGTCTAGTTGTTTGTTAAGTCAATGAAAATTCTTTGAATTGTACGTCAGGACTTGTCCTGCTATGTTTTTTTAAGATCTGTTCACACATTTTCGTGATTTTTGAAGTCAAATTGGAGTAGTGATTTTGGTCACGCCGAAACAGGAAGTGGAGCGAAAAAGCGAGTGGTTTTGCGGCGTGAATTTTTTTCGCTCTAAATTTAAAGTAGAGTGAGAAAACGGTGTTTGAACAAAATTTTGCTTTCACTTTGATTTTTACTTTTTTTAATTTTTCGGATCAGATTTTTTTCTAAATGGTTTTTCCAATCCATTCATAGTCCGTTTTAGGTCTAGTTTTTTTAGTCAATGAAAATTCTTTGAATTGTACGTCAGGACTTGTCCTGCTATGTTTTTTAATTCGTCGTCTCCATCGATGATTCTTACGACCTGACTTCTTGGAATTGACTTCTTGGAATTGACTTCAGTGACTTCTATTGCTTGGCAGTTAAAATTTATGTACGTGACGTCGTTTCGGCTTTTAGGTCAATTGCGTGACTTACCTCACTCAAAAAAATGACTTCTGAACTCACTTATGGAACTTTAATTTTTTATGAAGATTTACTGGTTTATAGTGTGCATCTAAGTAGTGCCAATTTTGTATGCCCTAATTCGTGATTATTAGTCTTGAGTTTTTGATTTCGAATATCAATTTTGAAATAGCTATTTAAGGGCTTTTTCCTTATAGAACGTATGTGTCAAAAAATTGACAGTCCGAAGCTAACCCAAAAAGTCTTGTGGTCTATTAAAGGACTGGTGGTCGATCTGTCTATCTTATTTCTTTAGGTGTTTCAATTCATGGAAGGCCACGAGCGTCTATCGCGGATATTTTCCGGCAATCTGCCGGCTATGTTTTACTGTAATGACACGTGCTCTGTAGCTGTGGATGGGGGAGGGGAGAAAACGTGCGGAGGGCACAACTGGAAAAGATCCCAACCTTCCATTTTTGAGGGGGGTGGGGGTGGTAGTTACGTTCGCCAAGTAAATGTTGTATTGACCGGAAGGCCGATATAGCTTGTGTAACATATCTAGACGCCGATATATCTTGGGTGAAACAACTTTTAAAAATAGTTTAAAGAACAGAAAACGTCCGATCTTAGTGGTGTACATGCAAGCTTTTTTCGATAGCTTTAGATACGTTCACTACTGATGAGGTTGCGAGGTTATGCGCGTGCTATTAAATATACAGGTCTGTTCTGTAGTTTTAGATAACTCAAAACTTTTTGTTAATAATAATCTTTTGTTTTAGGATGTTGGTTGAGCAGACAGAGAAGAGTCTGAACGAGACTAGGTACAGATTAGACAAGAAGGCTCAGGAACTGGGAGCTGTCGAGGATGTCAGGGCTCAACTGGAGATCGACCTGCACTCTGTGAAAACTCAGCTCAAGAAGGAGAGAGAAGAAGTGAGTAGAGACCTGATATATTCTTCGAGTCGCTTAAAGTTTACAAGCGGACCTTGTGAACAATTGCTGATGTCCTCATTACAGTAAGTCGTTATGTAAAAATTGGCATCAGCAAACTGTCAAATGCACGTTGGTGAAAACATATATATTCTCTGCGGTCTTTTATGCGTCAAATGTCTGGAACCCAGGACCACAGTATCTTCAACGCTTGGAAAGACTGCAGAGATCATGTTTAAAATGGATAACTTGCCGTTCTGTTCTGGGTGACAAAGAATACGTTGAGAGCCTAATTCGAAATCGCCTATTGCCAGTCAGTTATTTTCTAGTTCTTAACGACCTAATTCTGCTTAACAAGATTTTAATGGGCTTAACTTCGATGAATGCGTCAGACCACTGGTCAATAACTTTCGGTTGTCCAAAGACCAGATCAAGCGAAAAGATTTTTATTGAAGCGAGAAAAAAATTTAGGAAACGTTCTGAAAATAATTACTTTAATAGAGTAGCCCGATTCAATAATTCTTTGTCTCAACTTAACAGTTTTGCTAACTATTCACCACACAAAAATCCATGTCAGTTTCGAAGAGAAATGAAGAACTTTTTGGAAGGGGAGGCATTGAAAAGATTCAAATATAAATACCCTTCAGGATGGAAAGTTTTCGAGAAAATTTAATTATTGAAACTTGATTTCTCCCCTAATCTGGGGACTACCAAGCTGGTTGTAACCATGTTTGGTTGAATTCAATATTATTATTATTATTATTATTATTATTAGTGAGCGAACGCCGTTTTTTAATCTTAATACATGGGACAGAGCGTTTTAAAATAGTTTAGCTTCGTACTTTGATTTCTGCCGCCTGTGAGCAATTATCACCATATAAAAGAAATAAGAATGTTGCGTTTGTTTGTATTATAAAAGGTATTTCACCTAAAAACACTAAAATCCTGAAGGCGTCTAATTTATGGCGCAAATGATGTGCACCCACTAATCGGGGGAGGGGGGCACAAACGGAAAAGATCCGCGTTTCAATACACCTCATTTATTAATGTGAAGATGTTAGCATGTTTTTGCGTGTTGTGTGTAGGTGTCTAGACTGAAGAGTGTAGTTGCCCAAATGGACCATGACAAAGACACGCTTCAAAATGAACTGGATCTCAAAGTGGAAAAGATTGCCTCCCTCAATGTCGAAATCGATAACAAGGTATTCACTCTGAAAGAATGTGGTTGTTTAACTTTGAAGGAACGTTAACCATATCTAAACTTATTGTCAAAATTTGTGACATCGATTGTTTTTGACATTCTAAAGATAAATCCATTCTTATTAAGAGCCGCCGTCAGCCTCTCAACGGCTAATATTTAGGCGCTCTCCTTTTTTACGACTCGAAGAGAAGTATATGTGGAGCGTCTTTTTTTATTGATAATTTTTTGGAGTGTATTTAAAACCGGATGTAAAAGTCAATGCCGCACGTGAAAACTAAGTGTTTAGGTCAAACGGCTGAACGAATTGAAGAGAAGAGAAAACGATTTTCGTTCATGTCGCGTTTTTGAGAGAACGACAAAAGGTGTGAAAAAAATTTTGCTAAGAGAACGAAATATTTTGATTACGTGCTAATTTTTCGAGGCTGTTTTTTAGTTTTACTTTACATTTTTGGGTTAAGTGGTTTTTCTAAACCAAATCAGCAAGATACTACACGTTTGGGAGCATTTTTGACCATCGCAATCATGTATGAGTGTTTTGTATGTAATCTTCAGCTATTTCGCGTGACTTCGCCTCTTGAGACGCTTTTTTAGCGGGTTTTTAATTGCGGTTTTTTTCGCCTAATTTGAAGCTTTTATGAAATTTTGCCTTCTTTGATGTTTTTTGCCTTATTCTAATTGCTCTCAAACGAAGTTTGTAGCGATTATATTAGTCCTGTCGGTCTTTTTATGCGATTTTTCGTCTGAAGCATTTGACTTTTCGTCCTCAAAAACGGAATAAACAGGTAGCGGTCAGTGGGCATTAAGTGCTCTCAGAGCCTTTCAGCTCACTAGTCTTCAATCATGCGATTCACAGAATCTCTTTTGGAGTCTTATTCTTATGGTGCGAAGGGCGGTTCTTAGAGATTGATCCCCCCACTGTTGCCTCCCAACTGCTGCCACCCCTATCAGCCCCCCCCCCCCCAGTGCACCCGCCTCCCGCTGCGCTCACCTACGCCCCTTCAATTAAGCTGAAGCTAGCCTCACTAAACCGTGCCTAGCTACTGACGAAGTCAACTGCTCGCCGTTCGTTTGAGAGCAATTCGCCCGACGTTATTCGTTTATGTTTAATCGCCTAGGTGCTCATAAAACAGCAGTAGCTGATTCTTAGGATTTAATGAGAGCAGTTATTGAGAGTTGGCAATTTTTAGCAAATATCATTTAAAAAATTAACAGATTTTTTTAGATTCTCTTTTTACTTTCTTTTCGCTCGATTTTTGCTTTTTTGCTCGAAGTTTTACGAGATGTATCGTTCGTTATATTTATTCCACGATATGATAAAATATTGTTGAACTAAATGAAGTTATACCAATTAATCTATCATTTACAATCGTTTTGGAGTCGCAGATTTTTAAGAAATTTTAGAAAATTTTTCATTTGCTTTTTCCTTGATAGTTTGTTTAATCCGATTGTCCTTTCAATTTGTTTAGTAAGAGAATCTAATACATATATAAATTGGTGGTTGGCTAGTTTAAGTTATTGTTGACTTCGAGTCGATTGCGAAGTCGTCCGACTATGTTTTTTTTTCGCTTTACCTTTGGATTACGTTTTTTGTTCTACATAAGTCACGATTTCCACGCTTGACTTCTCAATTACTTCACTCGCTGTTTCAACTAAAAGGATTCATTTACGTAATGTAGTGAATACGGTCAAAGTCAAAAGAGGAAAATCAAAAGAAACGGAAGAAACATATAATGCGCGGCCATTAAGTCGTAGTACATATAATGCGCGGCCATTAAGTCGTAGTACATATAATGCGCGGCCATTAAGTCATTAGAACGATTGCTTGCTGGCATTAGTATTATACTTAACAGCGTTCTGTTGAGAAGCTTAATTAAGTGTAATTTCAGAATCTAACTGAACATGCTGAATTTGCACAAATCAAAAAAAAGTTGACAACTAGAAAAATTCTTATCCAAATTTTTATCTCTTATTTTCTTTTTAATAGCCAAATCAGCTATTCGATATTTGAGAGGCACGCAACAAAAATTCTTTGAGCTTCTAAATTGGCAAAATTTAGAAACTTTAAAATTAGTTTGCAATTTTTAGTTTTTTTGTTTTTCTATCTTTAGTGGCCAATTAACCTCTTTTAGGGCTTGTGCCTGCAATAATGTGCATTTCTAAGTGCATGAATTTTGACCTGGAAATTGAAAGTTTCAAGAGTTATAGCATTGACTATATTTTTTTAGTTTATTTGAATGTTTTGGTTATTCCAATTCTGGGACTGTTTGCCTTTTTAGCTGCCAGTGTCAATCGATGCGCTGGTCAGATGCAGTACCTCTAAGATTTTCATTCAACTCTTTGGATTGTATT
Organism: Convolutriloba macropyga; assembly: GCF_964194025.1. Lineage (NCBI taxonomy): Eukaryota > Metazoa > Xenacoelomorpha > Acoela > Convolutidae > Convolutriloba > Convolutriloba macropyga. The sequence continues at coordinate 41,096,752 of NC_134482.1, read as the reverse complement.
TTAGGACTGGTAGACGTTTTTTTGTAAGATGTTTTAAACATTTTTCTAACTTTGATCTTTCAAAACCGGATAAACAGGTAAGGCCTAGTGGATATTAAATTTATTACAGTCCCGTTGACGGCTTTAGTAGTCCTTCAAGCAAGTGCTTAGAAGGGAGCAGCTTCTCGGAACGCCTTAATTCAAGGTCAAAAGTTCATTTTTTGGAGCTTTCGAGCCGAAAAGGGTGCAATTTTTCACGTTTTTAGGCCACTTGTTTGTTTGATTACTGTTGAATTGACAATTTTCAAAGTTGATACAGGCCTTTTTTAAGATATAATTACTTTTTATGGCCATTTCATCAGCTATATGTGTTGGTAATGCAAACTTAATCACAAGAAATGATTTCAATTTTTGATATTTTTATTTTGAAAAATTGTCATTTTTCCAGTCTCAAAACAGTTTTTAATGGCAATATAACGAATCTTAGCACGAATTTTAGCAACTTTATGAAGAAATTTTTTAATTTTGAATTTGTTCTAAAAATTGTCTCTTTCTGTGTGTTTTCAGCCTCAGTGTCCAGGAAACCTCTATGGTCTGATAATAACTTTCGGCATAGTTTTTAATTGCAATTAATTTGTTTTCAACATTAAAGTATCACGAATTTTCGCCGTATAGTTGCTGGTGGCAATGGAATGGTTTTCAAGTTTTAATATCACCAATTTTTCAATTTTTAAGTTTGAAATTTGTTTTCAAAATTTATTTTAAAAATTGCAATCGTTTTCAAAATGTTTGATATTTTTATTCGTTTTCTACGTTTATCAATCGTTACGAGACAATGAAACGTTTTTTAGGTCTTGCAGGTGGGTTGCTGAACAGATTTCGAAGAAAGAGTAGTTTTGAATTTTTTTAATATTGCAAAATTAAGAACTATTTTTTTAATTTTGCAATTTTTAATTTTTAATATTTGTCATGTTTCTCAATTTTTGCTACCTTCATTGGCCAATAAGCCTCTTTCCAGGCTTGTGTTTGGGTTAATGGGTATGTTGAATTGGATCAAATTTGGCTTTCAGGGTAATAGCTTCAAGAGTTTTTGCAATGATTGTTTTTGTTTAGTTTTATGATTATTTTAGTTTTACAACTTTCGAGATTGTCTTTTTTTGCTGGCATGGTCTTCTATTTTTGAGTTTTTCATTCAATTCTTCGGATTGTATATCAGGAATTTTCGAACTGAAATTTTTACCTTACTTCACTTTACTTTAATTCGCTTTACCTTAGTTCACTTTACCTTAGCTCACATTACATTAGTTCTGTTTTCCTTAGTTCACTTTACCTTTGTTCGCTTTACCTTAGTTCACAGCTTGTTCAATATTTTGCGTGCGTGAAATTTTTTGACTTCTCTAGGTTGGTTTGACTTTTCTCTGATTCTGCTACAAGTGTTTTCAGACAGCAGTTGTTCAGCAATTTAATTCAAAATGAACAGACTCAGTATCAAAAAACGAAATCAGAAACGGGATGAATCCATAAAGCCCTATTTTAGATGCCCGTTACTTTGTTCTTAGTTACCATCACTAATGCTTATTGGTATTGATACTATCCCCTGTGTGGTCTCACTAGGAAACAGGAGTATGTTCAGCTCCAAAATGACATCAAAATAGTTGGCACTTAAAAGTAGTTTGTGTAAAAAAATCATTTTTTCATTAGTTTTTTTTCTTTCAATCCCAATATTGGTTATGGAAATCAACGGTGGCTATTTTCCGGCGATCTGCCGGGTATGTTTAGTATTGGAATATTCGCCAGATTCTTTTTGCTTAAGACAAATAAGCAAAATGATTTTTCCGAACATCAATTTTTATACAAAAGTAGTTGTAGTTAAATTATTGATACTCCCCTCCACCTAGTATTGATACAAAGCTTTTACATATACTACTATGATTTGCAATTGTTTAAACCAAATTTTTCAACCGACCCGTTTTCAGCTCCATCAAGTGAGCTCTATGGGCGCCGAGATTGGCGAAAACGAGCAGCAGATTCTAACTTTGAATGACACAGTAGCTGCAAGGGAACGAGAGATCAAATCTCTGAGAAGACAGCTGGACGCTAAGACTTACGAGGCCGAGGAAACAAACAGACTGAAGGATTCTGCATCTATGGAAATAAAGCGACTTCAGGAAGACTTAGGGGAAATGACAAGAGAGTGCCAGGTAGGTTTTTGACTGATCAATTATTGTGATCAACTTTTGTTTAATTCAGTTGCTCCATATGTTTCTCTTGTAGTTTTTTATCGTTTGATTCACATCCCTTTGTGTGATAGAAAACCAACCTAGATATGTTTTGTTCGATCGATAGTGTATGATAGTTCGATCGAACATCTGATAGTGTATGATTCATTTTTGACGAAAAACTAGTACGGATACATACACTGTACTAGTTTTTCGTCAAAAATGAATCATACACTATCAGATGTATCTATAAGATTATCTGTTTACCTCAAAAAATGTTCGTTCAGCCAAAGGTCATTACCAGCATAGTCTTCGATTTTAAAAAATCGAGTTTAGCACACAAGTTGAAGCGGGTCTCTCCCTTATAGACTTCTAAAAAAATTACCTTCAATGTTCAAACCATCTTGTGTGACCTTTGTTTTCTTTTATCTTCTCTCTCTTTTTGTGCTTCCTTCCATTCAGAGCATGTTGGAAATGCCTCGATACAGGAAATACTGGGTTTGTATTTCATCTAAAGAATTTAATGAAGCATCTCACATTTCACCCACAAATAAACAATCGACCTGAGCATTTTCGAAATCTGACTGTTCATTTGGATATCTTTGCACAAGTTGAAATGCGTCTCTCGGCAAAATTGTGAAGTTAATTTTATAAAAACGAAACAAATTTACCTTTGTGACGAATTTCAATCGAGAAGTGATTTGATCGGGAAGTCAAAAATTAATTTTTCGAGATTACGTTTGAGATCGACGATCAAATTGGGTCGAGATAAATAAACAGCTTGTGGAAGAGAAAAAAAAACGCGAACAATTGAGAAGAAATTTTTTCATACACTCATTTAGCCGCTTAACTTGATATTGTAATTGTCCACTATATGCATGTTCGTCATATCTCGTAAGTTGTGCATCAAATCAAATGTCCCGTCAATGCATTAATAATGTACCAGCGCCCTCGCACTAAGTTGAATGAAATTATCTTAATTTTTGGGCAAATTTTAAATCTCACCGAATATCGAATGAATTCTAGTATGAAGAGAAATGAATCCCATTCCCTGTCAAATAAGACAACGCAATGAAAGGAAACTTGTCACATCTAGCCAAGATATTCAATTTCCCGAATTTGAACAAACTTTTATGCAGTGGTAAGATCTTGGTAAACTAATTATTCAGGTCCATTTTTAAGCTTCTAAGTCAAAAATTCAATCGTAAGTGTGCTTAGTTCTCCTAAAGCGTGGAGGTTTGAAACGTTGGAACAATTTGCATTATTCGCCAAATCTCGTAAAAGCGCAAAAATAGTTTAAAAATAGTGGTCATGATTTGGTCTGATACAGGCCGCTGTTGTTGCCCTAATGCTGTTATGCTGCTACTACGCAGAAACCATAATTGAGATTAGCTGGGGCGCTGGTACGTGATGTTATGAGCAATTAGGCTCTGCAAGAATCAAACTGCTTGACATAAAACATTGACACTTGCCTAGTCATATTAATTAATATAAGTGTCTTTTTTGCAGTCTATCTCGCAACAGTTGACCCGAACTGAACAAGATAGAGATGAGCTGAAGGCCAAAGTGATGGCTTTCCATAAGGAACTGCAGAGACAGGAAGATGTGATTGCAGCTCAGGAACAGGAGAAGAATCACCTTCTAAGCTCATACAGACAAGTAAGGATTATGCGAACTCCTATCTTATGGATCGGTCAGAGTTACAGACTCGGTCTTTTAGAGGTTGTATTTAGCATCTAAGGACCATCCAGGCTGCGAGGAACTTATTCGAACGTGACCCTTTGAAATGAAACTTCGAACATTTTGGACCTTTAAGGAACGTCGAGGTATCTGGACCCAGTGTCAACAGTATTATCTGGACCTGTGATCGTGATGTGGATATTTTGATTTTTCAGTTCTGAACCGTTCTGTTAAACTTCTGTGAAGAGGCTCATATGTCAATGGAGACGGGAATTGAACGTCTTACGGGGTCTTGATACGAAAAAGCATCGATTTTTTTATTAATAGCCGCACAGCGATAGTTGGGGCTATTATTGGCCTTCTCTTGGTTTTTTACAATTCAAAGAATTTGAATTGTATTGGGGCGCTGTCTTTTTTTTAAAGATCTGTTCACACATTTTCATGATTTTTGAAGTCAAATTGGAGTAGTGATTTTGGTCACGCCGAAACAGGAAATGGAGCGAAAAAGCGAGTGGTTTTGCGGCGTGAACTTTTTTCGCTCTAATTTTAAAGTAGAGTGAGAAAACGGTGTTTGAACAAAAATTCGGTTTCTCGGTAGTGGTTTTTTGTTCACATGCGGCAATTTGACTCTGATTTTTACTGTTTTTTTTGGATTTTTTGGATCGGATTGTTTTCTAGATGGTTTTCCCAATCCATTCACAGCTCATTCTAGGCCTAGTTTTTTGTTTGAATTAAATTTTCATTTCTCGCTTGTGGTTTTTTTGTTCACATGCGGCATTTTGACATTGATTTTCTGTTTTTTTCTTATTTTTTGATCTGATTTTTTAAAAATAGGTTTCTCAATTCACTCAAAGTCCATTTTAGGTCTATTTTTTCTGTTTAGTCAATGAAAATTCTTTGAATTGTACGTCAGGACTTGTCCTGCTATGTTTTTTTATTTCGTCGTCATGATTTTTGTTACGACTATTTGACGTCACAGCCACTTTTTGTTCATTCGTTCATGCAATTTCAACTGAATTGCTTGTGTGACGTCATTTTTCGCTCTTAGTTGAGCGAGTTTTTTTTTGTTCATGGGCGTGATTAAATTTTTGGTCACACTTGACTTACCTCACTCTCAAAAATGACTTCCTCAATTTGAAATTGACTTTTATTTACTTAAATTCAAAGAGATAAGGTCAAATGGGTGTGTGTCACTCTAAATGAAGGTTATTTGAGATCAGCTAATAGAGGCAGCAATAACTTATACAGATTTTCAATCAAAATATAACAGATCAGCCTTCAATGAAAAGAGGAATTATTTTGGTCTGTCTTTTTTTACTGTTTTTTTTAGACTGCCGATCTACGAATCTATTGCGGCTATTTTCTGGCAATCTGCCGGCTATGTTTTCGATTGTGTAATTTCGGGACATTTCTATTTTTATAATCCTACGAGAGATGCCTTTCAAAACGATGACCGGAAGTTATGCCGATTGACGGATAGGTTGCGGACTATACTATTTAATGATATCAAATTGTTTTCTATAATCATTAAAATAACACAATCAGGACATTCATTTACAAAATACATCAACAAGGTTACAGGGAGATTCTTATAAGGTCAATGACCCCTTCTTAAGTGTTTCAGAGGAATAGATAGGTTTTTAAAATGTAATGCATTGTATAGGCGCAGACGGAGAGCGCAAAACATGAGAATGACGCACACACTTACCAGGCAGAGCTCTCTTCCTCCAGACTGGAAATAGTCTCAAAAGAGGGAGAAGTCAGGCGAATGGAAGAGAGGGTGAGGGAGATGGACAGAGACATCAAAGAGGTAAAATTTATCAAGAATACGTCATTGAATTAGCAATTGGGCATATTGTTGATCTATTCAACATCGCCTCCCATTTGGTGCCTAATAGAGAGTGACGTCCCCTTCTAAGCTGTACTTACTGCTATTTTAGATGAAAGTCAAGATTTGGACATAAGACTACGGTTCAAACAAGTTGTAATTGGTCAATAAATTGCTCGCGTAAATTCTTTCCATTCATGAATTGTCTCCCTTTTTGCAATAGGGGAGGCGATTGTTGAAAAGATTCCATATTTTAGTTGGATGTCGTGATTTCAGTCCAGCTACAGCTAATTTTTTAGTGTTGTCCAGTATTTAAGATTTTCAATTTAAGCTTTCAGAATCCAAATAATGAAAAAAATCAGCCTGCGAATAAATCTGAAATTTTGTTTACAAAGGTACAGAATTCGGGGGAAATTCAAAACCCTCTTTCTAATATTTATTAATCGCTATAAAGATTTTCTGTTCTGTAGAAGGTAAGTGGTCGTAGTCAAGCTTTATTGACGAGTAGCTGAGTCATACCCAAGAAAGCTGCATAGATTTAGCGGAATGCATTTTAGATATTTATTTTTATTCTAGTACCAAGAAGCCTCGATGCAGTACGAATCTCAACTGTCTCAGCAGTCGACCACCATCTCAGCTCTCGAGTCTCAAGTGAAGGGACTGCACAGCGATAAAGATGCAGTGCTGAGTGACTTGGCAGCAGTGAGGGAACTATGTGTCAAACTGGACTCCACAAAAGATACTCTGCAGAGGAAGCTGGCCCAGAAGAATATTGAGGCCGACCAGGTAACAATGACGTAACTATCAATCAAGGCATTTTTAGACTGGATTTTAAGTTATTGAATTAAGTTTGAAGCAATAGTTACTGCCGTATGTCTTTTTATAGCTGCGAAGCTCTAAGCTGAGCGAAGCTATATTGCGGTGCTCTTGGTTTTTTTTACAATTCAAAGAATTTGAATTGTATTGGGGCGCTGTCTTTTTTTTTAAGATCTGTTCACACATTTTCATGATTTTTGAAGTCAAATTGGAGTAGTGATTTTGGTCACGCCGAAACAGGAAATGGAGCGAAAAAGCGAGTGGTTTTGCGGCGTGAATTTTTTTCGCTCTAATTTTAAAGTAGAGTGAGAAAACGGTGTTTGAACAAAAATTCGGTTTCTCGGTAGTGGTTTTTTGTTCACATGCGGCAATTTCACTCTGATTTTTTCTGTTTTTTCGGTTTTTTGGATCGGATTTTTTTCTAAATGTTTTTCCCAATCCATTCGCAGCTCATTCTAGGCCTAGTTTTTTGTTTAATAGCCGCCCTCATCTTCTCAGCCGGCTATTATTGCGCTCGTATTTTTTTTTTACTTCGTCAAACTTTTTTTCGCTTTACCATTTTGCCGCTTTTTCGACATTTTGCGTGAAATCTTTTTGACTTCTCTAGGCTAGTTTCTCTTCTCTCATTCTGCTAAAAGTGAATTTGAGCATCAGTTGCTCAGCAAAGCAATTCAAAATGAACAGAGTCAGTATAAAAAAATTGAAGTCAGAAATAGAAACGGGATAAACCCATAAAGCCCAATTTTAGATGCCCGCTATTTGAACGTCGTTCCTATAAGCTTTAGTTACCATCTCTAATGCTTATTGGTATTGATAGTAGCCCCTGTAGCCTCTCTCTCAGAAACAGAAGTACGTTATGTTCAACTACGAAATGCCATCAAAATAAATCGGACTTAAAAAATGTTATTGTACAAAAATCTTTTTTTTTCAATATCTTCTATTCTTTCAATCCCAATCATGCTTATTGGAATCAACGGCGGCTATTTTCCGGCAATCTGCCGGGTATGTTTGAATTTTAATTTTCATTTCCCGCTAGTTGTTTTTTTCTTCACATGCGGCATTTTGATATTGATTTTCTGTTTTTCTTGTTTTTTTGTTCTGATTTTTTTTAAAATGGTTTTCTCAATTCACTGATACTCCTTTCTAGGTCTAGTTTTTCTGTGTAGTCAATGAAAATTCTTTGAATTGTACGTCAGGACTTGTCCTGCTATGTTTTTTTTAAGATCTGTTCACACATTTTCATGATTTTTGAAGTCAAATTGGAGTGATGATTTTGGTCACGCCGAAACAGGAAACGGAGCGAAAAAGCGAGTGGTTTTGCGGCGTGAATTTTTTTCGCTCTAATTTTAAAGTAGAGTGAGAAATTGGTTTTTGAACAAAAATTCGGTTTCTCGGTAGTGGTTTTTTGTTCACATGCGGCAATTTCACTCTGATTTTTACTGTTTTTTTTTGGATTTTTTGGATCGGATTTTTTTCTAGATGGTTTTCCCAAGCCATTCACAGCTCATTCTAGGCCTAGTTTTTTGTTTGAATTAAATTTTCATTTCTCGCTAGTGGTTTTTTTGTTCACATGCGGCATTTTGACATTGATTCTGTTTTTTTCCTTTTTTTTTTATCTGATTTTAAAAATGGTTTTCTCAATTCACTCATTGTCCACTCTAGGTCTAGTTTTTCTGTTTAATCAATGAAAATTCTTTGAATTGTACGTCAGGACTTGTCCTGCTATGTTTTTTGTTTCGTCGTCTGACGCTTTTTTTCGTTTTACATTTGTTCACACAGCAAAGCTGAAAAAGTCAAATTTTCTGAATGACTTCTTCCTCTCACTAACGGCATTTGCGCGCGTGACGTCATTTCTCACTCGCTTTAGCGAAAGTTTTTAGGTTATTTGCGTGATTAGATTTTGATCATACGTGACTTACCTCACTCAATAAAATGACTTTTGCACTTTAAAACTTAGTTTAATTTGAATTTGTGTAAGGTCAAAGGAACTCATATGTGCAGTAAAGGTCCCTAATGAGAGCCTTCTGTGGAATGAATTGTAACAAGCGTTATTAATTTATCGCTGAATGTTTTTTACCAAGTTTTTTGAGCGGCGTCGATGTTTTTTCAATTTAGATCTGTATCTGTTTCTATCTCTATTATACGACACGCAGGTCTATTCTTTCGCAGCTTTTCCGGCAATATGCCGGCTATGTTTTCATTTAAATTTTTTATCTGACCCTATTTTAGTTTGGCTGATTTTTGTCTACCGTTTTCGAGTTTGAGTTTGTTTGACCTCTCAGCGGTTCATTTGTGCCTGCTTGCAAGGTTTAAGCAATTACATCTGATGCATTTGCAAATGTTTTGTCTGACACTACGTTTTTCTGGAGGACGGACTTGAATGGAATTCCTCCTAATTTAAGAGTAATCGCTCAAGATTTCACTTAAATGTGGTTTTTTATTACGGGGGAGCTGTAAGCTGAGCTTATCGTTTCATCGTTTGACGCTTATTTTTCGTTTTTATAGCTGTAAGCTGAGCGAAGCTATATTGCGGTGCTCTTGTTTTTTTTACAATTCAAAGAATTAGAATTGTATTGGGGCGTTGTCTTTTTTTAAAGATCTGTTCACACATTTTCATGATTTTTGAAGTCAAATTGGAGTAGTGATTTTGGTCACGCCGAAAGAGGAAATTGAGCAAAACAGCGAGTGGTTTTGCGGCGTGAATTTTTTTCACTCTAATTTAAAAGTAGAGTGAGAAAACGGTGTTTGAACAAAAATTCGGTTTCTCGGTAGTGGTTTTTTGTTCTCATGCGGCAATTTCACTCTGATTTTTACTGTTTTTTCGATTTTTTGGATCGGATTTTTTTCTAAATGGTTTTCCCAATCCATTCACATCTCATTCTAGGCCTAGTTGTTTGTTTGAATTAAATTTTCATTTCTCGCTAGTGGTTTTTTTGTTCACATGCGGCATTTTGACATTGATTTTCTGTTTATTTCTTAATTTTTGTTCTGATTTTTTTAAAATCGTTTTCTCAATTCACTCATAGTCCATTCTAGGTCTAGTTTTTCTGTTTAGTTAATGAAAATTCTTTGAATTGTACGTCAGGACTTGTCCTGCTATGTTTTTTTTGTTTCGTCGTCTGACGCTCTTTTTTCGTTTTACATTTGTTCACACAGCAAAGCTGAAAAAGTCAATTTTTCTGAATGACTTCTTCCTCTCACTAACGGCATTTGCGCGCGTGACGTCATATCTCACTCGCTTTAGCAAAAGTTTTCAGGTTATTTGCGTGATTAGATTTTGATCATACGTGACTTACCTCACTCAATAAAATGACTTTTGCACTTTAAAACTTAAGTTTAGTTTGAATTTGTTTAAGGTCAAAGGAACTCTTATGTGCTGTAAAAGTCCCTAATAAGACGTTTCTGCGGAATGAATTTTAACAAGTTTTATTAATTTATCGCTGAATGTTTTTCTTTACCTAGTTTTTTTGAGCGGCGTCGAGTTTTTTTTCAATTTAGATCTGTATCTGTTTTTATCTCTATTATATGGCACGCAGGTCTATTCTTTCGCAGCTATTCCGGCAGTCTGCTGGCTATGTTCTGTTTTATTCACACGGCAAAGCTCATAGTGGTAGTGTTCAGACACATTCCGCCCTTTTGTCGCTTTTCTGTGCGTCGCATTGTTTTTACGCTCATTTGAGTAGATCATATTGGCTGAATTGCGTGATTAATTGTTCTCGAACGAGGTTTGAAGCGATTATTCTAAAGGTGTGTCTTTTTAAGACTCGAAAAAGAGTTGGTGTTCTGCGGGGTGTTCTTTTCTGGAGTGTTCTGTGTTCTTTTTTGGTGTTCTGGGTGTTCTTTTCTTAGTAAGTATATTTCTGGCTTCATTTTTGACTGTTCTTTTCGAACAATGACTACTGTTTCCGGTTTACAAAGGTTGGGCATTAAAATTATAAGTACTTTGTTTTTAATGTTCAGTAGTTAGTTACCTCTTGTAATATATAAGGCCAGAAGGTCAATTTGAGTTTTGATCCCATAACAGTCTCAACCCGAACTAATTTTTGATACCTGAGTGTTAAATGCTTCAGTCTTGTACGACTTAGGCTGTGGGCTTGAATCCCTCCTAGTTCGGAATTTAATGCGACCATAGCAATTACGGGGTTATACTGCCCCCTCAATCAAATCGACCCGCCTGTCGTTCGAGAGCAATTTCTCCGACGGTTTACTCTTTTTTGCTTTTCTTCTGTTTTACTCTCCATACTCATTTAGGTAGGGATAGCTTAGATTTTGAATTTGACGACTATTGGCGCCTCCACCATTCAACTGGTTATGTTTTTGCTTGACCGTTTTGACTTTTCGAGTGACTTTTACTTCTTTGACTTTTGCGTGATCTAAATTATTTCTCTTTTTCTCACACCGCAAAGCTCATAGTGGTAGTGTTCAGACACATTCCGCCCTTTTGTCGCTTTTCTGTGCGTCGCGTCGTTTTTACGCTCATTTGTGTAGATCATATTGGCTGAATTGCGTGATTAATTGTTCTCGAACGAGGTTTGAAGCGATTATTCTAAAGGTGTGTCTTTTTAAGACTCGAAAAAGAGTTGGTGTTCTGCGGGGTGTTCTTTTCTGGAGTGTTCTGTGTTTAATTGCTCTCAAACGAAATTTGTAGCAATTATATTAGTCCTGTCGGTCTTTTTTTTGCGATTTTTTGCTTGACCAATTTTTTGTCTGACGCTTTTGACTTTTCGTCCTCAAAAACGGGATAAACAGGTAGCGCCCAGCGGGCATTAAGTGCTCTTAGAGCTTTTTAGCTCTGTTTCAGCTCAAACAGTTTTGGAGTCTTATACTTATGGTGTAAAGGGCGGTTCTTAGGTTGAAGACCCCCCCCCCCCACCCCCCCCCCCACTGCTCACCCCCCCCACAATTGCCCCCCCACCGCCCTGTTGCCCCCCACCCCCCACCCGACTCTCGGCACCCCCGTGCACCCTCCCCCCACCCGTGGCTAGCTACTGACGAACAACCGCTAGCTAAAAACGCAAATTTATACTAATTTTCACAATTTTTTTCAAGATTTTTGAAAATTTTTGTCAGTTTTTTAAGTTTCTTCAGCCCTAGCAGCCCTAGGTGTCAAGGAATCCACTCTAGGATTTGATAATAGGTTATTGAATAGTTACTAGTGGTAATAGAATGGTTTCAACATTTCAACACTGCGAATTTTTTGCATTTTTTTGATAAATTTTGCAAATTTTTTCAATGTTTTTGAAAGTTTTTGTCGTTTTTTAGGTTTATCCAGCCTCAAGAGCCAAGGAACTTCCTCGAGGGTTTAATAATAGGTTACTATGTAGTTTCTAGAAGTAATGGAATCATTTTCAAGATTTAAACAACACGAATTTTAGCATTTTTTGACAAAATTGCTATATTTTTAAAATTTTTTGACATATTTTTTCATTATTCAAGATTTTTCAGCCTCAGGGTTCAGACAACCTCCTGAAGGGTTTGATAATACGTTGCTGCATAGTTTCTAGCGGTAATAGAATGTTTTTCAACATTTGAACATCACGAATTTTAGCAATTGTTGGATAAAACTTGAATTTTTTTTTCAAATTTTTTAAAATTTATTATTATCTAAGTTCTTCCAGCCCCAAGAAACCTCGTACAGGCTTTGATAATAGGTTACTGAACAATTTTTATTGCGATAGAATAGTTTTGAACTTTTTAATATCACAAATTTTATCGATTTTTTAATAAAACTTATGATTTTTTCAATTTTTGAAATTTTTGTCATTTTATTTGCAGTTTTTGAGTCCTTTTTTGAGTTTAACGATTAATACTGGCCAACGAAGCTTTTTAAGTCTTGCAGATGGGTTACATGACAAAAATCCAGAGGCAAAAAATGTTCTTTGAACATTTTCGTCACTGCGAAATGTGGAAAGTTTTCTTCTGAATTTTGCACTTTCAGTTTTTTATTTGATTTAGTTACTAACAAGGCTAGAATCTCATGGAAAAAATTTGTAGCTCTCTCTTTCTCTCTCTGTGTGTGTTGGTTGGCGTTTCTTTCCTTCTCTTTCTCGCTCACGTTTTACCTCGCACTCTCTCTCTCCTTAACTCTTTTGTTGACTTCAGCGGCTGTTATGTGGCGTGATAATATCGTCTATTACCCTAGCCTCACGCCTCTTCAATCAAGAGAAAGCTAACCTCACTAAACAGTGGCTAGGTGCTGACAACCGCCCGCCGGTCGTTTGAGAGAAATTCGCCCAACGTTAGTCGGTTATCTTCTTTTTTGGTGTTCTGGGTGTTCTTTTCTTAGTAAGTATATTTCTGGCTTCATTTTTGACTGTTCTTTTCGAACAATGACTACTGTTTCCGGTTTACAAAGGTTGGGCATTAAAATTATAAGTACTTTGTTTTTAATGTTCAGTAGTTAGTTACCTCTTGTAATATATAAGGCCAGAAGGTCAATTTGAGAAGTTTTGATCCCATAACAGTCTCAACCCGAACTAATTTTTGATACCTGAGTGTTAAATGCTTCAGTCTTGTACGACTTAGGCTGTGGGCTTGAATCCCTCCTAGTTCGGAATTTAATGCGACCATAGCAATTACGGGGTTATACTGCCCCCTCAATCAAATCGACCCGCCTGTCGTTCGAGAGCAATTTCTCCGACGGTTTACTCTTTTTTGCTTTTCTTCTGTTTTACTCTCCATACTCATTTAGGTAGGGATAGTTTAGATTTTGAATTTGACGACTATTGGCGCCTCCACCATTCAACTGGTTATGTTTTTGCTTGACCGTTTTGACTTATCGAGTGACTTTTACTTCTTTGACTTTTGCGTGATCTAAATTATTTCTCTTTTTCTCAATTTCAAGCAGCTGAAGTTGAGGTGTATGTGAGGGGACCTTATTTTGGGTAGAGACTGTTATGGTATCAAAACTTCTCAAATTTTCCTTCTGACCGTAATTGGTGTCAGAGTTTACTAGCTACTGATTATTAAAAACACCACTACTATAATTTTTGATGCCCAAACTTATAAAAGAAAGAAGTAAGAGTTGAAGTCATGAACAAACTTACTTCAGTTAAAAGAACCCTGTAGAATGCCGTTGCTTCTGTTCGAGCCTTAAAAAGACACACCTTCACAATAATTGCTGCGAAATTTGTTTGAGAACATCGCAACCCAGTTTATATGATCTAGGGTAATGGGCCTAATAAATGACTTTACGCACATAAAAGCAGCGTGAACGCTGTATGAGAGTGTGAAAGCAACCACTTTTTTTTTTTAAAAAAAATGACAACATAAACGAAAACTGAGCTGCAAACTATGAAACAAATAATAAAACCAATTCACTGTCAATCTTCTGATAAAGTGACCGCCGTGTTGCTGTTTGGTTTCATCTCTTCTTGAAACAACTGTATGAGAAGTTGCTTGTTTATTTTGAGACTCCTTTATTGTCCAAGAAATCTTCGTTCCCTTCATTCAGGTTTTCTTAACGCGTTGGCTTCATTAACACGGGCATTATGAAAACGCTTGAAATTAATTGAGATTCATTTTTTGTTTGACGTTAAGTGGAAACTGCATGTCCGTTCTGTTCCATTTGACCTGGTATTTTGTTTTATATGAAATTCAGATGGTGTAAAGGTCTAATCAAAAGTAGGCTTACTAGTGGACCATATAAGCTCTGATAACACCATCTGCAGGCTCTCAATAAGTCTTTTACCCTGCTCACATGCCCCTGCTGAATCAAGCTAAAACAGAATTGACCCCCGTCAGTTGTTCGAGAGCAATTTGTCAAAAATAGTCGGTTATGTTTACCCATGACCAAGTAGTCTACTATATCTAATAGTGACGTTAATGCATGACAATAGTATCCTTTCATGGTAATTGCGACGATAGATAGATTTGTTGACTACACTGAAATGAGGTTTGTGGCATCTATTTAATTTGTGCTTTGGCAGAATTTAGTCTGTCATATTTAAGTTTTCTGTGAATTTTCACGCCTGAGGTTTTGAGCTCTATTGTGCAGAGCGCTCTTAGGCAAATTTGGGTGACGGCTTGATTAGATTTTAGTTAAACGTAGTTAAAGTATTTTGATGTATGAAAGATCAGCCACCAATTGAATTGTCTTAATAATAATTGAGTTACCTTGCCCGAAAAATATTTTCTACACTCGTCATTGAATTTAAATTCAAACTGTAATTAATAGTCGGAAGAGGTTCCCAGAAAATCAGGAAATTTATTGAATGCTATTTGTTTGAAGACATTAATATTCAAAGTTTGTTTCAAAGTTGGAAGAAAATAAAAATGAGAATATTGTGCATTGGTTTCAGTGATCTCTTCTTTCTAAGGGTCTTAACAGTTATTTCGTGGCTATTGTCAGGTGATCTGACCGCTATGACCGTAAATAGGCAGATTAAAAATGGCAGAAATTTCAGCTCGTGAACCAGCTAGAAGATGCGAAGCAAGAAGTTGAGCTGCTGAAGAAACAGTGCGAGAGTGAGAGTCAGACTATTAAAAACTTGGAGGACCTTTTGACCTCTAATAGGGAGAAGGAATTCGCATCTCAACTGAGCAGTCAGGAAAAAGAGACGGAACTGCAGTTGTACAGAGAGAGATTGGCGCTATCGGAAAACAAGAGGTTGGTTGTTTGGCATACTATAATTAAAGAGTTATAGAGAAACCACAATAAATAGGTGTTGATAAGATTCGAAATCAATGAACATTCAATTTTGCGAAGTTTTTTTTATAGCTGCGAAGCTGTAAGCTGAGCGTAGCTATATTGCGGTGCTCTTGGTTTTTTTTACAATTCAAAGAATTTGAATTGTATTGGGGCGCTGTCTTTTTACGACTCGAAGAGGAGTATTGGAGAAGTCCTTTTTTTTAATCACTTTAGTTGGAGTGAATTTTGAAGCAGGAAATGAAACGCGTGAAAAATTTTAGAGTGGTTTGGGTGCTGAACAAAAGTGAAGAGGGGAGCGAAAAGAGAGTGGTTTTTTGTTCATTCCGCTGTTTTCGAGAGAGCGAGAAATTGAGGTGTGAAAAAAATTTCTGTAAGCGAGCGAAATTTTGTGTTCATGTGCGGCATATTAAAACCGTTTCTTGTTAATTTTTTTTGGTTTGGAAGTCTTATTATGATATTGTGTGATCTTTAAGGTTGCTTTAATAGTGGTTTGTAGGTTTTTGTTCATTAATAAGAATTTTCTACCATTTTGCTTGTTTTTCAGCTATTTTGCTGAATTTTAGGCGAATTTTATCAATTTTTTGCGCTTTGTCTTGTTATATTGCTTTGTATGGGCTTTGAATAGACGCATGTTAGTTACTGAGTCTTTAGATACTAAGTGATTACATTTTCTAAGGTTTTAAACGATTTTTTGTTAAGAAAAATGACAATAAACTGAAACATTTTTAATTATTCTTCTTAATTTTTTGCTGTTTTTCGCTTTTTTTTCTAAACTTAGAGAAGTTTCTTAGCCTATTCGGTGTTCCTATTGTTTTGGAAGTTTTTCGGTTTTCTTTTTGTCCATTTAACGTTTTTTGGCTCTTTGTGCTCTTGTGACATCAAAAAAGCTTATTTTTTTCTAAGATTTCTTTCAAGTTGTTTTTATATGCTCTTTGTTTTCAAGTTTTTATAGCATTTGGGGATGCTTATAGTCCAATTTCGCTGTTTTTAATGCGTGTTGATGACTTTGATTTCAGTTTTGAGTCATTTTATTAAAGATAATTGAGTAATTTTTATGAAGATTTCCGCGAATTTTTGAGATTTTTGAATTTTTGCTGAAATCTTCTGATTTTGCTTTTTGCTCCTTTTTAGTATTCTAGCTTTTGATAGGAACTTTTCTAGAGGTTTTAATGGAATGTATTTTGGAGCACTTTTCAATGACAGATGTTACTAACTTTTCTCAATCTCTTTACTATTTTTTAATCAATTTTGATGTCTGAAAAAATTTTCTCTAAGCGAGCAAATTTTTTTTCACGTGCGGCTTTTAAATCCAGGTTTTTCCATCTTTTGATGGTTATGAAGCTTGATTATAATATTGTATTAGTTTTAGGTTTGTTTTGATAGGAATTGAAGTGTTCAAGTAGTTAATTTGAGTTTACTGCTAATTTGGAGGATTTTGATTAGTTTTGCTGATTTTTAGACGAAATTTAATGGTTTTTTCTTTTAATGCTTTAAGTGGGAATCGAATAAAAGCATGTTACTTAGGATATTTTCGGTTACCATTTGACTAAAGTTCTCTTGGTATCAATTATTTTTTCTTGGGAAATTTGGTAGAAAAATTGAGAAATTTTAAACCTTTTTTCTTATTTTTTGGAGTTTTTCTCTTTTTTTAAATCTGAGAAGTCTCCTAGCCTATTATGACTTGCCCATTGTTTTGCGAACTTTTCTTTGCTCTAAATGCAAAGGAACTTTACTCGGTTTTATGCTTCCTTGTATTATTAAAACTCATTAAGTTTTTCTAGTTTTTTTTGTTCAATTTGTGTTTGAATGCCGTTTCTATTCTTCCTTATTTTTTATGGCATTTTTGGAGGTTAAGGGTTCACAATAGTTGTTCTATTTATTAAGTCATAAGTATGGGCAATTTTATCCTTCGAGTCGTTTCCGGAATTCTTCCGGCTATGTTTTTTTTTAAGATCTGTTCACACATTTTCATGATTTTTGAAGTCAAATTGGAGTGGTGATTTTGGTCACGCCGAAACAGGAAATGGAGCGAAAAAGCGAGTGGTTTTGCGGCGTGAATTTTTTTCGCTCTAAATTTAAAGTAGAGTGAGAAAACGGTATTTGAACAAAAATTCGCTTTCTCGATAGTGGTTTTTTGTTCACATGTGGCAATTTCGCTTTGATTTTTTGTTTTTTCGATTTTTTTTGGATTGTATTTTTTTCTAAATGGTTTTCCCAATCCTTTCATAGTCCTTTCTAGGTCTAGTTTTCTGTTTAGTCAATGAAAATTCTTTGAATTGTACGTCAGGAATTGTCCTGCTATGTTTTTTTGTTTCGTCGTCTGACGCTCTTTTTTCGCTTTACATTTGTTCACACCGCAAAGCTGAAAAAGTCAAATTTTCTGAATGTCTTCTTCCTCTCACTAACGGCATTTGCGCGCTTGACGTCATTTCTCACTCACTTTAGCAAACGTTTTTAGTTTATTTGCGTGATTAGATTTTGATCATACGTGACTTACCTCACTCAATAAAATGACTTTTGCACTTTAAAACTCAAGTTTAATTTGAATTTGTTTAAGGTCAAAGGAACTCATTTGTGCAGTAAAGGTCCCTAATAAGAGGCTTCGGCGGAATGAATTTTAACAAGCTTTATTAATTTATCGCTAAATGTTTTTTACCTAGTTTTTTTGAGCGGCGTTGATTTTTTTTCAATTTAGATCTGTATCTGTTCTTAACTCTAATATATGGCACGCAGGTCTATTCTTTCGCAGCTATTCCGGCAATCTGCCGGCTTTGTTGTTCAAATCTCAAACATGTAAATTAGAACAAACACGAGGTTGAAGTTACATGTAATATTATAAATCAAAAATACCACATCTTTCCTTTGAATAACTGGATAATAAACTAGGGTTCGGTTTCCGGCTTTCGTGAATTATTAAGGCACATGTTTAGTTCTCAGTTTACTTACAAGTGTAGCGTTTACCTTGGTGATAGGATATTACGTTAGAGCATAATGGTTGTCTACGTCAAGGTGATAAGTTCATAACAAGCTGTAGATTAGTATAAATAAATAGTTATGATGACTTGTTGTTCCGACGCAACTTTATGAGGTTGTGAAGGGGGGGGGGGGACTGTATACTCAACTGGCTTTTTTGTTCAGTCAATTTTTACTCGTCGATGTGTATCGTATAGATTTGTGAGCGGTATCATTGAAAAGGTGGTCCAGCGTACACTTTTTGTTCAAAATAAATTTTCGAATTTCGTCGTTTTCGATGAGTTCTTGAGGTATAAAATTTTTGTGAACATCGAATGATTTTCCTTTATGTTCACTTTTCCAAAATCGCTGCTAAATTTTGTTTCTTTTTTGATAAAACAAATGCAAATATGCCGAATGATGACAATTGTTTCTTTTTATTGAGTTCACAGATAATAAAAGAATGAGTAGTTTTAAAGCTTTAAGTTTTCTCAAAACTCCTTTATAAAGAAGCGAAAAATTTCTTTTTTGGCACTGTGTTTCTAAAATTATTTCTAAGTTTTTTAGTTTTGCTGAATCTTTTGCTGTGTGCTGTCTCGCCATTTAATCTCATAAAACAATGTTTCAATAAAAATTGGCGTTTGAATGAGGCCTATGAAATCCCAATTAGGTTTTCAGTTTAGCACTTGTGATTTTATTACTGCGACTCGGTCATTTCATAATAGTGAGTTTTATTTGAGCTTGTCCAGATGTGTTTATTTTCGGGGGTCTTATCAATTGCTCTCAAAAGAAGTTTGTAGCAGTTATTTTTGTCCTGTTGGTCTTTTTGCGACTCGAAGAGGAGTATTGGTATTCTATAGGTTTTTAGCTAGAGAAAGTTTGTTCCTGACTTTAAATTTGACTTCTTTCGCTTCCAACGTTCACCTCGTTTTTTGATGGTTGAATTCTGTTTTCGAAAATTGGAATTGAACCATAGCTTAGTTTGTTATGTACAGTTATTAGAAACTGCTGGTAATATTCAAGGTGAAGAGGTCATTTTGAGATTTTTTGATCCCATACAAGTCACCCCTATTTATCTTAATAACAGACCCCCAAACCTACCCCCCCCCCCCCCCCACATCCCCATATATCTACCTGCACCACCCCCACCCCCTATTCCTCCCCCCTCACTTATCTATCCCCTACCTGCCCCTCAACCTAACCCCCCCCCACCCACCTACACCACCTTACCTATCTACCTCCACCTACCCCCCTCTCACCTGCCACCCACCCACCCCACCCCGACTACCCAGACCCCTAAACTAAAAGCTGAGCCCTCAGGTTTTAAAGCCATTTCTACAGTTTCATTAGGCTTTTATTTTCTTCGTTATTTCTTTTTAGTATTTCCTTTTTAGTCAGGTTAGTGATTATATTGCACGAGTCGTTTCCAGTATTCTACCGGCTATGTTTTTTTTTTAGCTAGAACAAGTTTGTTCATGACTTGAATTTTGACTTCTTTCGTTTGATTTACTTCTGTTTTTGATTTTTGACTTCTGTTTTCGAGAATTGGACTTTAACAGTAGCTTATTTTGTAACGTATAGTAATTAGAAACTGCTGATATTATTCAAGGTTTCAATAATTTTCTGATCCTATGTAGTGATTCTATGTTGAGATTTTTGATCTTATGTAAGTCCTTACTTATTTAAAATACAGACCCCCGCCTACCTCCCCCCACCTACCTACCCCTCGTCACATATCTACCCCGCCACCTACCCTCACCACCTCCCACCTACCTCAAGAACCTAACCAAACCCCTTGAACTGAAAAAAATTGTGTCTGCATTTTCTTAAAAACTTTGATGTGGTTTGTTGAGCTAATTTTCTCGTTCTTGTTTTTCGTACTAATGTTTCTCGTTTCTGATGTCTCTATCATTCTGATGGTTCATTCGTTCTCGTTTTAATGTTCTGATTTAATGTTCTGGTAAGGTTAGGTTAGATTATAATGCACGACGCTTCAAGTCGTTTCCGGTATTCTACCGGCTATGTTTTTAATGCGATTTTTCGCTTGCCCGATATTTTGTCTGACCCATTTGACTTTTCGTCCTCGAAAACGGTATAAACAGGTAGCACCCAGAGGGCATTAAGTTCTCTTAGAGCCTTTCAGCTCAAAGTTCTCCATTTATCCGTTCCACAGAAATTATTTTGGAGACTTATACTTATGATGTGAAGGGCGGTTCTTAGAGGTTGACCACACACACACCACCCCGCCTTAACTCCCCCCCCCACCCCCCCCCCACATGAGGCCCTCCCTCACTTCACCCCTGCACATCGTTCCGGCCTTAAGGCACCCGTGCAGTCAAAGACCCCCCACCTTTCAAAATCTTTTATAGCCTAATTTGGTGTTTAATTGCCCTCTAAGGAAGTTTGAAGGAATTATTGTAAACGACTGTGTCTTTTTTATGCAAAATTTTTGCTTGACAGTTATCTGCTGAACATTCTTTCGATTTCACTTCTCGAGTGACATTTTACGCCCATCTTTTTGATTTTCTGAGTGATTGAGCGGTTGGGAGGGATTACAGAACATGGTCCGTGTAGCTAAGTGATTAATGTCAACGAATATAATCCTGGAGATCGAGGGGTCCCACCCTTGTCGGAATTTTTCGCACGCTAGAAGTTTCTGTGGCTTGTACTCCCGACAGTCGTTAGAGAGCAATCCGGTTGACATTGTTCGGTTTTTGTTTTGAAACTTTGTCCATCTCTATTTCATTTGGTAGAAAAATAAGCGAAGACGAGCGGGGTGGGAACATTATGTGCAAACGCGCATAACCGAGCCTCCTTTATGATTATTCCGCTCTTGGATGAGAGTAACGAGCCTCTTGTGATAAACTGAAATTATTGCCACATAACAGGCGTAGAAAAGAGCCCATGGTTTTATAATTGTCAAGTTCAGTGGAATTTCAATATTTGTGTTTTTCTTGACACGTATGATAATTTTAGTGTATGCAAACTTCGCCGACTAATAAATGCATTATGGCTATTCAGCAAGCTTTACTTATTCTATTTTAAAAGTCAAAACCACAAATGTTGCAACCCACGTTGTCGCAATTTTATTAAATAGTTCTATGGTTTTAAGGAATGAAGCTGATAAAAAGTTCAAGAGTTGCTGGTCAGTAGAGCATTTCTATCTATCCATTTGTCTATCCTGCATTTTTATTTTGTTTCCTTTGTTCAGTAGTTCAACTGACTTATTTTTATACACCAAATTCCACAACAGATTTTGTTCTCAGATGAACTTTAGTTTTAAGTGAAAATTTATATCTGGAGATATCCGTTATAGTGGTTCCCTTCAGCGTGAGATCCAGAGCTTCAAGACCAGACTTGGAACCAGCGACGCTGAATTGGAAAGATGCAGACGTCAACTCACAAACGAGAGATTCGAAAGGTCAGATTTTATAAAATTATTTCAGTAGTGGCTAATTCAAGTTTCGAAAAGTAATGATACAACTGTTGTGTGACTAAAGTGACTGACAAAAGATAGAAGCAACAGTCAGGCCAGAAGTTGTTGAATCTACGTTTTGTGTTTTAGAGAACGCGTAGAGCAGGACCTGCGTAGGATCAAACAAGGAAGATACTCGAGTCCAACCAGGTAAACAGGACCAGTCCTTACTAATAACAATAAATCTTTCAAATCAAAGATATATGTTTCAAAGACCCAGCGAATTTATATCTCGGCTTATTTTTTGACAAAAATCATAGTCACCAAAAAGAGGCAATGATTTGATCCAGAAATAAAGAATGAGCCGAAAGGACTGCCAAGAATAGGTCGCTGTTGGTTTAATGCTTTTCCGATTCGATTACTTAGAAACCGTAATTAAAAATTATTTTAGTAGCTCCCAGAGTACTGATCTATTTTCTGATCCGTTTTTTTTAAAAAACTATTTCATGTCGGCTGCATTTGGTGTTTCGTAATTTACACATCAGTCTAAGAGTAACTTATTTATTTATGAGGTTGATGATCAAATTTTATCTATTAGACTCCAAAAAACAGTATGCACAACTAACAACGAACAGCCAAACATGAATTGTCCTTAAAATTTTTTAAATGATACTGCGCTATCTGAATCATATGGATTGACATGTATTCCCTTTGGTTATAATCGTGAAATTTCTTTTTTTTAACTTAAAAGAACGGTAGCTGGTAAGCTCTAAGCTGAGCGTAGCTATTTTGATCTAATCTTAATTGTTCAACAATTCAAAGAATTTGAATTTTATTGGGGCACTGTCATTTTACTACTCGAACAGGAGTATTGGTGGAGCGTCTTTGTTCATTGCACACATACAAAGTTTGTAGCGATTGTATTTGTCCTGCTGGCATTTTTAAATGCTATGTTGCGTACTACTGAATTTTCATTTAATCCTTTTTTGGTCTAAACTTTAAACTTTTTTTCCTCAAAAACGGGATAAACAGTTTAAAGAGGGCAATAATTTCTTTTAGAGACTTACGGCTCACTACTCTCTAAGTATGCTCACTCTACGTGCTCGCACGACAACACCCTCGACAATTAAGCTAAAGCTAGTCTCCCGAAGGGCAGCTAACTACTGACAAATCTAACTGCTCACCATTGAATTCGCTCGACGTTAGTCCGTTATGTTTGATGAGTGTATACGGCATATGAAATCCAACTGTTTTGGTCAAGTTACTGCAGACAATTTAGGAGCAGAGAGAAGAGACTGGTTTTTTCCCTAACGCATTTGAGAGAGAAGGTAGCGGTAAAAAAATTTTCGCTAAGAGAGCAAAAGTTTTTGATTACGCTTGGCTTTTTGAAAGCAGTTCTTTTTCTAGCCGAAGTGGTTACACTTGGCTGCATCTTAGGTTCTCAAAGTTAAAACGGAGTTGACCATAATTATTACGTACTTTGTGGCAAAGTTTACCACCATTTTAACTGATACGGTAATTTTGACGCGTTTTAGGGCAACAATAGCATTTTTTTTGTTCAAAAAGGGGTTTGAGTGACCAGCATAGTTGTTTCTGGTGCCATTTTGCGCAGATTTTTCTTGTGTTAAATCAGTTTGAAGGTATCAGCTTCGCAAGTTTAACTGATTTAAAATCGACTGATTTTGACAAATTTTTTAGGTTCTTCTGATTTATCAGTTCTCATGTAATACAGAGACATGCATGCCTTTCTATACTTCATTCGAAGGCGAAGATGTTGTTTTTAGTTGCACCGCGCTGAGTTAATCATGACTGAAGTTGCTCGCGATAAAGTTAGCTTGTTCAATATTTTTTTTAGTTTTCGTTTAAATTCAATCAACTTTAATCAGCTTCATTCATCAATCAATTTTTAAGTGAGTAATTGTTGAGCAACGAGAAATTTAGAGGTTTCGTCTAGACGTGAAGAAATTTCTTTTGAATTCTTCTTTTTGGTTGGAATTAATTAGAAGTGACCAAATATGGCAAGTATTTTCTGTTATTTATGGCTTGGAGATAACATTTTTCAAATATTATTTCTACATATTTTTTTCAGTATCTGAATCAGATACTCTCTGGATCAAGAAAAATTTTCTATGCCAGAATTAGTAGCTTTTGTTAGAGAAGTCCCGATTTGAGAGTTGACTTGATGTTTTTGTTCTGACTTTGAGTGAAATAATGATTGATTGCTCTCGAAGAGAACCAATTTTTGTAAACGTGTCTTTTTTATGCAAAATTTTATCTTGACAGTTTTTCGAGTGACTTTTGCGCCATTGACTTTTTACGTTTTGCGTGATCTAAAATTCTCTCTCAATTGCAATTTCAAGCAGCTGAACTCAATTGGTGGCAATTTAATACTAAAAGTCAGATGATAAGTGCGCCGAAATTGGTGTCATCTTTTTCACTTTAATTCTTAATAGTGGAATTTATTAACCTCTAATAAGGTTTTTGAAGCCCCCTAGTGAAGTTCTTAGTCCCGTTCAGGCTCCCCGACTGAAGAAGGTTGCAATTGATTAGCACGCCAGTAGTTCAAGAGCAATTCTTCCTACGTTAGTCGGTTATGTTTGTTTTTTAATCAGTTTATATTCTATCGTTTGCCATTTGTTGGCGCTAAATTTTTGATGCTGAGCACTTTGCTCTGTGAACTTTGCTTTGAGCAGCTTGAACTTGATGTACAGAGAATTTTGATTTTGTAGATTTTTTAGTTTAATCGCAAAAGAACAATGTCGAAATTTATATAAAAAAGTATTTCAGGTCATTAAGTCTGCTTGTTTTCTGTAGGATTTAAATAAGTGACATTAGTAAATGTGTTTGTAATTAATCTAGCAATTTTAGTCACGCTTAAATAGTAAAAAGGGTGAAAAGGAATTCAGTTGCTGGAGTGATAACAGTTGTTTTTTGTTTCATCGTTCAAACATTATTTTTGTTTTACATCTGTGCACTTAGAAAAAGTGACAGTCAAATTTTTTTAAATGACCTCTTCCCCTCGCCAACAGAATTTTTGCTCATATACCCCTCTCTACAGAGAGCTGTTAGGCAATTTGCGTGACTTGATTTTGATTATACGTGACTTATCATTCAACAAATTGACTTCTGCACTTATTATTTTATTTTAAATTAGTTTAAGGTCAAAGAAACTCAAATATGTGTAAAAGTCCCTGTGACAGAAGGTTCTGTGGAGTGAAGGGGAACTAGTCAAATCTAATGATCACTGAAAATTTTTTCGTAGATTTTTAAGGAGGCAGCGATAACTTCATCAACACATTTCTGCATCTTGCTATCTATATTCTACGGTACGCTAGTCTATTTCGCAGCTAATTTTGCAATCTCGGCTATGTTTTAAATTTCTATAGATCCTCAAAAATTTAGTCACAGTTTCTCCATTAATGCAACAGACCAGCAAGCTGTACTTCAACTAGTGCAGCTAATAGGGTAGTCACTACAACAACAACAACAACAGAGAACGCTCACGAACCCCCGAATGAAGGGGGGACTGTGTGTGACACTACAGTCCATCGCCTCTATAGAACTACCTCGCCCCACCCTCCGCTCCCTCGAGCCCACCCTTGCTCCCTATGCGGGCAGAGTAAATTGTGTCCTGACCGCAGGGATTAAAGTTTAACAAAATGGGTGCGAGGAAAAATCATTCCGCAGATTTCATTGTAGTGTTGCAAAAAATTCAATATACATTATGGTTCAGCATTTAACGTGTACTTCATTTTTTATAGCTGCGAAGCTGTAAGCTGAGCGTAGCTATATTGCGGTGCTCTTGGTTTTTTACAATTCAAAGAATTTGAATTGTATTGGGGCGCTGTCTTTTTTTTTAAGATCTGTTCACACATTTTCATGATTTTTGAAGTCAAATTGGAGGAGTGATTTTGGTCACGCCTAAACAGGAAGTGGAGCGAAAAAGCGAGTGGTTTTGTAGCGTGAAATTTTTTCGCTCCAAATTTAAAGTAGAGTGAGAGAACGGTGTTTGAACAAAAATTCGGTTTCTCGCTAGTGGTTTTTTGTTCACATGCGGCAATTTCACTTTGATTTTTACTGTTTTTTCGATTTTTTGGATCGGATTTGTTTTCTAAATGGTTTTTCCAATCCATTCATAGTCCGTTCTAGGTCTAGTTTTCTGTTTAGTCAATGAAAATGCTTTGAATTGTACGTCAGGACTTGTCCTGCTATGTTTTTTTTGTTTCGTCGTCTGACGCTCTTTTTTCGTTTTACATTTGTTCACACAGCAAAGCTGAAAAAGTCAAATTTTCTGAATGACTTCTTCCTCTCACTAACGGCATTTGCGCGCGTGACGTCATTTCTCACTCGCTTTAGCAAAAGTTTTTAGGTTATTTGCATGATTAGATTTTGATCATACTTGACTTACCTCACTCAATGAAATGACTTTTGCACTTTAAAACTTAAGTTTATTTTGAATTTGTTTAAGGTCAAAGGAACTCATTTGTGCAGTAAAGGTCCCTAATAAGAGGCTTCTGTGGAATGAATTTTAACAAGCTTTATTAATTTATCGCTGAATGTTTTTTACCTAGTCTTTTGAGTGGCGTCGAATTTTTTTTCAATTTAGATCTGAATCTGTTTCTATCTCTATTATATGGCACGCATCTCTATTATATGGCACGCAGGTCTATTTTTTCGCAGCTATTCCGGCAATCTGCCGGCTATGTTATTTATTATAGCTGCGAAGCTGTAAGCTGAGCGGAGCTATATTTGGTGCTTTTGGTTTTTTACAATTCAAGGAATTTGAATAGTATTGGGGCGCTGTCTTTTTACGACTCAAAGAGGAGTATTGGAGAAATCCTTTTTTTAAAATCAATTTTATTGGAGTAATTTTTGAAGCGGGAAAAGAAACGCGTGAAAAAATTTGGAGTGATTTTGGTGCTGAACAAAAGTGAAGAGCGGAGCGAAAAGAGAGTGGTTTTTGTTCATACCGCTGTTTTTGAGAGAGCGAGACATTGATGTGTGAAAAAGTTTTCTCTAAGCCAGCGAAACTATTTTCACGTGCGGCTTTTAAAAGCAGTTTTTTTGCAACTTTTGATGGTTATGAGGTTTGATTATGACATTGCATTAGTTTTAGGCTTGTTTTGATAGGAATTGAAGGTTTCAAGTAGTTAATTTGAGTTCAATGTTAATTCGATGTTTTTGATCAGTTTTGCTGATTTTTAGACGAAATTTAATGATTTTTTGTCTGCTTTTTTTAATGCTTTAAGCGAGATTTGAATAGAAGCTTGTTACTTAAAGATTTTTCAGATAACAATTAGCTAAAGTTTTTTTGGTATAAATCATTTTTTTTTCTTAGGAAAATTGACAGAAAAATAGAGAAATTTTGAACCATTTTTCTTATTTTTTTGTAATTTTTTTTAACCTTAGACAAGTTTCTTAGCCTATTATGACTTGCTCATTTTTTGCGAGCTTTTCATTGCTCTAATTGTAAAGGGACTTTATTCGGCTTTATTTTTCCTGGTACTGTTCAAAAAAGTCATCAAGTTTTTCTAGTTTTTTTGTTGAATTTTTGTTTTTGGTTTTTGAATGAATGTCGTTTATGTTCTTCCTTAATTTCTTATGGCATTTGTGGAGGTTCAGGGTTCACAATAGTGGTTCTAGTTGTTTATTAATAAGTGTGGTTACTTTTTTCCTTCGAGTCGTTTCCGGAGTTCTTCCGGCTATGTTTTTTTAAGATCTGTTCACACAATTTCATGATTTCTGAAGTCAAATTGGAGTTGTGATTTTGGGTCACCCGAAACAGGAAGTAGAGCGAAAAAGCAAGTGGTTTTGTGGCGTGAAATTTTTTCGCGCTAAAATTAAAGTCGAGTGAGAAAACGGTGTTTGAACAAAAATTCGCTTTCTCGCTAGTGGTTTTTTGTTCACATGCGGCAATTTCGCTTTGATTTTTACTGTTTTCAATTTTTTGGATCGAATTTTTTTCTAAATGGTTTTCCCTATCCATTCATAGTCCGTTCTAGGTCTAGTTTTCTCTTTAGTCAATGAAAATTCTTCGAATTATACGTCAGGACTTGTCCTGCTATGTTTTTTTGTTTAGTCGTCTGACGCTCTTTTTCGTTTTACATTTGTTCACACAGCAAAGCTGAAAAAGTCAAATTTTCTGAATTACTTTTTACTCCCACTAACGGCGTTCGCGCGTGACGTCATTTCTCAGTCTCTCTAGCAAAAGTTTTTTGCGTGGTTAGATTTTGATCACAAGTGACTTACCTCACTCAATAAAATGACTTTTGCATTTTAAAACTTATGTTTAATTTGAATTTGTTTAAGGTCAAAGGAACTCATTTGTGCAGTAAAGGTCCCTAATAAGA
This sequence comes from Convolutriloba macropyga, assembly GCF_964194025.1. Classification (NCBI taxonomy): domain Eukaryota; kingdom Metazoa; phylum Xenacoelomorpha; order Acoela; family Convolutidae; genus Convolutriloba; species Convolutriloba macropyga. The sequence goes on along the minus strand of NC_134482.1, from coordinate 41,068,863 downwards.
GGCTTCTGCGGGATGAATTTTAACAATCTTTATTAATTTTTCGCTGAATAATTTTTACCTAGCTTTTTTTAGCGGAGTCGATTTTTTTTCAATTTAGATCTGTCTCTGTTTCTATCTCTATTATACGGCACGCAGGTCTATTCTTTTCGCAGCTATTCCGGCAATCTGTCGGCTATGTTATTCAAAATGATATACTTTAAAATGTTATTTGCTGCCACTATAAAAAGTCAACTCTTCACAACTATCATAGAATCTGGTTTTTGAGTATCAATTTCTAATACACAAATCGTCTAGATTTCATAGCAGCAATAAGATCATACAAAGTCATACGTTTTCATGGTTTGCAGATATGTTAATGCAATTTTTCATTTCAACATTTTAATCAAATTTGGGAATCGCTGATAAATTCGGCGATTTACCAGCAACAAAATTACCCTGCGCTAATTGCAAAACTCAAATTGTAATTTTTTTCAGAACTACAACAGGTGACGAGAACCGATACGGTATTGAAGATTGAAAAAATTTCGAAGCAGGCTATTGATCGGACCTCATTTAGTGTATTTGCAATGACCAACGCCATCTTCAGAAAAAAGGAACGGCCGAAAGAGGATTCGAATCAAATTCATCCTATCGCCTTAGAAAACATATCCGAACTTTACCCTTAAACGACCAGTGTCAAAAACTCAGTGTTCATTAACTCGATAATTATAAAATTGTGAATTGCTTTCTTTTTGATAACAAATTGTGTAATTCTGTTATTTTGAAAGTTTGATTAGAAATATACGTCCGCAATGCTCATTTCGAATCATTGAATGTTTTTAGAAAATTTTACTCTCTCGCGTCTGAAGTTTGTTGAGCTGTGATTAATTGAGTTAATAACAATTGTGAATTATTTTTGTATACTGTACTTTTAAATACCTTCTCTATTACAATACATGCCCGTATTTGTACAGTTTCCCCTTACTGTTTGAGATCAATTGTACTTAATATTAGGTCTATTCAATTAACTCTTCAAGACCACTTTTTCATTGTCTAACTGAATGAAAACCGAAGGATTAAAACTGAAATGTCTGTAAAAGTCGTTCAGTTCTAATGAAAGAAAGCTATACTGTTTGGGATAGTACTTTCGAGATAGATAAAACGAACCTAAAATCCTCTTAAATTGAAGCCCCCATCGTCCTGAGAAACTGGACAAAACGCTAACGTAAATTGTGTGCCGAGAGACGATGGTAACGCCGAAAAAAAGATATTCCTGCGTAGTTTTGCTTCTACATGGTTTTCATATCTTGCAGTGCTCAAATTTAAAAGATTTCCGAAAAAATATAGTATAGAACGCTTTTCCGACTAAGAATATGCATGATTGTGGTAATAAATCATGTTTTTTCCTGCTTTTACGTCTGCTATTCATCCTATCGCCTTAGAAAACATATCCGAACTTTACCCTCTAACGACCAGTGTTAAAAACTCAGTGTTCATTAACTCAATAATTATAGAATTGTGAACTGCTTTTTTCGATAACAAATTGTGTAATTCTTTTATTTTGAAAGTTTGATTAGAAATATACGTCCGCAATGCTCATTTCGAATCATTGAATGTTTTTAGAAAATTTTACTCTCTCGCGTCTGAAATTTGTTGAGCTGTGATTAATTGAGTTAATAACAATTGTGAATTATTTTTGTATACTGTACTTTTAAATGCCTTCTCTATTACAATACATGCCCGTATTTGTACAGTTTCCCCTTACTGTTTGAGATCAATTGCACTTAATATTAGGTCAATTCAATTAACTCTTCAAGACCACTTTTTCATTGTCTAACTGAATGAAAACCGAAGGATTAAAACTGAAATGTCTGTAAAAGTCGTTCAGTTCTAATGAAAGAAAGCTATACTGTTTGGGATAGTACTTTCGAGATAGATAAAACGAACCTAAAATCCTCTTAAATTGAAGCCCCCATCGTCCTGAGAAACTGGACAAAACGCTAACGTAAATTGTGTGCCGAGAGACGATGGTAACGCCGAAAAAAAGATATTCCTGCGTAGTTTTGCTTCTACATGGCTTTCATATCTTGCAGTGCTCAAATTTAAAAGATTTCCGAAAAAATATAGTATAGAACGCTTTTCCGACTAAGAATATGCATGATTGTGGTAGTAAATCATGTTTTTTCCTGCTTTTACGTCTGCTATTCATCCTATCGCCTTAGAAAACATATCCGAACTTTACCCTCTAACGACCAGTGTTAAAAACTCAGTGTTCATTAACTCAATAATTATAGAATTGTGAACTGCTTTTTTCGATAACAAATTGTGTAATTCTTTTATTTTGAAAGTTTGATTAGAAATATACGTCCGCAATGCTCATTTCGAATCATTGAATGTTTTTAGAAAATTTTACTCTCTCGCGTCTGAAGTTTGTTGAGCTGTGATTAATTGAGTTAATAACAATTGTGAATTATTTTTGTATACTGTACTTTTAAATGCCTTCTCTATTACAATACATGCCCGTATTTGTACAGTTTCCCCTTACTGTTTGAGATCAATTGCACTTAATATTAGGTCAATTCAATTAACTCTTCAAGACCACTTTTTCATTGTCTAACTGAATGAAAACCGAAGGATTAAAACTGAAATGTCTGTAAAAGTCGTTCAGTTCTAATGAAAGAAAGCTATACTGTTTGGGATAGTACTTTCGAGATAGATAAAACGAACCTAAAATCCTCTTAAATTGAAGCCCCCATCGTCCTGAGAAACTGGACAAAACGCTAACGTAAATTGTGTGCCGAGAGACGATGGTAACGCCGAAAAAAAGATATTCCTGCGTAGTTTTGCTTCTACATGGTTTTCATATCTTGCAGTGCTCAAATTTAAAAGATTTCCGAAAAAATATAGTATAGAACGCTTTTCCGACTAAGAATATGCATGATTGTGGTAGTAAATCATGTTTTTTCCTGCTTTTACGTCTGCTATTCATCCTATCGCCTTAGAAAACATATCCGAACTTTACCCTCTAACGACCAGTGTTAAAAACTCAGTGTTCATTAACTCAATAATTATAGAATTGTGAACTGCTTTTTTCAATAACAAATTGTGTAATTCTTTTATTTTGAAAGTTTGATTAGAAATATACGTCCGCAATGCTCATTTCGAATCATTGAATGTTTTTAGAAAATTTTACTCTCTCGCGTCTGAAGTTTGTTGAGCTGTGATTAATTGAGTTAATAACAATTGTGAATTATTTTTGTATACTGTACTTTTAAATACCTTCTCTATTACAATACATGCCCGTATTTGTACAGTTTCCCCTTACTGTTTGAGATCAATTGTACTTAATATTAGGTCTATTCAATTAACTCTTCAAGACCACTTTTTCATTGTCTAACTGAATGAAAACCGAAGGATTAAAACTGAAATGTCTGTAAAAGTCGTTCAGTTCTAATGAAAGAAAGCTATACTGTTTGGGATAGTACTTTCGAGATAGATAAAACGAACCTAAAATCCTCTTAAATTGAAGCCCCCATCGTCCTGAGAAACTGGACAAAACGCTAACGTAAATTGTGTGCCGAGAGACGATGGTAACGCCGAAAAAAAGATATTCCTGCGTAGTTTTGCTTCTACATGGTTTTCATATCTTGCAGTGCTCAAATTTAAAAGATTTCCGAAAAAATATAGTATAGAACGCTTTTCCGACTAAGAATATGCATGATTGTGGTAGTAAATCATGTTTTTTCCTGCTTTTACGTCTGCTATTCATCCTATCGCCTTAGAAAACATATCCGAACTTTACCCTCTAACGACCAGTGTTAAAAACTCAGTGTTCATTAGCTCAATAATTATAGAATTGTGAACTGCTTTTTTCGATAACAAATTGTGTAATTCTTTTATTTTGAAAGTTTGATTAGAAATATACGTCCGCAATGCTCATTTCGAATCATTGAATGTTTTTAGAAAATTTTACTCTCTCGCGTCTGAAATTTGTTGAGCTGTGATTAATTGAGTTAATAACAATTGTGAATTATTTTTGTATACTGTACTTTTAAATGCCTTCTCTATTACAATACATGCCCGTATTTGTACAGTTTCCCCTTACTGTTTGAGATCAATTGCACTTAATATTAGGTCAATTCAATTAACTCTTCAAGACCACTTTTTCATTGTCTAACTGAATGAAAACCGAAGGATTAAAACTGAAATGTCTGTAAAAGTCGTTCAGTTCTAATGAAAGAAAGCTATACTGTTTGGGATAGTACTTTCGAGATAGATAAAACGAACCTAAAATCCTCTTAAATTGAAGCCCTCACCGTCCTGAGAAACTGGACAAAACGCTAACGTAAATTGTGTGCCGAGAGACGATGGTAACGCCGAAAAAAAAGATATTCCTGCGTAGTTTTGCTTCTACATGGTTTTCATATCTTGCAGTGCTCAAATTTAAAAGATTTCCGAAAAAATATAGTATAGAACGCTTTTCCGACTAAGAATATGCATGATTGTGGTAGTAAATCATGTTTTTTCCTGCTTTTACGTCGAGCTTGAGACAATAAGATTACAATCGTGTAAGTTTAGGAAGATTGTATTGTGTTGTAGTCGTGGCGTATAGATCAGAGCGCTTGTTTAATTGCACTGCAACGAAGTTTATTAATTGAACGCAGTTCATAGCAATTATTGTAAACGTGTGTGTCTTTTTTCTATAGCTGCGAAGCTGTAAGCTGAGCCAAGCTATATTGCGGTGCTCTTGGTTTTTTACAATTCAAAGAACTTGAATTGTATTGGGACGCTGTCTTTTTACGACTCGAAGAGGAGTATTGTAGAAGTCCTTTTTTTTAATCAATTTTATTGGAGTGATTTTTGAGGCGGGAAATGAAACGCGTCAAAAAATTTTGAGTGATTTTGTTGCTGAACAAAAGTGAAGAGCGGAGCGAAAAGAGAGTGAGTTTTGTTCATACCGCTGTTTTTGAGAGAGCGAGAAATTGATGTGTGAAAAAATTTTCTCTAACCGAGCAAAATTTTTGTTCACGTGCGGCATTTTAAAGCAGTTTTTTTAATTTACTTTGGCTAAGAGGTTAACTTATGATTTTGTTTTATTTTTAGGCTGGTTTTGGTAGTGGTTTGAAGGTTTCTGGAAATTCATATGAATTTTATCATAATTCGGAGGTTTTTAATGTATTTTGCTAATTTTCGGGCTAATTTTTGACATTTATTTTGTTTTACTGGCTCAAATGAGTTTTGCAGAAACCCCTTCTACTTGAAAAAGTTTAGTAAAACAATTGGTTACAGTTTTGTGGGTAAGAATCATTTTTTTGTTGAGAAATATGACAAAAAATGGCGAAAATTGAAACTATTTTTCTTAATTTTTTGAGGTTTTTCGTTTATTTTTCTGTTTTCAGCTAAGTTGTTTTGCCTATTAAGACTTGCTATTGTTCTGCGAGCATCTGGATACCCTATTTGGTGAAGGGAATTTTTAGTTGGATTTATATGTTTTTTGAAATATTAAAAGATTTAGTAACTTTTTCCAGTTTTTCAGTGAAAGTTGTTTTTAAGAGCTATTTTTTCATAGTTTAGCCTAAAGTATTTTTTCGAAATTCACATAAGTGGTTGTTTTAAGTTCTAGTTGTTTTGATAAAGTTATTTTGGCAGAGATAGTTTTTTCGGGATCTCAACAAAATTATAACAAAATTTGATCAGATTTTTTATCATATTTTAACAGATTTGATTTTCAGTTTTTTGTTTCATGACTTTGTTTCAAGATAATCATAAATTAGTGAAGGCACGTTTTGTTCGATGAGTAGTTGGATGGCGTTTAAATGGATTTTCACTTTGAGTCCTTTCCGGAATTCTTCCGGCTATGTTTTTTTTAAGATCTGTTCACACATTTTCATGATTTTTGAAGTCAAATTGGAGTAGTGATTTTGGTCACGCCGAAACAGGAATTGGAGCAAAAAAGCGAGTGGTTTTGCGGCGTGAAGTTTTTTCAATCTAAATTTAAAGTAGAGTGAGAAAACGGTGTTTGAACAAAAATTCGCTTTCTCGCTAGTGGTTTTATGTGCACATGCGGCAATTTCACTTTGATTTTTACAGGTTTTTCAATTTTTTGGATCGGATTTTTTTCTGAATGACTTTACCAATCCATTTATAGTTCTTTCTTGGTCTAGTTTTCTGTTTAGTCAATGAAAAATCTTTGAATTGTACGTCAGGACTTGTTGCTGCTATGTTTTTGTTTCGTCGTTCTTTTTTCGTTTTACATTTGTTCACACAGCAAAGCTGAAAAAGTCAAATCTTCTGAATGACTTCTTCCTCTCACATACGGCATTTGCGTGCGTGGCGTCATTTCTCACTCGCTTTAGCAAAAGTTTTTAGATTATTTGCGTGATTAGATTTTGATCATACGTGACTTTCCTCACTCAATAAAATGACTTTTGCACTTTAAAACTTAAGTTTATTTTGAATTTGTTTAAGGTCAAAGGAACTCATTTGTGCAGTTAAGGTCCCTAATAAGAGGCTTCTGCGGAATGATTTTTAACAAGTTTTATTAATTTATCGCTGAAAGTTTTTTACCTAGTTTTTTTGAGCGGCGTCGATTTTTTTTTCAATTTAGATCTGTACTTGTTTCTATCTCGATTATATGGCACTCAGGTCTATTTTTTCGCAGCTATTCCGGCAATCTGCCGGCTATGTTTTGCAAATTTTTTGCTTGACAATTTTGCGCTTTTCTTCTAGATTATTCATTGACTTCTCAAGTGACATTTTCACGCTTTCGTTCTTCAATTTTGAGTGAGCTCCATTATTCTCAATCCGAAGTAAAGCTAGTTGCTAAAATTAAAACGGTTGCAGAATAGGAACTAAGACAGATTGATAGCCGAATGGGCAGTGCTTCGGAGGTCCATGGTTCAAATCCCGTTGTGGTCAACTGTTTTTCCGAGAAGTCGTTGGTTCGAATCCCGGCGTGGTCAACTGTTTTTCCACTCGCCTGTTGTTCGAGAGCAATTCTTCCGACATTAGTCGGTTTAGTTTTTTAATAGTTTACAAAGGTGTGGTATAATCCCGCACAAACACGAAAAAAAGCTTAGCTGGTTAATTTACACGCAAAAGGAAGAATGGAAAGATTTGGCATTCAAAATCAAGGAAGACAATCAAGTAACCAATCAAGAATACCCAAGTTCTGGCCCTGTGAGAAATGCATTGTTTACTACATTTCTTAAATAACTTGAGTTGGCTTTCGTCATTCTTTCTATCTTATCTGGGTGTTTCTGTTATGATGTCGGTTTGTTAAGGCAAGTACAATACTTTGCTTGGCGTCTGGACTCCAGCCAAAAATATCTGGGCCTTCTTCAAATTCTCTCACTGTGGCCACGCAGTGCTGCCTCAATAGATTCTCTGTGTCTGGTCTCTAGTGAAGAGCGGTTAACCGAACCTTGGCCATGAAATAGTTGTTGAGGAACGTGACGTTGTCCTTCCAACGAAATCCAATTTTATCGTATTTGACGAATTGTTTGGGAAAAAATTTTCGATTGTGATTTGAACCTCTTGCGTTTGCCATTTGATGCAACCTTGACTGAAGTTCATATCCTCGTCGTATCTAATAATGTTGGAGCAATTACTCATAGGTGTCATGGGTTGTTTCTTTTAGGTGGTTGAAAGGGGTGACTCTTCGGTTGATTAGCTTCCTGTCGACTGTTCTGTAATACCCTTGCGGCTTGGACCCCGTTAGTGTCCCTCCGGGAGAAACTGATGACTTCATAGGGTGTTCATAGCTTTCCTGGTAGGAAAGTCTTTGGAACTATACCATGAAAGCATCGGGTCCGCTATGTTTACCACGTTTGTTGCCGCGACGTGCTGAGAATATGATTTTTTCAAGTGGTCTTGTTGGGCACAAAGTTTGTTTAATATTTTTGTGGGAACTGTTTGCATCTGAAACGCCTTATTTACGCTTGCACAAACTGGGAGGTTTATGATTGGTTGAGAACTACGCAAGAAGCCAAAACTTTTAGAAGCTTCAACGTAAGGAGTGTTTGCAGTGGGTCGAGCGATTTTCCTGTTTTTAATCCGTTGTCAAAAGTAGCAAATGCTTCTACGCTCAAGTGTTTGTAGAAAAGCCTGACTGAGATATCTTGCCGTTAAATTGCACTCCGCTGTTTCTGCTGAAGCAACTGTTTGGCGATGAGCAGATTTTTGGCTCAACTGGTTGCTGTTTGTTGACTGGAAGGTGGCGTTGACCCTTTTAGCGCACATTGTGTTGTTGTCCGTATGTCCACCACCGGTTTCTGTACCATTTTGGGCTACAAAGAAATCGGCATTGTGTTAAAATTTCAGGGGGCATCATCTATGAATTGATTAGGCATTTTCCTTCGATTAAGATGATTGGGCATTCCAATTCCTCCTGTAGTGTATTTGCGGCGCTCTTTTGGTTGCTTCCAGGCTCTGCCCGTTGTTTTTTATCCATCCCCTTTCCATTTGTTTGTCATCGTCTGAATTACTCTCTTTTCAGTGTATAATGATGGAGCCCATTGTATTTATCAACAAGACATCTAATTTTGGTGAAAATCTTTTATCGTGTACTTCAAAACAGTTGACACAGAGGCTGTGAAAGTGGACCAGCTGGTGGTCTTCACTGCTTGGTTTATCTAAGTAATCTTCGCAGGGGCTAGGGTTGTCAACTCGAACACAACTGGCAGCGCGGTCTGGATCGAAAGGCATGGGTTGAATTGTAATTTGGTCCTTTCTGTTTTTCGTGGACTGCTTTTTCTTCGATAGTCCTCGTTAGTTTCAGCAGTCCTTAAGACGAGACTTCTTCACAAATTGAAGCATAGGAACTCATCTGGTCTGCATAGTCAGACGTGTTGGGTTGCTCTAGTCGCGAGTTCTCGACAAGTTGGTTCCAGTTGTCGTGCAACAATCAAGTCAGAAGTGAAACTTGAAAAAACATTGACTTTTGTCCTTATCGCAACCAAAACGAGTTGGTTGTTCCCGCAACTTAAAACTGAAAAAAACTTAACAAACTGTCTAGAACAATGTAATTGAATCCTTATCTACATTCTCTTACATTTTATGGTTTACCCCTCGTTCAAAGAACAAAAACCTTCTTTCCCCAAAACAATTTTGAGGACAAAAGTCTCCCCTGTTACCGGCAAATAGCTTCTTTGTTCCAAAACTTGTGCGACGCACTGAAGAAAGCATCAGCAGTCAGTGCAACCATCAAGTGCCGAGCACAGTAAACGGAACCCGAAAGCTGGCAGCCGGTCAAGACAAAGAAAAGACACAGAAAAGACACAGAAAAGACACAGAAAAGACACAGAAAAGACACAAAAAAAAAGACAAGCAATTTTTTCAGCGACGAAGCCAAGTTTGGGTTACAAACGTCACCCCGACGAGAGGATCAAGTTTTTTTTACTGGTTTCAGACGTCACCAGCAGAAGTCCGTCCGAGGTCTCAGACGTTACCTCTGATGTCCTGTTCCCCGGTTAGAGCCATCCAAAATCTCTACTTTTTTTCGACAAAAAGCCTCCAAAAAATTGATATTTGTCCCCCAAAAAAGCTTATTTGTTACTATAACACCTCGATTCAAAAACCTCGACAAGTTTTGTTATTTTCAAAGCGAGTTAAGGCAATTTTCTCATTTTTAAAGAAAAATCTGCGAAAAAAAAAACACAAAAATCAGAGAAATGTTCCTTAAATCAGAAAATTCAAAAAACACAGTTTAGTTTTCTGACTACATATCCGTCTCAATTGCGGAAAAAACTATTAAACCACTCTTTTGAATTGGTCTGTAACAAAACAGAAAGCTATTTGCATCGATATATCCAATCAGTATCATATAAATGAGAAATGTCGGAGAAAATTTTTTGAATTCAGAAAATTCAAAAAACACAGTTTAGTTTTCTGACTACATATCCGTCTCAATTGCGGAAAAAACTATTAAACCACTCTTTTGAATTAGTTTATAATCAAACAGAAAGCTATTTGCATCGATATATCCAATAAGTATCATATAATTAAGAAATGTCGGAGAAAATTTTTTGAATTCAGAAAATTCAAAAAACACAATTTAGTTTTCTGACTACATATCCGTTTGAATTGCGGAAAAAACTATTAAACCACTCTTCTGAATTGCATTTTGATCAAACAAAAAGCCACTTTGATCGATATATCACATCAGCATCATATCAATAAAAAATGTCAGAAAATATTTTTTGATTTCAGAAAATTCAAAAAACACATTTTAGTTTTCTCAATCCATATCCGTTTCAATTGCGGAATAAACCAATAAAACACTCTCTTGAAATAGTTTGCAGTCAAACAGAAAGCCATTTCCATAGATTTATCCAATCAGTATCATATAAAAGAGAAATGTCAGAAAAAATTTTTTGAATTCAGAAAATTCAAAAACACAAGTTAGTTTTCTGACGACATATTCATTTGAATTCCCAAATAAACCACTAAACAAACCCCTAAAACAAGTCATTGTATGTCAGTTTGATAGTTTCAACTGTATAGGTAAGTAAAAAGAAAGTCCTTAGGCGCCACACCAAATATCAAAACTTTCATTTGACGAAAATAAATACCATTTTAATTTTTTTGGAAAAAACGTCCAAACTTTATTTTTTGCAGAAGTCCTCGTTCTCAGACGTTGCCGTCTGCGAAGTCCCTTTATCCCTATTGGTTTCAGACGTTACCATTAGCAGAAGAGGAGTTTTCGAAGAAAATTGGTTCCAGTAGTCACCAGAAAATTTGATATTTTTTTCCTACTCTCAGTTATTTTGAAAGGCAGATCTCAGACAATATCTGTCGGAGAGAGCTTTGAAAGTTTAGTAGAGTCAATGCATATTAAAGATAACGAAGAAAGAGTGAAAAACAACAGATAAAGCCACACAGTTTTAAAGAAAACGAAAAAGTTTTTGCAAAACCCGAAAAAAGTCAATACACCAAAGAGTTCCAAAGATCTCCACAATATGACTCGTCTCTGCAATTTTCTAGCATTCAGTAGCCCCTCTGTAACTCTTGTTGCCTAAACTTATCGTATTTTTACAAATTTCTTATCTTTAGCCGTCACAACAATAATAAACTCCTAGAAAAAGAACAGGTTTCAAAGTTAAAAATTCGCAAAAAACTGTGAGAGTTATTTTTAATCATAGTGCTCGGTTAGGGTTAGGGAGCTAAGGAAAGTTTCTTGGGTAGCTTTATAAGCTTGGTAATTTATTCGAATTTGAGAGAAACAGACGAGTTTATTGAAGTTTTCAAGAAAAAGGAGTTTAATGTAACAATTATTTGAGTTCTGGTCTAATATTGGTTCAACTGCATAATTGTAGCAAGGCACAGTTTTCCTGTAAACCACAGTAGCCACACACACTAGTTCAAACAGTTAACGCCAGCTATTTAGGCGAAACTTGTGTTAATTCAACAAAAAACAAGCAACTATTTAGGTCTGTTGAACGAAAAACGGTTAAAACGCGCGAACGTTCGGAAAAGTTTTTAGTTTTTTTTAGTGCAAAAAGCTAGATTTAGCACACAAAACACATCCTAGGACATCACTTTTGAGAAAAGTTGCGTCGCTGGTCTTTTGAACAAGAAAAAACTGGGATCATTAGCATTCAAACCTTAGACAACTTTTTTTCAAATCAAAAATTTGCGTCGCTCCGGTTCTCAAAGCCGTTCTTCACCTTCAGTAACGAGCTGCTTCACCAATAGCTTCAACAGTCAGCTTCAACAAAGCAACAGCCACCAAGATGTCGAAGCAGAACAGCGCTGAATGTCAGTTTGCCATCAATATGTTCAAAGCGACAGAAATGTCAATGAAGAAACTGCTCGATCTCCTTGAGAAAACTGTGGAGCAGAAAAGGAGTTTCCACTCATTGTCTTTGATGATCAACAAGATCAAAGGCCAGAAAGCGGAGCTCAAGAGACTCTCAGAGGAAGTGATGAGACAGCAGCCACATCAAAGCACTGCATCATCAATATTGAATAGGCAAACGACATTAATAACTCGACTCAATGAATTGGAACTGCAAGTCGATCTCTTGGACGATGATGGCCAGCTCAGTCAGTCTTCCAGTCGCATTAGAGATGATGTCAGCATGATCTCCAGCAGAAGAAACTTGTCTCAGCAATCAACACCTGTGCCCAGTGCCGACAGGGAACGAATCCAGCATCAGCGCGATATAGAAGAAAAGCAGACCAGCAGTAACTTCATCAATCAGCCGCCCCCAATACCACCACGGCCAAGACAACCATCATTGTTTCTACAAACATCTAATGAACCAGGACTTCAAATTCAACATGTGCTTGAAGCCCACCAAAGAAATCCTAAAAGGGAAGTTCATGAAAGTCTTTTAAAATCGAAAAATAACTTTGAAAACCAAAAAAATGCTCCCAATCCTTTTCCCTACTTTGACAAAGATACCAGCCAGGAATTTACATCTCCAACAAGATTAGGGAAACTTGAAATTACCTCCACTCTGAAAAATAGATAGGTCAACGGAATTGAAACAGCTCAAATCAACTTGAGTGACAATTTTAACACGTCGCAGAACCTTTTGCCTCCAATCCAAAATTTGAACCTTTCAAGCAATCACTCACTTTCAAACCCCTTCAATTTGGCTGATTCAACTAATCCAATTACATGCAGATGGTCTATTTGCCCAAAACTCGGCATTGGAGGAAACCTTTAATTTAAACTTGCCAAAGCAAAGAAACAATCAGGATTCATTTGCCAACAGAAATCCTCAATATCATAATTTTCCCAATCTGCAACAAAATTTTGGACCTTCTCAAGTTCACATAGGAACAAATGGATACCCCGATAGTCAATTTTTGAACTGTGATTGGCAAAAGCTCCCCTGCTTACCCACAGTGGCAAACAGAACCTCACATATTCCAAGTAAAACTGATAAAATAGTCTTAGAAAACGATTGCCTACAATCCAATCAATGTATTAATCCTATAACTGGGGTACACTCCACAAGCGTCCCACCAATTACCATGCAACTCATGGAACAACCGCATCAAAATACCGTCTTAAATCCTGCAGCTCCTAATTTTCAGCCAAACCAGGTAGCTTCAGATTCAAACGTAATTGCAGCTCCTCTGCAATTTCCACAACCTGTGAACAGTCAACACGGCCTCGTCAGCACAGGCTTCTCAATTAATCAAAATATGGCACAGCCCAGTCAGTTGTGTAACAACCAGTTTATTCCTGGCTCTCAACTTCAATCGAACCTTCAAGCCCCAGTAACTTCCACGATCCATGGCCCAATGTGCATTAATCAACAGCTAAATCCTGTTGGACAAAATCAGTTCAGCCAGCCTCTAATCAACCAGAGTTTACTACCCACTGTCAATCAACATATTAGCTCAGTACACTCGAACACTAATGTGACACAGTAAAGAGGAAATAATGATTTCAAACATTCAATCAAATTGCCACCTCTGAAACTTCAGAATTTCAATGGTAACCCTATCCACTTCCACGAGTGGATCAATAACTTCAACACAATGATTCACAACAACACTTCCATTACAGACACGCATCGTTTAACCTACTTGCAGAATTCTGTAAGTGGGAAAGCAAAGGACTTGATTCATGCTTACTCCTGCGATCCATCTTATTATCAGACAGCACTGAATGAACTAATCCGACATTTCAGTGATCGTACTATAGTTGTTAATGCGTTCATAAACGAGCTCGAAAACTGGCAAATGAACTTCCAAAACAAGCAAAGCTTCATTGCCTTTTCCTCACTTTTGAAAAGACTTGTGCAAGCCTTCCAATACCTTGGCTTTACAGCAGACCTCCAGTCTACAACACTCATTAAGAAAGCCAAAGAGAAAACACCACATCATTTGGTTATAAAATGGACTGAACATTGTCTTACCGAGCTCAGCTCAGACCCGACTCTCGTCGATTTTCAACAATGGTTAGAGCTCCAAGCTCAAATCTACGACAAAGTGGGTCGAGAAAGCAATCAAAGAACCATCAGTTCTCAAGCCTCAAAGTTTGTCAACTCGAACAACCTACGAACCAAGCCATACAAAAGCAACCTCCCATTGTCAGTCAACAACGCATTAGCGGAAAACAGTAGAAAACAATGGAAATTTGCGCCTCAGCAGAAACAACCGTCAACTTCACAAAACGTTCCGAATAAAACTTTTAACACAAAACGATCTTGCGAGAAGTGCAAACAAGAACACAGCATTGCCACTTGCCCGTATCAGTTGTGCTCACCAGGTAATCGATACAACCTCGTCAGCCAAAGCAATTTGTGTACAAACTGCTTGAGCAACAAACACCACAAACAAACGTGCCCATCGCAAAAACGATGTCAGGTTTGCAGTGGATTCCACCACACAACTCTTCATGATCCTGCCAAGCAAATCAAACGCCCTACAGCAGCCTTTTCTACTGAAGTTGTTTCTGGTAGCAATCCAACAGCTTCTTCTAGTAGTAACGAGTCAAGTCAAAATCCAAATACATCTTCTCAACAGAAAAGTCAAACAAACAAAGCCCCCAACAGCCGTTATGGCCAAACTTTCAACAAGCAAAGCCATCAAAACGTGCAACGACGTAATTTAAACGGCAATGCAATTAACCAATCGTTCAGCATTAACCGGTGCTCAGAAACACCGAAAAATTGGTATGAGCAATTGCAGCCTATTCCGGTTTCAATCCTCAAGGGGGATAAAGCATTCGATACCTACGCCCTCATAGATCCCGGTAGCCAATTCAGCTTTGTATTGGACGCCATAGCTGAATTTCTTGAGCTTCCCCGTGAAACTCAACAGTCAGTACCACTACAATTTCTCAATACAGAGAAGAGCATGTCCCTCTCAAAAATTGTTGAGCCAGTCACAATAACTCCATATAAGTCAGTGAAATATCGTTTGAATTCTCTCGAACGTTCAGCACCCCGTCCCTGAACGTCGCGGCTGCTAAAATTTTTGAACTTAATCAAATTTGTGATGCCCTCAACAGTTTGCGCCACATACATTTCCCAAATATTGCCGATTGCAAGATCGGCGCCCTCCTCTGTGTTAATGCATTCGCATTCACCTACCCTACACATGTTATACCTGGCAATCAAAATCAATCGTTTGGTGTGAAAAATAAACTTGGTTGGACCCTCGCCGTAGAATATGAGAACCGTATCTCAGCAACCACTCAGCAGCCCACAAGTCAGCAGAAGAAGAAATTTATTTTCCATGTGTCAAGAAACAGAACAGATGAACCCGGACTTGACGAACTTGTTCAACAGTTCTGGAGTATTGAAGCAGATGGCATTCAGAAGGACCGTGAACAAGTTTACACAAAACAAGAAGAACAGTTTCTTGATATTTTGAAGAACTCTATTAATCACAATGGTGAGAGATATGAAATCAAACTGCCCTGGAAATCAGAAATAATGTTGGAAAACAACTTCTATTCTGCACTGAAACAAGTCAAAAGCCTCAACACACGCCTTCGGCGTAAACCTTTGTTGCAAGAAAAATACAATAAGACTCTCTTGACAGACCTTGAGAAAAACTATGTCAAACCGGTGGAAATGCAAGATCCTCAACCAGACAGAATTTGGTACCTGCCACACCATCCTGTAGAAAATATCAACAAGCCATGAAAAGTCCGCCGAGTTGCAAATGCCGCTTCAAAATTCCGCGGCCAATCGCTTAATTCAAACTTTCTCACAGGACCCGATCTCCTTAATAACCTTTTAGGTGTCCTGATGAGATTTCGAGAACATCCCGTTGCAGTCCTTGCGGACATCGAAGGCATGTTTATGCAAATCACCATCCATCAGATTGATCAATCTGCTCTTCGATTTCTCTGGTTAGCAGACAATCAGATACAACAATACCAATTTACCAGACTCATCTTTGGAGCAAATTGCTCGCCTTCGTGCGCAATATACGTTCTTAACCATTGTGCCAAAGAGAACATTCAACATTTCCCAGAGGCCCTCAAAGCCGTCAGAAAGCACTTTTACATGGATGACTACATCCAATCACATGCAACAGAAAAAGACGCTTGTAAGGCAGTTCTTGAAACAAAACATTGTCTAAAAACAGGTGGGTTTTGACTCACAAAATTTGTTTCAAACTGCTCTATAGTCCTAAACCAAATCCCTCCAGATGACAAAGACAAGCAGACAGATATTGTTCGAGTTCTTGGTGTTAAATGGAATCTTGAGAAAGACTGTTTTCTTATGAAACCTCTCGCTGATTTCGCAAAAGATGCCTTAGCGTGCACTCAACGTAAGATCTTTAGTCTTGTCTCCTCGATCTTCGACCCAATTGGGATAATGTCGCCATCAACGATCCGTTTCAAAATAGTTCTTCAAGAACTGTGGAAACTTGGGAAAAAATGGGATGAACAAATTGCCCCTCAAGTAGTTAAACCACTTCAAAAGAATTTGGACTTATACTTTTCTTCACCAGAAGTGACATTGAACAGAACTCTCAATAAGAGTTGCCATTCACCAGAAAGTGAAAACGAAATCCATGTATTTGTCGAGGCCTCAGCTGTAGCAGTTGCAGCCGTTGCATACTTGAAATCAGTTCCTAACTTAGCCACTGATGTTGAAACTTGTTACTTAATAGGCAAATGCAAAGTTGCTCCAATTAAACAAATCAGCATACCCAAATTAGAGTTGGAAGCCGCAGTCATCGGAGTGCGCATCGTTTCAACCATCATGAAAGAGTTATCGTTTCACATTACTCGTTCTACACTCTGGACAGATAGTCAAGTAGTACTTGACTGGTTATCCACAACCAAGAAACAACCTGTTTTTGTTGCGAATCGCCTCAAAGAAATCCTTGCATCAACTGATGTTTACCAATGGAAACGTGTTACCACCAAAGAAAATCCAGCTGACCACGGGACCCGTGGTCTCAATCCAGACCAAATACCAGCCAAGTGGCTAACAGCGCCAGCATTTCTTTCCACAAGACAGCTCAGTGCTCCTGAAAACTCTCCAAAGCATGTGTTAGCAACGCATGAAATTTCACGCAATTTGTCGGAGAAAATAATCGACCCGACACGGTTCTCAACTTGGAACAAGTTGCTCCTGACTTTAGCAACAGTCTTCAATTTGGTCTTTCGGATTAGAAAACAAAGACCTAAAGATCAGCAGTACATAACAGAAGACGTCATTCTTGCAAGAAATCGGCTGATCAAAATGTCGCAGCAAAATTTCTTCTTCTCAACAATCCAAGCCCTGAAACGTGGTTCCAGGATAGATTCAAAGAGCAAAATCCGTTCGCTCAACCCAATGTTGGACAACAATGAAATGCTTCGGTCATGCGGAAGATTGCAATTTGCGCCAGATAACCTCGAAGTGGAGAAATTTTCGATTTTACTGCACGCAAAAGACAAGATAGCGAGACTCTATATAGAGCATGCACACAACATTTGCGTTCATCAAGGAACAGAGCCAGTCAAAGTTTCTGTGCAGCAAAGATACCAAATCATTGGCCTCAGGAAAACACTTTTGAGTATAAAGGACCGATGTTTTCTCTGCAGACGATTTGCCGCTCAAAACAATCAACCTGTAATGGCTCCCCTTCCTGCCTGCCGGTTTCCGACAGACTCTACTCAGTTTCCTTTCGCGAACAGCGGAGTCGACTTTTTTGGACCCTTTTATATAGAAGATGCCAAAGGACAGACTGAAAAACACTACGGCCTCATCTTCACTTGCCTGGTTACTAGGTGTGTCCATCTAGAAGCTTGTCCCGATCTCAACACTGACACTTTTCTAAACGCTTATCGACGTTTTGTAAGCCGCAGATGTCAGCCAACAACAATGCTCAGTGACAATGGCAAGACATTTATTGGTGCATCTGAGGAACTAAAAGATCTGTGAAACGTCTCGACAACGACAAAATCTACAAAGCAATGGCAGCAACGAACACAACCTGGAAGTTCAATCCTGCTTATGGACCTCATTTTGGCGGTATTTGGGAGCGCTTGATCCAGACTGCGAAACGCACTCTATTGATCATTCTAGGTTCCAGAAGATTGTCGCTTGATGTGTTCAGGACAATTTTGGTCGAGACCGAAGCTATATTGAACTCCAGACCACTAACGATTGTCGCTGACCTTCCGGAAAATGAAATGCCTCTCACGCCAAACCATTTTCTGATCAACAGACAGTTCAATTCTCTCCCACCAGGAAAGTTTGACAGCCAAGAACCCGCCAGTTTCAAGTCTTGGAAGAATGTGCAGCAAATGGTCAACCATTTCTGGAAACGACTCGTCAAGGAGTATCTTCCGACACTGTTAAAGAGGTCTAAATGGAACGATAGTGGCCAAACACCACTGAGAGTCAACGACATTGTTTGGATTCTGAAAGATATGACTCCACGTGGAATTTGGCCCCTTGACGTGTTCTCGAGGTCTACCCTGGACGAGATGGACAACACCGTGTGGTGAAGGTGAAAACGGCTTACGGCACGTACGTTCGCCCGGTCTCCGCGCTCGCACGCGTTTTGGCTGATTAGCCCATTTTTTCTTGACCTTTTTCCGAAACGGTTCTCTAGGCAACTTGAGTTACACCCTCTATGACGATCTGGTCAACCGTCTGTGATGAGTTAGTTGGCCTCCTCTTTCCCCTGGACCATGTCGTGCAACAATCAAGTCAGAAGTGAAACTTGAAAAAACATTGACTTTTGTCCTTATCGCAACCAAAACGAGTTGGTTGTTCCCGCAACTTAAAACTGAAACAAAACTTAACAACCTGTCTAGAACAATGTAATTGAATCCTTATCTACATTCTCTTACACCAGTGAATCATAAGTAAAGTAGACTATTTGTCTGCGGTGGCTTTCAAAGTTTCAGAAGATTTCAGATGAGATTCGAAATTGTGGAGAAGAAACGTGTGAAGCAAACGTCCCAGAAATGAGGTCAATAAAAGAAATCTGCGGGGGTCATCAATTTCGGGTTTTATCCAGTGTCATTACTACTTGTCGTTTTTTGAGCCGTTTGATTAGCTTCTGCAATGCATCATCATAGGAGTCTCCGCCCCGTTGTATGAGAAGCGGCATATAACCGAAGTACATATGACAAAGAAAAACTCCTTGATGATTTGAACAAAGCAAACTGGTCAGTCATATAACGAAAAATTGCAAACGAAATGCTTAAATCTTTCACCAAAAATTTTCACTAGAGTACTGCAAAGACACGCGCCACTAAAAAAATGTATTCATCAGAAACGACAAATCATGCTTTACTCGTTCACAAACTTGATTGAAAGAGAAAAACAAAGAATTACGACAAGAATATGACTCTAGTTTAAAATCGAAAAATTTCAAAACCTTCTCCGAATTGAAACAGAATTTGTTCTGCTCATCTAACAATGATTTCAGCAAATTTTATCAGTCATTAGTCATGTCATCTAATAATAGCAGAAAACGTTGGAACCTTATGAATGAAATATGAAACTCAGCTAGAACAAGAACCCATATCTACAGTTTAAAAATGTCTTCAATGATTATCTCACGGAGCCCCAGAAAATTGCAAATCTTCTTATTTACTTGTTTTCAAAGCTAGGAAAGTTAATATTATCAGACGAAACTTGCAAATATATCAAAGATTTTGCGGGTAGATCAGCCAAAACTTTTTCGATTAGATGTATTACAGAATTTGAATGCTTACATGCATTAAGAAGCTCAGTAGAAACAAACCACAGAGACCCTCAGCGCTACCACCCTGGGCTTTAAAAGATTCAGTTTCTTTTGTCAATAAACATCTATATTTCAATACAACTCTATTATAAACAACTCTACCTTCCCTAAGATTCTAAAAACCGCTAAATTAACACCAATTTATAAAAAGAATGACCCCGAGGAACCAGACAATTACAGACCTATATCAATAATAACCTGCATTTCAAAAGTTATTGAAATCTTAATCAAAGAGCAATTGACAGAGTACTTACAAGAAACAAACTACTATATCGCTCTCAGTGAGGATTTAGGAAGAAACATTCTACAACTGACGCTCTCCTTTATACTACTGAATGTATAAGACATAAAACAGATCAAAGCAAAATTGTAGCCGCTGCCTTTCTAGACCTTTCAAAAGCATTTGACTCAATAGAGCACGTTATTCTTTTAAAAAAGCTAAGAGGAGTAGGTGTTGACTCTAAAACCATAAAACTAATAGAAAGTTTCGTCTCCGACAGAAAACAAAGAGTTCTAATTAATAACGTAAATTCAGATGAGATTACTCTAGACTGTTGTGTGCCTCCGGGGACAGTGCTTGGTCCTCTTTTGTTTAATATTTATATAAACGATCAGCGAGATCAAATTGATAAAAAACTGCGAGGTGGTAGAGTGTTCAGATGACACATTACTCCTTGCTTCCTCTCTAATGGCAGCAACGAACACAACCTGGAAGTTCAATCCTGCCTATGGACCTCATTTTGGCGGTATTTGGGAGCGCTTGATCCAGACTGCGAAACGCACTCTATTGATCATTCTAGGCTCCAGAAGATTGTCGCTTGATGTGTTCAGGACAATTTTGGTCGAGACCGAAGCTATATTGAACTCCAGTCCACTAACGATTGTCGCTGACCTTCCGGAAAATGAAATGCCTCTCACGCCAAACCATTTTCTGATCAACAGACATTTCAATTCTCTCCCACCAGGAAAGTTTGACAGCCAAGAACCCGCCAGTTTCAAGTCTTGGAAGAATGTGCAGCAAATGGTCAACCATTTCTGGAAACGACTCGTCAAGGAGTATCTTCCGACACTGTTAAAAAGGTCTAAATGGAGCGATAGTGGCCAAACACCACTGAGAGTCAACGACATTGTTTGGATTCTGAAAGATATGACTCCACGTGGAATTTGGCCCCTTGACGTGTTCTCGAGGTCTACCCTGGACGAGATGGACAACACCGTGTGGTGAAGGTGAAAACGGCTTACGGCACGTACGTTCGCCTCCGCGCTCGCACGCGTTTTGGCTGATTAGCCCATTTTTTCTTGACCTTTTTCCGAAACGGTTCTCTAGGCAACTTGAGTTACACCCTCTATGACGATCTGGTCAACCGTCTGTGATGAGTTAGTTGGCCTCCTCTTTCCCCTGGACCATGTCGTGCAACAATCAAGTCAGAAGTGAAACTTGAAAAAACATTGACTTTTGTCCTTATCGCAACCAAAACGAGTTGGTTGTTCCCGCAACTTAAAACTGAAACAAAACTTAACAAACTGTCTAGAACAATGTAATTGAATCTTTATCTACATTCTCTTACACCAGTGAATCATAAGTAAAGTAGACTATTTGTCTGCGGTGGCTTTCAAAGTTTCAGAAGATTTCAGATGAGATTCGAAATTGTGGAGAAGAAACGTGTGAAGCAAACGTCCCAGAAATGAGGTCAATAAAAGAAATCTGCGGGGGTCATCAATTTCGGGTTTTATCCAGTGTCATTACTACTTGTCGTTTTTTGAGCCGTTTGATTAGCTTCTGCAATGCATCATCATAGGAGTCTCCGCCCCGTTGTATGAGAAGCGGCATATAACCGAAGTACATATGACAAAGAAAAACTCCTTGATGATTTGAACAAAGCAAACTGGTCAGTCATATAACGAAAAATTGCAAACGAAATGCTTAAATCTTTCACCAAAAATTTTCACTAGAGTACTGCAAAGACACGCGCCACTAAAAAAATGTATTCATCAGAAACGACAAATCATGCTTTACTCGTTCACAAACTTGATTGAAAGAGAAAAACAAAGAATTACGACAAGAATATGACTCTAGTTTAAAATCGAAAAATTTCAAAACCTTCTCCGAATTGAAACAGAATTTGTTCTGCTCATCTAACAATGATTTCAGCAAATTTTATCAGTCATTAGTCATGTCATCTAATAATAGCAGAAAACGTTGGAACCTTATGAATGAAATATGAAACTCAGCTAGAACAAGAACCCATATCTACAGTTTAAAAATGTCTTCAATGATTATCTCACGGAGCCCCAGAAAATTGCAAATCTTCTTATTTACTTGTTTTCAAAGCTAGGAAAGTTAATATTATCAGACGAAACTTGCAAATATATCAAAGATTTTGCGGGTAGATCAGCCAAAACTTTTTCGATTAGATGTATTACAGAATTTGAATGCTTACATGCATTAAGAAGCTCAGTAGAAACAAACCACAGAGACCCTCAGCGCTACCACCCTGGGCTTTAAAAGATTCAGTTTCTTTTGTCAATAAACATCTATATTTCAATACAACTCTATTATAAACAACTCTACCTTCCCTGAGATTCTAAAAACCGCTAATTTAACACCAATTTATAAAAAGAACGACCCCGAGGAACCAGACAATTACAGACCTATATCAATAATAACCTGCATTTCAAAAGTTATTGAAATCTTAATCAAAGAGCAATTGACAGAGTACTTACAAGAAACAAACTACTATATCGCTCTCAGTGAGGATTTAGGAAGAAACATTCTACAACTGACGCTCTCCTTTATACTACTGAATGTATAAGACATAAAACAGATCAAAGCAAAATTGTAGCCGCTGCCTTTCTAGACCTTTCAAAAGCATTTGACTCAATAGAGCACGTTATTCTTTTAAAAAAGCTAAGAGGAGTAGGTGTCGACTCTAAAACCATAAAACTAATAGAAAGTTTCGTCTCCGACAGAAAACAAAGAGTTCTAATTAATAACGTAAATTCAGATGAGATTACTCTAGACTGTGGTGTGCCTCCGGGGACAGTGCTTGGTCCTCTTTTGTTTAATATTTATATAAACGATCAGCGAGATCAAATTGATAAAAAACTGCGAGGTGGTAGAGTGTTCAGATGACACATTACTCCTTGCTTCCTCTCTTATACAACAAGAGTGCAAAACAATTATGGAAAAAAAATGTAATTTTGCCGACCAAATATTTCACAAGTCTAAAACTACAATTGAAACCATCAAAAACTGAGTTCATTCTATTCAGCCGCTGCAGAATTTTCAGCGAATCTGAATCAATAAAAATCGGGAACAAAATTATTACAGAGTTCAAAAGTGTCAAGAAGTGTCAAAAAAGTGTCAAGAAAGTGTCAAAAGTGAAATGTTTCTAATGAAAACGGTTCTGAACATATTTGTTATCAGCCATCTATACTATTCAATACTGTTAATCCAATCAATAGAAAAAATTTGCTTATATCGCTTTGAAAGCAACTAAATTGGGCCATTCGTGCTTGTTACTCTAGAAATAGAAAGGACTCAACAAAAGATCTCAAGATAAAACATTCTATTATCCCTGTTGAATATTTAATCAAAGTGAAAAGAACCACTTATATGTGGAAACTGAGAAACTGTCTTTTACCCGCGTTTAACCCTCTAAATGTCACAACCTTGCCCACTTGGTGCATCAGACAAAACCTTAGAAGCTGTGACATATTTTTTAATTTTATATGTCACTGTCAAAAATTAGAACGTTTAATTATAAAAACTGCATCAAAGGATTGGAATTCACTTCCTAAAGAACTAAGGGTTTGGAAAAGAGAAATACCTCCCAAAAGAATTGAAAAAATTTTACATTAAATCTTTTTCTGATAATAAACAATATACAACTTATGGGTCGGTTAGTGGGAAAACTATCATATTTAAAAAAAGTTTACTAAACCACGACTCAAGAATCAACATTATCTGGTCGAGCTAAGAATTAATTTAATTTAATTTAATTACACTTATGTACTAAAATAAATAACCACACTCCAGGCAGTATTATAACAATTGTCAATCTCTCTGTTACTTGTTATGACTGTTATGGTTAATAGAGTTTTCCTAATTATAAAAGTTTTCCTTTTTCATTGACTGATTTTGGTTGATACTTCTTTTTTCGAGCCTATGAGTAGCCGCCTCAAAAATCCCTACCTCTTGAGGACATTTCAGAGGATCTCCTGAGAAGTGACCCAGCGATATCTTGAGGAGAAAATATGCGCTAGCTTTTGCTTTTTGCTGGATCCAACAGTTTGCTGCGGTGATGACGTCAGGCGGCCAAACTGATGGTTTCTTTTCACATCTGACTGATTTTCTGTACCTCCACAGGTTGTATTACTCAAGTCACATAGTAATGTAATGTGGTAAATGTTCTCCAGATCACAACCAAAACGATGGGCTTCGTTTTGTTTAGTCTTGTGTAAAAACTGATCTTTCTTTCTTTAAATAAATATTTCCGTTAAGAACCGGGAACTTTAATTTGGTTTCCCAGCTCAAAAGCGAGATTTTTGATTAACATTAGCCTGATGCTGGATCAGGAATGTGTATTCAAAAAATTCTATGTTGAGGGAAATTTTGTTTTGAATTGCAAGCACTCTTCTGATTTTAGCGGCAGACAATGGTTAAAAGCTCAATAATACCGGGTTTTATAAATAACCAACCGCCAATTGTCCTTTCCGATGTACCGATTGCTTCATCCACTTTATCAGAACTAAACTTGTTGTGTGAATAATAGTCACTATGCCTTGGATGTTTCGTGGCTCGAGTGATTAGACTGTTGACAGAGTAGCGCGTATTTTGAGCTACAGCTCTAACGTTTTTTGATATTTGCTCGGCCAGCAGCCACGAGAATTTTTAATTGTAAGACTGCTTGGCCATGCTTTCAATGTCCTCTGATGTCAAATGATGTCCAATGAGCCTACTGTAAATTTGGTCAAAATACTTTTTTCTAATCGCAACTTGTCAACAGTTTCATGAATGCCAACTAATTCATTTCCCTGCCGTTACTCTTCGAGTTGGTCTTGGATTTCTTCCAGTTTCAACCTCAACTGCTGTATCAGCTGAGTTTTGGATATTATAATCCCGCAAAAACTGATTTAAAAATTGGCCGGCTATCTTAATCGCAAGAGCAATTGGAATTGCTTGGCACTAAAAATAAGAAAAATAAATCTCGGAAATATGACATCTGCCAATAATATACACATGAACTATACAAAATGTATTGGGTGGTAAGAATTGCAGATAAACAATTACGTGCCTGTTGCAAGTAATTTTGTTTCATCAGCAACAAACTTCTCGTCTGGTTCTGCGGTTTGATCCTTATAAGGAAATTTGAATAATTCCTCTCGAATTGAGTTTGAAGCAAATCTTCACCAAAGAAGCAATTCGCAACAACTATTTCTTTTTGCAAAAAGTTTCAGTGGTTTTAATTTGGGTTCCCAGCTCAAAAGTGAGATATTTGGATTTTATTAGCCTGATGCCGGATCAGGAATGTGTATTCAAAAAATTCTATGTTGAGGGAAATTTTGTTTTGAATTGCAAGCACTCTTCTGATTTTAGCGGCAGACAATGGTTAAAAGCTCAATAATACCGGGTTTTATAAATAACCAACCGCCAATTGTCCTTTCCGATGTACCGATTGCTTCATCCACTTTATCAGAACTAAACTTGTTGTGTGAATAATAGTCACTATGCCTTGGATGTTTCGTGGCTCGAGTGATTAGACTGTTGACAGAGTAGCGCGTATTTTGAGCTACAGCTCTAACGTTTTTTGATATTTGCTCGGCCAGCAGCCACGAGAATTTTTAATTGTAAGACTGCTTGGCCATGCGTTCAATTTCCTCTGATGTCAAATGATGTCCCATGAGCCTACTGCAAATTTGATCAAGCTACTTTTTGTAATCGCAACTTGTCGACAGTTTCACGAATGCCAACTGATTGGTTTCCCTGCCGTTGCTCTTTTTATAGGTCTTGGACTTCTTCCCGTTTCAACCTGAACTGCTCTACAAGCTGTGTTTTGTGCTTTGCACAGTTTTGGTTTTATTTTGAATTAAATCAGTTAGTTAGTTCTTTTTCTGGGTTATGGTCTAAGGCTTGAGAGTTTACTTTGAATTGAAATGTTTATAATTGAGATGAAAATGGCAACAGCCTTTGAGGATTACTGTTTAGCCATCGTTTGTTTTTTAGGAAAATTTGTGAAAATTGTTTTGCTGTGTGTTGGTTATTTTGAACCGTTGTCGGCGCTGAGGTCGCAAAGGGAAACCTTAACACGTGAAAGTTACGGTTCTACCATTTTGAGCAAAGTTTTGTATGCAACAATTTTTTTTGCACATGCCTGGGAGCTGGTAAGGAAGTTTGAATGAAATATCAGTAGTGCATTTTCATAGAATGTAAAAAATGTTTAGCTTAAACCTGAACTGTTTGAAAACTCGTTCACTAGCCGTAGGTTTAGAGATTTTTCCAGCAGCGTACAATAATCTAATAAGGACCTGGGTTTGCTTCCTATTTTAAAATACTTTGACTATCCTCATCGAAGTTCTATGCGTTGGATCAAATTAGAATTCACTGCCTCACTAGTTCAAGTCTCAATTACTCTTATTAGCCAATGTGGGACCTTTAGCTTCACTGAGTGTATTGCGTCATAATAATCCGTGTGAAGAGAACGATGAATGGGGAAAATTATTCAACAGCAGTTTACTTAGTAAACCAAAGTGCCAACAATTTTGAAGCGCTAATATTATTAGATTCAAAAAGGTATTCCACGGTTGATTCAGCTAAGTGACGAGGTTTTTCTACAGCTATTGGTAAAAATTAACAATTCCTAAAGTTTAACTTGTTCAGGTCTTTCAGGCGATGGTTCGCTATCAGAGCGTCAGGAATTGCCAGAAATTGTGCCAAATTTTCCTGCTTTCAGGTCAGGTTTGAGAGAGGCAACTGTTTAGGAAGACGGTAACTTGTGTAGTGGTGACGTAAGGGTTATAACAAAAGGTGTGTTATAATCCCGCAAAAACTGAATTAGAGTTTGGCCGCCTAATTTAATCGCAAGAACAATTGGAATTGCTTGTCACTAAAAAAAGAAAAATAAGTCTCGGAAATATGACCTGTATAATTATGATTTATACATATTGTTTTGGGTGGTAAGAATTGAGGATAAACAATTACGTGCCGTTTACAAGTATTTATATTTCATTAGCGACAAACTTCTCGTCTGGATCTGCGTATTAATCCTTGTGTAGAAGTTATAGTAATTCCTCTCGAAATGAGTTTGAGCAAATATTGTAAATATGTGTGTTTTTCATGGACAACTTTTGCTTGCAGCTTTGTGCGTTGATTCTCGAACGTTCTCTGACTTCTCAGGGGACTTTTTCATGCTTGTCCAGTAAAATTTAGAGTGATTTAATTTGCTCTCGCTCGAAAATAGTTTTGTTACCATAACGGGAGGCAAAATCTAACAAAGAAAATCACAACGCCTTGTAGCCGATTAGTTAAATCTTATTTTGAGATCTTTGGTCCTTGGGGATGCCAATCCTTGCTTGATCGGATTCCTTTGCACACTGTGATACTCGATTGTGGCAACAGAGTTTTGCTTCTTTTTTCGAAGAATTGAAATTGTGCCGCGGTTCCAATATAATTAGTGGGTAGTTATTTTATCCTAATTCAGTGTAAAATGGAAAGCCGTTACAGTTTCACTCAAGTAACAAATTTATTGGAAACTTGTTACCTTTCCACGTACATGGCTAAGTCAGCTCAAAAAGAAGAGATTTAAGAGAACAACTGAATTTCATTTTTTTCATGAGAAAAACAAATTGAGGGTAAAAAGTTGGTTGTATGAAAATATCACCTCCTCTCTAGACGGGGGATAAATTCAAATGAGATGAACAAGAATGTCAACAAGTTGTAAACTCATGGAAGTGTAATTTAGTACAGAAATATCATCTGTACCACATATCCTCTTCTTCAAATAAAATTATTGACATATCAAAAGTATATCAACAGATAGTATTTACAATCAATAACCGAGTAATAAAAAGGTTTGGAACATATCAATTAGGGTCACACAATGAAATATATGTTCAACTGTAGAAGATTTCAGTTGGGTTTGCCGACCAATGAAAATGTGGCGCGTTTTCATTATCGAAGTAATGGTGACAATTGAGTAGCGAGAGACTGAAAGTCAGAATTAAATATCATAACTTACAATTGTAAGAAGAATTAAACAACTTTGAAAGCCGATGGGAATAAAAATAAAATAAGCGAAATTTAGTTTTCAACTGATTCAAGGTGAGTTCTAAATTTGATACTCGGGATCTGAAATTGCTCGATTCTCTATCATAATCTTTATAGCTATAGTGATGTGGAAAAGATTGCAATGGCTTAATTGGAGGATCAGGAGGTCCACTATCGGCAAATTGCAGTCAATTTCCTCCGCGGGGTACGACTTGATACTTCCCTGAAGTTGTTGCATTTGAAGTGACATTTAGACGGGGGGCAAAGAGTGCAACTTTATTGGCTTGCGGGTTTTCAACGATTTGGAAATGTCACTTTTTGCTGACGAGACTCCGGATTTGTAGTCTTGTTGACGCTGACGTACTTTCGTCTCGCTTAGACTTTTTTCTATAGCTCCCTCATAGGTTTACTAATTTTCCCCTCTGTTATTGTCTCATAAGGAAAAGGCCGTTTTGTGAATTTTTGTACAAAGATGTGTCTATTTTGGTTTTTGGACCAATTTTTGCGTTGTCGCTATTACGCACACGAACTTCAGGAACAAATGGTTCTTTACTTATGGACGTAGTAAAAGTGCGGGTAACTACTGGGACTAAGGTCTCGTTTAGTCCTTGCAAGTCTCGTTTTGAACTTTTGTTAACCTGTCTTGCAAGTTTCAGATCCAACGATCGCTTTGTTTGGGGAAAGGGGTCAGTAAGTTTGGCGTGCAGTTTAATAAGGGTGACATTTGTTCTTTGGGCCGTCGTATCGCGATCTACGTCAATCTGCGCTCGCATCATTGGCTGCTCGATCTGTCAAATGTAATCCATCCGCTGTCGTCGTCATAATCTTCGACGTGAACAGTATCTTTTTCTAAATAGTGGTTTAAACTCTCTCAGAAGATAAATTTGTGCAATTAGGTTAGCTACTTATTTTACTCAATGTTTTATTTTGTTTTCTACCGAATCGTGCAAGTAAAGGTATTACTTTCGTAGTCTTTTCTTTACAGAGGCGTAATTTATACACTATTGCTTTAATTAAATAGTTTAGTTTGAATGTGTTTTTTATACTTGGTAATTTAATACACCTCAATCGTTTTTATCTTTTTTGTGATAATCTTTCAACTAAGGTTTTTGCTCTGAGATCGTTAGCGGATGCAGCAATTATTTTTTTCGTGTGGTTAATACAGAAAATTTCAACTCTGTCCAATTAGACTTCTTGCTTTAACGAATATTTGGAGGTACAGCGTGCAATTGTTTGTATTCTCATAGTGATTTCACAGCATTAGGACCATTTGCCTATTCGAAAACTTCTATAGTTGGGGACTTTGAAAATCGATTTACATATACAAGGAAATGAACATATGGTCCCTTCTGATTTATTACTGCTCCCCTCAAACCTATTCGTCTTTTTTGATGCGGAACAGTTTTCTCGTGGTCTCCACTTTGACGCCGGTATTACATATCTAAGACTCTTGTCAAAATTGGATCAGAAGTTACAATTTGCGAGATCGTTCAAAAAATGTCTGTGCATGTACGGCCAAAATTTGTACTGGCCAAAGGATACCAACTCACCGCTTCCAGAGTGTACCATATGAAGTGACTCTAGCACTGCCTCCTGGATTGATTTGGGGATTGTAACTTCTTTGTCTATGCAGAAGCAGCCCGAATTAACGTGAGTGTCCCTCTATTGAGAATCTAAATACGGGTTCAAGTCTGTACGACGCTGTTCGTCGTTCTGAAGAATGTATCACCGCACTACTTTGAGGACAGCATCTTTAGCTGTTAGCACCGCCAGGAAGTTTTTAGTGAAAAACTGTATTAGGTTATTCTCGAAAACTTTTTCTCTGAATAGCTCAATGGCGGCCAAGGATTGAACGGCCACCGTTCTCATCACTTTTACATCTGAGTTTGACATTCACTGGAAAGTCAGAGTTCTTGGTTTAGTAGGGAAGTAGCGAGTTTTGTTTTCACGTGGTTCGTGTTTGATTTAGAGAGTGATTTGACAAGTGCTGCGTTTACAATGAATTATTAAGGGAAAAGAATTTCCAAAAACATAGTAATTAAAATTTTCAATCAAACAAACGGCTCCTAAAAACTCCAATTCGTTGACAACATATATCTCCTCATTACTTTTAAGGAAACGTGATGTGAAAGCTACTGTATGCCATCCTGTAGTTAATCGTTTCTCCAATGCTGCACCTAATCAAAAGCGAGAAGCATCACAATGATATGTGTCCCACGTTAAGTTAAAAGTGTGTATTTTTTGTAGCTTTTGCAAACTGACGTTTGCTTTGTTGGAAATGAGTTTCCAATTGATCAATCTGTTCAAACCTTATAATTGTTTAGGAGCGGACGTCATGGGTGACATAATTGTTAAAGAATTGGAATAAACTTCCCTAAACCTTGTTCTCAACCTATATTGATCGTAGTTGTTTGAAGTTTTTTGGTGCTGAAAAATTCAAAATTGCTGATGCTTGAAGTGGTGATATCCCTGATTCACTAAATTTTGAACCAGGTCATTCAATTCCTTTTTTTGCAAAGTGGCATTTGGCACGACTAATTCGGAGGACATCTTTATCAAGTTTTTTCATTATGTTTAAAAAAAAAAGTTTTAGGTGGATCTCTTGGCATCCTCGACTTACAATCAATATGTCATCCAATAAACAATCTGTATTTTTTAAGCCAAGGAAAGAGTAGTCCATTAATTTTGGAAAAAAATTGCCATCATACCAGTTGAATCAAAGAAACCTGTTATAAAACTGTGTATACCAGTGTCTTCAAAGCTTTTTTTTTAACTTGCGATTGCGTTACGTTTTCGGGTTTAAATTTAATAGGCTGAAATTGTATTTTAAAGCCAAAATTGTAAAAAGCTGTATCGTCTGTTGCTTGTAAAATAATTTTCTGCTGTATTGTGTCTAATAGAATGTCAATGTTTGACATCTGATACCACCAAATCCCGGTGCATGTGAGGTGTCTTAATTCTTAGTGGCCAAAAGATATCATCCGCCCGCTTCCAAAATGCAAAATATGGAGTGACTCTAGCATTGCCTCTTCCAAAACTTCTGTAGTCGGGCACTTTGAAGTTCGATGGACTTATGCAAGGAAATGAACATCTTGTCCCTTCTCATTCAATATTGGTCCCCCACAATCGATTTTTGTATTTTTGGTGCGGAGGAGCTGTCTATCGGTTTCCACTTTGATGCCGGTTTTACTTTTTTCAGACTCCTGTCAAAATCGTTAAATGGTTTAAATTTCACGGCCTTGTTCAAAAAATCCCGTGGCAGGTACAGCCAAATTTCTTACTGGCCAAAGGATATCATTCCCCCGCTTCCAGGGTGTAGCACATGAAGTGACTCTAGCACTGCCTCCTGGATTTATTTGGCGATTGTAACTTCTTTGTCTATGCAGAAGCAGCCCGAATTAACGTGAAGGTCCCCCTATTAAGAATCTAAATACGGGTTCAAGTCTTTACGACGCTGTTTGTCGTTCTGAAGAATGCATCACCGCACTACTTTGAGGTTGGCATCTTTGGTTAATAGCACTGCCAGGAATCTTCTGGTGAATAACTGTTTCAGGGTATTCTCAAAAATTTCGTCTCTGGACAGCTCAGGGCGGGCGAGGATTGGTCGGCCACAGTCCGCATCACGTTTTCATCTAAGCCTGGCTTTGATTGGAAGGTCACACGTCCTCAGTTATTAAGGCGAGTATCCAATTTCGTGATGACCTTGTTCATGTTTGAGTTGGAGCGTGATTGGAAAAGTGATGCGCTTTAAGAGTTGGAAAGAAACAACTGCGTTGTGCGGCAGTTAAGGGCAAAAAGCAATTCAGAATTGGTTACTATTGGCGCGAGTGGAATATTCGGCATTCACAGCCTTAATGTGCTGTGATTGACAGACTGGCTGTGAGGAGTTGCTCTAAATTGCTGCAATCGCGTCTGGAAAACGGATAATTGCGGCAACCACACATTTGTCATCATACTTGGTTGCAACTTTTACTTTTTGCTTTGGTTGGGTAAAAATATAGTCAACCAGTTCCACTTTTGCACCCAGAATAGGTTTAATGACAAAATGAAATGGCAGTAAGCGATCAACTCAACGTGTCAACCTAAAGTAAAAAAGTTTGTCTGATTGATTTTTTTTGACGATTGATAAAAAAAGCTGGGTGATCCATTAATAAGGTGAGGTATTCTCCGAAAAGATGATATTTAATATTTTCAACCGGTCAAACAACTCTTATAATTCCAACTCGTTGACATTATCTTTCCTCGTTTCAATTAAGGAAACGTGATGCGAAAGCTACTGTATGCCATCCTGTAGTTAATCGTTTTTCCAATGCTGCACCTAATCAAATGCGAGAAGCATCGCAATGATCCGTGTCCCAAGTTAGGTTAAAAGTGTGTATTTTTTGTTGCTTTTGCAAACTGACGTTTACTTTGTTGGAATTGAGTTTCCAATTGATCAATCTGTTCAAACCTTATAATTGTTTAGGAGCGGACGTAATGGGTGACATAATTGTTAGAGAGTTGGAATAAACTTCCCTGAATCTTGTTCTCAACCTTTTATTGATCGTAGTTGTTTGAAGTTTTTTGGTGCTGAAAATTTCAAAATTACTGATGCTTCAAGTGGTGATATCCCAGATTCACTAAATTTTTAACCAAGTCATTCAATTCCTTTTTTTGCAAAGTGACATTTGGCACGACTAATTCGAAGGACATCTTTATCAAGTTTTTTCAAGATGTTAAAAAAAAGTTTTAGGTGGATCTCTTGGCATCCTCGACTTACAATCAATATGTCATCCAATAAACAATCTGTATTTTTTAAGCCAAGGAAAGAGTAGTCCATTGGTTTTTGGAAAATTACCATCATACCAGTTGAATCAAAGAAACCTGTTATAAAATTGTATGTACCAGTGTCTTCAACGCTTACTTTATTTAAATTGAGTTTATGTTACGTTTTCGTGGTTTAAATTTAATAGGCTGAAATTGTTTTTTAAAGCCAAAATTGTAAAAAGCTGTATCGTCTGTTGCTTGTAAAATAATTTTCTGCTGTATTGTGTCTAATAGAATGTCAATGTTTGACATCTGATACCACCAAATCCCGGTGCATGTGAGGTGTCTTAATTCTTAGTGGCCAAAAGATATCATCCGCCCGCTTCCAAAATGCAAAATATGGAGTGACTCTAGCATTGCCTATTCCAAAACTTCTGTAGTCGGGCACTTTGAAGTTCGATGGACTTATGCAAGGAAATGAACATCTTGTCCCTTCTCATTCAATATTGGTCCCGCACAATCGATTTTTAAATTTTTGGCGCGGAGGAGCTATCTATCGGTTTCCACTTTGATGCCGGTTTTACATTCAGACTCCTGTCAATATCAAAACAGGGTTTACTTTTCACGGCCTTGTTCAAAAAAACTCGTGGCACGTACGGCCAAATTTCTTACTGACCAAAGGATATCATTCCCCCGCGTTAACATAGTATATAAATATTGCAATCAACCAAACAGCTCCTAAAAACTCCAATTCGTTGACAACATATATCTCCTCATTACTTTTAAGGAAACGTGATGTGAAAGCTACTGTATGCCATCCTGTAGTTAATCGTTTCTCCAATGCTGCACCTAATCAAAAGCGAGAAGCATCACAATGATCCGTGTCCCAAGTTAGGTTAAAAGTGTGTATTTTTTGTTGCTTTTGCAACCTGAGCTTTAGTGTGTTGGAAATGTGTTTCCAATTGATCAATCTGTTCAAACTTCGTAGTTGTTTGGGAGTGGACGTAATGGGTGACATAATTGTTAGAGATTTGAAATAAACTTTCCGTAACATTGTTCTCAACCTATTTTTTATCGTAGTTGTTTAAAGTTTTTCGGTGCTGGGAAATTTAAAATGGCGGAATGGTCAATTTGTAATATCCCAGATTGCCTAAATCTTTAACCAACTCATTCAATTTCTGTTTCTGCAAAATTTGCAAAGTTTTTTAAGAGGTTTAAAAAAATAGTTTTGCTTTTTCTCTTGGAATCTTGGTCTAACCATCGCTATGTCATCGGAAAAACAATTTGTTTTTTTAAGCCAAGAAAAGTGTAGTCCATTGGTTTCTGTAAAGCTGCCATTATATCAATTAAACCAAAGAAACCTGTTAAAAAATCATTTGCACAAGTGTAATCAGCGCTTATTTTGCAGAAGTTGCAATGCCGTGACGCTTCCGGGTGTAAATTTCATAAGCAGAAAACGTATTTCAAACCGAAATTTGTAAAATACGCTGTCCCATCTAATGCTTGTGAAAAAATTGCTTGTGAAAATTGTTGTTTTGTATCTATTAGATTGTCAAGGTTTGACATCTGATATTGGTTTTTTGAAATGGATTAAACAGATTCAATTTTTTTACGGTGATAGCTATCAGGAAAATAATCTTTTAAATCAGAACAACTGTTTGGTTATTGACTTTCCGTGTATTTTTTAAGTTTAAATTTAACCAGATTTTGAACAATTAGAGGAACGCGGCGGCTTTTTCGATGTGTGGATGTAAAACTTTTGTGAAAGGTTGTTTCGACATTGTGTTTACGGGACTTAACAACACGAGAGATTATGCCAGGAAAATTGTTAGATGCTTGTAATTTGTTAGTATGTTGTTGTCTTTGATCGACATTATGAATATATTTATATATATATATATATATATATATATATATATCTTGATTGATTTTAGGAGAGACCTAATTTGTTGGAGGAAATCTCTACCAAAATAGGCCCATGACCACATTCAACTAGAGTTATTTTAAGGTTTTCAGCTTTCCAATGCTTGCATTTACTTACTGCAGTAACAATTACGCTCACAATACTTTGTTGCTTCATTGGAAAATGTTTTCGGGTCCTGCGTTATTGGAGTTTTCATCCAAAAACTATGTTAGTCTCAGTTGGCCACGGCGTTATCTAGAGTGTTATGATTTATCGTTAACACTGCTTGACTGCATCAATATTTTCGTTTCGACATTTCCAATTGGTACTAGAAAATTTACAATTTCTACCTCACTTAAGTTTTGATTGTTTGAAATGAAACCGACACAACTGTCCTCTGTTTTGTTGTAGTCTGAATCCTAATTTGCAATTTATTTGTTAAACACCTAATTTGATTCATCAACTGGAAACCAATTACGTTTAATTGATCACCGATTAAAGTTCCGACCGTTGTGGTTTAAAGTTCCTCCGGGTTTCTCATCGTTCCTCCGATTAAAGTTCCTCCGGGATTCTCATCGTCCAACCGATTATTCACTTGGGGTTTATGTTTTCAGTTTTTTACAGTTCCGAAAACGCTTAGAACAATGCTACTTTATGCCTCAGTTCTCATTTTGTTTTTCCTGTGCCGAGCCATTCTGTTGGAGGGTCAAGGACCATGTGTTGGACAGTCGGTTGGTTTCCTAAGATTAATCTTTTGCAGCCATCAGTGATTAATATTGTTTATTGTACATTGCTTACTGAGGAGTCTGTTCCAGATGCTGATGTATATGCAGAAGTATCAGAGACTATCAATTGATTGTGGATCACCTTTTCTATATTTGTTGCTAGTTTTAGTACTTATTGGGTGTTGTCGTTTCTATAAGTAACTCGCGTTGTATCTCTTCATCCAGCGTTTTGGCTACGCAAAGGTTACGGATTATAGGCTATTCGGGGTTTCCAAGGTTGCATTCCGGTGAAAGATCCCGCTAAAAACTAGATTTTTTATTGGGTTCTCCGTTAAGTTGTTTTCCAGTGAGAAAGACGTAGCGGTCAAATGTGATGTATCGTTGCTTAGTAGAAATGTCATCTAACAGTGCCATTAATGGTCGCCATTTTGTTGATGTAATAGTTAGACTCCTGAGAACAAACTACTTGGCGGCCTTCCGTACCTGAACTCAAGTATGACAAAAAAACAACTTACTGACACAAATCGTTCATGGGCCCATGGGCGATCTCCACATAGGAATCCCGCATCTCCAATCTTTTGGTATCTGTTCAAACACGTGTTCTTCAGTTGTTCGTTTCTAATCCATCGATCCCGATCGCTTTCAACTTTACTACTTTGCAAGTTTTGTTCATACACTTGCTCTGTTGGGATTGTCCTCTTCTCCTAAGGAGCTTCTCTGAGAATGTTGATTGAATTGCATTATTTTGCAAGGATAGCCAACTTCAGCATCACACGCCATCTTTCCTCAGCGCAAAGGGGATTCAAAGGTTGATTTATTCCAGAAGGGTTCAATCAAAAGAATTGCAAATTCTTTGGATGCTGATTGCTCCATGTGATACTCATTTGTGGCAACTGAGTATTCGTGAGAAAATTGTTTTGTAATATGATGACTTGGAATCGTGCTGCTATTGCATTATCACTTGTGCGTAAGGAGACTAGTGGGTAGTGATTTTAGAGCGTAGTGACATTGCAGTTGTTATTCCACTGGAGTTTTGAACTATATGGAAACTTGTTACGTTTCTAAGTACCTGGCTAAGTCGACTAAAAAAAAGATTTGAGAGAACAACTGAATTTCCCGATATATATGAGAATAATGAATTAAGAGTAAAAAGGGAGTTGTTTGAACAAATCACATCCTCATTAGACAAGAGGTAAAATCAAATTAGGAGGACAAGAATATGGACAAGTTTTGAAATGTAGGATTATAATTTGGCGCAAAATTGTCTTCTGTAACACACAACCATAGAGAAAACCAAAACCTGTTGTGTCGTCCTTTTGATAATGGTTATTTTGTTTCAATTTTAAAATTAGTGTTTTATTTTGGCCGCTAAGCAATAGCTAAAATTTATTATGGGTATCAAGTTTTTTGGGTATCAAGTTTTAAAACAAATCAAATTTATTTATGGGTTGTCTTTTGCGACGAGACTCAATGAGGGTTTTTGTCTTTTATGGGGGGTTTTGACCGGAAGTACCTTGTGCTCAGGCACCGTTTTGACTAAAAAAGATAATGAGTTAGGTTCCTTGACAGTAAACAAAATTTCTCTGAGCTAGAGTAGCATTTCTCATGCGCTCATATTAATGTATTTTTGACTTTGAATAGTTTTTTTGCTAGGAAATTATATAGGAGTTAGCGTTTTCGTAATTGTTTCTTTCAATTGGCTAATTTTTATATTTTAAGATAGGAACCTCTTAAAGAAATAAAACTTTCCTTTTAGCCGAAGTATATTCTGACCCTCAATGAAACAATTGTTTTTTTTATATAATAATTTTGGAAGTTTTTAGCAAGAAGTTTAAAATTCTTGGGACTGGCAGTGTTAAAAATTGAAGTTTATGGACGGAGAGGGTCTAAAATTGAACATTGATTTAGGTCATACAGTTTTAACTGATTTTTGTGTTTTCAGTAATAAGAAGTTGCCGTTTGATATAATTTGTGTTACATCCCCTTGAGCCGATTGTTGCTCTTGGCAATTTTTGTTCTATATAAACTTTCAAGATAATTTCAAGCATTTAATGTGTATTTAATTTTTTATTGTTTCCTAATGCGTTGGAAGTTTCAACATTTTTGCCTGGATTTAAATTTATTTGTTTTATTATATTTATTTTACCTAATACCATTATATTTAGGCAATCTTTCGAGTTCAATAATATCACTATAAAGGAAGGAATGGACTTTTCTTGTTTGATTTTGTTTGAGAAAAAGCGGTTGTGTTTTGGCTGAGTTTGTTGATTGAGTTTTGGGTGTTTTTGTTAAGAAAAAATCAATTGGACGCAAAGATTGAAGTTTGATTGTCTATTGTAGCATTTTTAACTAAGTGACTGTTTTGAAATCTGCTCCGTTTTTTATTTAGCTACACGATCCCTTGGTTGTATAAAGAAAACTTTCTCTCTGTCTTCAATTAGGTGAAAATATTGTAGTTCAGAAAGTTTGCTGTTTCAGTTGTGTGTTTAAATGACTGCAAACTTGATTTCCGCCAAATTTCTTCCATGTAGTCTCTTTATTTTGTCTCTCAAAACGTTCTGAAGAGTGACAAGCGTAAAAAGTGACATGATAATAGTTCTGATTCAGTACTCAATTTGCATTTATCCAGCACTGAAATTGACTTGGCCTCAGTTACTGGCCATCACTTAAACATCAACCGAACGTTAACAAACAATAATATGAAAAATTTATATCTGATATTAATTTGAACGTAAGTTTCACGTAAAGGATATCGAAGTTTGTATGATTTCATGCCTAATAGCTTAGATAGTGATAATTGAGCGGAGCTTTTATGGGCTTTCTCTTGGTTTTCCTAAAGCTCAAACTACAAACTGCTTTTGAGAGCAATTAACAATGATTTCCTAAAAATTAATTGTTGAGTCATTTATGATAAAAAACGTTTCTGCTATAATTCAGGGTAAAAGTGTCAAATAGATGATGACATTACGCCACATAAGAGCAGCTGAAGTGCGGCATCAGCAAAAAAAAGAGAGAGAGAGAGAATAAAATGTGAACGAGGTAGAGAAGGGAAGAAAATCTAACCGACAGAGAAAGAGAGAGAGAGAGAGAGAGAAAGAGATCTAGGAAAATTTTCCATGATGGGATTCGAATCCGCAACTTCCAGTTTTTTAGCCGTGTTAGTAAATAAATCACATAGAGAAAAATTGAAAAAGGCAAATTTAGAAAAAGCTTCCAGATTTCGAAATAAAAAAAAGGTCCAAACCATTTTTTGTCTCTGGAGTTCTGTCAGGAAACCCATCTACCAGACGTAAAAAATTTCGCTGGCTAATAATGATCGTTAAACTAAGAAAAGCACAAAATTTATTCAAAAAATTCAAAATTTCAAAAAAAAAGTAGAAAAAATGACAAGTTTTAACAAACTCTTAGATATTATTATTCGAGATATTATTATTCGAGATATTATTAAAATTCGAGACATTATTATCTTCAAAGTGATTTTTTTCTCAAAAAGATGTCCAGTATCCCTGTTTTAAGCTTGAAATATCTTCACTGGCTCAAAAAGATCTATAAACTTGGAGCATGATAATAATTTCCGACAAATTAAAAAAAAAATATTATTCAAAATTTACTAAAAATGGAGTCATATAAATTTTCATTACCAATAAATTTACTCTAGGAACTATGTAGCAGCTTATCATAGCTCGCAGGAGGTTCCAGGGCCGCTGCTGCCAGAAAAAAATCAAAACGATTAAAAAAATTGAAAAAACTGCTAATTTTTATTAAGAAATTGCTTAAATTCGTGAAAATAAAATCTTGAAAAACATTCAATTATGTCTAAAAACTGTGCAACAGCATACTATCAAACCCCAAAGCAGGTTTTTTGGCTCTTGACGCTGGAGTTATCTCAAAAACGTCAAAAAATTTTGAAAAACTCGAAAAAACCCAACTTTTATTAAAAAATTGCAAAAGTTATTGATATTAAAAAGTTGAAAGCTATTCCATAGCCAAAAACCATTTTTCAGTAACCTAATAAAAAACCACTAAGGAGGTTTGAGGGCCCCTGAGGCTCAAAAAAACTTGAATAGTGACTATAAAAGTCAAACTTAAAAAAATTGCAAGTTTTGTCACAAAATTGCTAAAACTGGTGACGTTAAAATCTTCAAAAACATTCTATTACAACTAGAAACTATACAGTAATATATTGTCAAACACTACAGGAGATTCCTTGGCTCTTGAAGCTGATGAAACCTTAAAAATCTAAAATCAAAAAGTTGCAAAAATTAGTAATTATTAAAGTGTTGAAAACTATTCCATGGTCAAAAAAAAGTTTGTCCGTAATATATTATCAAATCCCTTAGGAGGTCTTCCGGCACCTAGGTCTAGCAAGAGTTGAATTAGGAAAAATGAATCTCAGAAAAATGAAAATGATGCAGATTTTGTCAAAAAAATACTAAAATTCGTGGTGTTAAAATTTTGAAACCACTCTATTATTTCTAGAAACCAGACAGTAAACTATTATTAAACGCTAGAGAATGTTCCCTGACACCTAATGCTAATAGAACTCAAAAAATTTATAAAATTGTTAATAAGCTTGAAAAAATTGTACAAATTATTATAAATTTGCGTTTTTAGCGAGCGGTTGTTCATCAGTAGCGAGACACGAGGGTTTGGGGGGGGGGGGGGTGTGCACCGGGGGCTGGTGGGGGAGTGGGCAAGAGTGGGTTGGGGTGTAACAACGCGGGGGTGGGCAATAGTGGGGGATCGACAGTGGAGGGGCCTTCAACCTCTAAGAACCGCCCTTGACACCATAGGTTTAAGTCTCCAAAACAGTTTGAGCTGAAACAAATCTGAATATTATAGTTTGAGCTGAAACGGGCGCTACCTGTTTATCTCGTTTGTGAGGATGAAAAGTCAAATGGGTCAGACGAAATACCGGTCAAGCAAAAAATCGCATTAAAAAAGATCGACTTGACTAATATAATTGCTACAAACTTCGTTTGAGAGTAATTAAACATAACTGACGGAAAAAAGACGGCTTGACGTGTACAATACCCCACTGTTTGGATTATGTTGGATCTATAACGGGGTTATAGCTTGATTGGAACTGAACGTCTGCTGACCTTGCAAACACTTTTCTCTCTTATGTTTGGGATCTGAAAAATTTATCATTTTACTCTTTTGTTTTTAGGGTTCAATTGATTATTAAGTGAAAGCTGTATAAAAAGCTCAATTTCACTTCTCTGCGAAACAAGTAAATTATGAATTAAGTGCGCAATTCCGATAAGTGTAAACGAATGAAAGTTTTCGCGCTAGATATCATTTTAAAAGCTCATTTAAAGAAAGGTTTAGGTAAAAAATTTTAGAACTAAAACAGGAAGATCACTTTTTTTTCAAATAAATATTTAACGAGCAGGATAACCGATGCTAGGATAACTGAGAACTAATAACTATTGGAGTGACCGATAGAAATAAGGGTTAGCGTTTGAGGAAAATATAGGAAAAGTGTATCGTCCGCTAATTGAACTTGGGTGAAGAATTTTAAAACTAAAACAGAGGGGTTGGTGTTCGAGTACTCTCAGGTTTTGACTTAAACTTGTTTTTTTTTTTCGATTCAAATTATTTAAATTTGGCCCTTTCCCATCATAGCCTCCCACCGCTAAATTATAGTCCCCATTATTACATTTTTATGTAAAGGGTGTTGACACGTTACATGCCCACTAGCCGGGGGGGGGGGGGGGGGAGTTGAGGGGGTGAGGGGGTGTAATTTGTTTTCGGATCTATGCTGTTTCGCCCCCCCCCCCCAGTGTTTTTTATGACCCCCAGTTACAAATTTTATGTTGTTATATAGCACGTTACTATTTAAGAAATAGCACGTGCGCCTGGGGGGTCATAAAAAATTTATGCTAAGCAGGGGGGGGGGGGGGGGAGGGAACATAATAGATCCATATTTTCTTGTCGATCTAAACTTACGTGGATAAAAATTTTGTTCTTGTGCACTTTGGGCTTAACAATATCCTATCATAAATCGAGGTCCAAACCTGGGCTGTAACAAAAGAACAGAGGAATTATTATTGAAACTTTAAGTTTCCCTGGTCTCGTCATACACTGTTCCCGATTTTCTTCCGGGAGCTGATTTCGAGTGAAGAGTAGGATTCCGATTTTTTGGATTGTAGCATGGGATGACCTTAGCCAGAAGGTGTTTGTATGCCTTTCTGAAACCGCTGTGTGTTGCTCCGTAGATGAAAAAGTTGATTGCCGCATTGCTGTGCGCCCACAAATCCAGAAGCAGAAAAAATTCTGAAAAAAAATGTGAAGCAAGTGAGAAAACTTACAGTTTATGTGCTAATATGTCCGTGGAAATGTTTCAAGGTTGCCCTAAAAGTAGGGCACTAAGCTTTTACAGATAGCATTGTGAAAATATCGAACCCAAAAACGCCTGGCGTAATGTTCTGCAGTGTTGTTATTGTTTGGTTTTCACTCGTAGGAAACGGTAGCCAGGTTCAGACTTAAGTGAACTTACTCTCTATCAGCGTTCTGCGATATTTTCTGCAAAAATTTGTAAAATTGACCAGAAATTTTTAATTTGTTCAAAAGATTTGTCAACATTACGTCCGGAATCCAACAAATTCAGTAGAGTCCGCGTTTGCGAACAAGAGTGACGAAATTTTGCAACCACTTCTCGCGTTGAAGAAATATGGTCAAATTTCGATGCAAATGGTTGAGAAACAACCGATCGCGGATATCAGTGACAAATATTCCCAATTTTGAGTAAGTTTGCAATGGTTAACCTCACTGTCACTGTTGTCCGCGAAAGCTTAAAACGCCTAATCATAAAACATGGAGGAGCGGACAATGCTGACGTTAGCAAGCAATTTTGGGATCTATTCTATTTTGCCCCCAGTGTTTTTTACGCCCCCAGTTACAAATCATATTTTGTTATATAGCACGTTACTATGAAAAAAAATAACGTGCGCCTGGGGAGCGCAAAAAAATATAAGCTCACTGACTGAGCTGGGGGGGGGGGCAAAACAGAATAGATCCCAATTTTGCTTGCTCAAAAAGTAGGATTGGCGACGTAATGAACGAGCTAAGGGAAAATTTTTAATCAGTTCTTGAAAAATGTTTAAAGATTTACAGCAGTAGTTGAGGAAATTGCTATCACAAGGTTTGACTATATTATCATCATAACCACCAATTCTCGTACAAGAGACCGGCAATTTATTCCGTTTTTTAAACCCATGCTTTCACATGTACAAAAATCGAGTATAACATTTTTTTAACGTATAAAACCAATAACACTGACAAATTCACACCGTTTTCAGTTTTCCTGAGTTGAAGCTGAAGAAAGAAAAAATTGCTCACGTATTTTTGCATTGTTTCATTCAGGTTTACGGACTAGGATAGGAGCCTTTGAGACAACCTTGTAAAGTGTTTAAATCAAAACCAAATGTAATCTATGTATAAACCAACCTTAAGTTGGATTTGTGTCAAAGCTATATTAAGCAACACTATATAAGGCAACCAGTATAAAAATTTAGTTAACTCGGCTAGAAAGAACTTGAAATTTGATGATAATTGAACTTCAAATTTCTGGGATTTAAAACTAAAGGTGTATTAAGTTATTCCACTTAAGCTTTCCGGCTCAGAGATAAGGGTTGGAAACGGGTACTGTTTCTTTTTCACAGTAATTGCGTCTGCAAAGTTAAAACTGAAAAAATAGGAATTCCATTTCTACACTGCTTACACCCCCCCCCCCCCCCGAATTGACCATCATTACACACTTCTTGGATACCATATCCAAGATCATTCAAAAATAATAAAAGTGTTAAACTGTGTTTAAGTTTAAAGTGTTAAAAGTATAAATAAAAGTGTTAAAAAATGAATGTTAAACTATAAGTAAATATAGAATCGTAGAACTAACCCATAGGCATCCGTGCGTACACCTCGACTTTGAGTCCGAGAACAAGAACCAAAAATGCATATGGCATCCACGTGACCAGGAACGTCAAGTAAATGGCGACCAGAGACACCAATAACTGCCGTTGTTCTCTTTGACGTCTTTTGCTCACGTTGTCAAGAGCAGCGGAACCTAAACAGTTAAACTTGTTCCACGTTGCAAATAACTGGTCGCCAGAGTTTTGTTCTAAGCTGCTCATTTTACCCGTAACTAGCCTTAAGAGAGAATCAGTACTGAATCAGAACAAATTCAGATAAATTTTGGTTTTCAGTACTGTCAGAGATAATACAGGACAATTTTTGAGTTTCTCTGATCTGAATCAGAGCAAAATCAGAATAACAATTTGTGAATACAAATGTATACAGATGTATAATTGCTCAAATTAATACAATAAAATTTGTTAAAGGATTGTTGCAATAACAGATAGATTAATGTTATTATTGGAGGTAAATTGATTTATCCAATTTCAAATGGTTATATTTTTTTATTATTAATTTTAAATAAAAATTGAATTTTTGTCTCAACAATAAATCGCTTGGAAATCGAATTAGGTTTCGTTCCGATGTTTCATTCCTTCTCGTAGCCGCCCTCTCCTCCTCTTTATAAAGATTAAATATTCTGATTACCCAGTGAATTGAACCCTGATAACCGTTGATAAGAAAGATACTAAAACATATGGTAAATCATGCAAAAGACCTTAAAATGCCACTTTCTATGAAAACATCAAGATCTCGCAGGATCCTTGCATGGGTATCAAGAAACAAGATCTTATCAAGATTGATCATGAAATATTTGTATTTCCTGTTCGTGGCAAGATGATCCAAGTTTTGCAAGAGATGTCAAGAACATGCCTACTTTATCAAGGTGTATCAATTTTCGGTCCATTGGGTAATGATTCATAGGACTGCATGCCCATTAATCAACAGCCAAAATACCAAATATAATGCACCGAGAAACTAGGACGAAAAATCTTACGTTTATGAGCAAGAGAATTCAAAACTGAGAGAGAAAATCAAATGATATAAGTTTTGTCATTTTGTTGTTTCGTGCATAACTTCTCATTATTGAGATATTTCGAAGAAAACTATTTTCTTTCTTCCAAACTATTTTAATGCACCACCTTGTTGAAGTTTATGTCACAATGAGGTACAAGCATAAAAAAATCACGGTCCGAGGTGTCAACTCTATAAAACGAGTTATGTAAGATTGGCGGTGAATTCGTTGAATTTTTGTAACATCTACACTTGACGCCTAGAAAAGAACAAGCTGCCGTTTCTTAGCATGGCTTTTACCTCACTTTTTGCTTCTAAGTGTAAATGTTTGGTGTTGACATTAGCGTTGATCCTAATTAA
This sequence comes from Convolutriloba macropyga, assembly GCF_964194025.1. Classification (NCBI taxonomy): domain Eukaryota; kingdom Metazoa; phylum Xenacoelomorpha; order Acoela; family Convolutidae; genus Convolutriloba; species Convolutriloba macropyga. Next base: position 41,024,279 of record NC_134482.1, on the reverse strand, counting down.
TTTTGCATTTCTGAGCAAAATTTTTGCAGAGTTTTGCGTATCTAGGCGTTAATTTTACATAATTTTGAGTTTCTAAGCTTAAATTTTACATACTTTGGCGTTGCATCTAGTCCTAATCTGATAAAATTTTACGTTTCATAGCTTAGATCTCACATAAAATCAAATCTTATTTTAATCTTACAAATTTAGCGTTTTTCTTAGCTTTTGTGTTACAAAAGTTTGTTGTTTCAGGTTTCAGGTTACAAAAGGTTTCAGCGTTAAACATGAAATTTCATAAATTTTAAATACAGAATCTTTGTAAGATCAAGTTGAGTTGGACGAGATTTTATTAAGATCAATGCAAAAGTTTAGGTGTTGATTTTATTTAAGCTGAACGCTAAATTACGCTCCGAAATGTATAAGATCAATACTAAAACTTGAATTTTAATTTGACGTGAGATCAACGCTATATTAAGCGCTCAAAATCAACGATCAAGTTTAGACGTAGAATTTATGTAAGATCCACGCTAAAAGACGCCAATGTTATGTAACCTATACGCTTGGAAACGCAAAATTATGTTAGATCAATTAAAATATTAACGCACAATTATTGAAGACCTATGCTTAGAAATTCAAAAATATGTTTGACCAAAGCTATATCCATTGCAAAATTATGCAACAACTACGTTTAGAATAGCAAAGTTCTGGAAAGTTTACTCTTAGAAGAGCTAAAATATGTCAAGATGGAGTCCGAGTTATAAAAAATAAAGTGTTTAAGAAAACTAAAGTATCGGGTCACAGTGTCAGAAGAGGCGGCAAGCATGCAGGACATTAGTAGTTCGAGGCTCACAGACGATCATCTAAGCTTTCAATTAATTCGAGTGCGACTCGGAAATTTTTTTAAAGAAACAATGAATTATGTAAGATCTTTGCTTAGAATAGCAAGATTATGTGATTTAAGTGTTAACTAGCGTTGTAAAGCTAGAAATTTCACCGCAATTTTCTTGCATAACTTTTTTGGTGAGGGCGTTAATTTATTTTTCTAAATTCGAACCATTGACAGGATATTTTTGAAACAAAATGCGGTGAATTTTCAAACTTGTCAAGGTTAGTTACCACTTATTTTACATATTTTGGCCAAAATTCCTCGGCCCAGATTAGAGAACAGGGTGGATTTCGAAGCTCGGTCAACCTATTGATTGATTTGCGGCGAATGTGGTAAAAAATAAAAATTAATAGCTAAAATTGCCCCTATTCTTACAAAATTCCGCAATTTTGCTTCTAAACTCTGCGTAACTTTTACAAATATTAATTTACATACATATGATAGCACTGAAAGATCAAGGTGCTTTGCGGTGAAAAATATTTATTTTCACTGCAAGTCGTGCATTTTTTTGCAAATTGGATGCGATGAAAATAAAAAAATTGCACTGCTGATGTCATCATTAAGATATTTCCCGTTGAAGCCTCGATCAACATCTGTTAATTCTTACTTCTTGACGCCAATCTCCAAATCTTTGCATAGCAAATTGTGATCACAATCATAGGCACAACCAAAGCCATGATAGTGTAGAACCCGACATTAAACCACCAAGAGCCCTCCTGGACATACCCACTGCAGAACAGATACAGACCACTGTATGCGTGACCTCCGAAACCCAAAAGTCGAGGGAGGTCAACACACAGAGTGAATGTCCAGATGAGACAAATGGATGCCAGAGTTCCTTTTAGTGTAAAAATTCGGGTGTAGAGACTGTTTCTGCACACGTACGTGTACCTGAAAAATGGAAATTTTAGGAAATATTTTTTTTTAGTAACCAAAATTTAAGCCATATGAGACAAAATGATTAGAAACAGACGTTTGCCCGGCAAAATCCCATGCCACAGCTTTGACCCAAATATGAGTTTGGGCGTTGAGGTATTCAACAACCCACATCGACGTGGCCCGCATTCTTGCCTTAGCTAACGCAAGAAAGACCATAGCCACTACAGACTGTAATAGATCCCAGAATTCTAGCTTGCTTAGATGCCCTGTCTGCGACTCAAATTAGGCGGCAACTCGAATTAGACCCGGATTTGAGTCGTAGACAGGGCATCTAAGCGCTCTGATTATATGACCTATCATGGTCGGCAGTGGCGATGGTGCCGAGTTTGAGGTCCAGACAGGATATGAACTCTAATCAGACCACCGTCTTTCGATCTCGGTTTTAATTTTTGTTCTTTTCGCGACTGGACAATTTATGTAACTCGAGCACAGAATGCCGCGGTGAGCAGAGATCCCAAATATCAGAGGTCATTTCATTTTGGATCTTGACTTTTCCGGACCCCCCCCCCCCGCGCCCGATTCTCAATTGACTGGTTACCTGTTGATTGCAATAAACATCATTGTCCACAGACTTCCGCAGCAAGCCAGAGTACAGATCATTCCATTGATTTCACACAGAAGTGGGTTTTCACGGTAGGGAGAGTCCCCGTAGAGAGAACCCAAAAGCATGAAACACCCACGCACCATACCACCCAGATCGGCAACAGCTAAATTGACCAGCAACAGGTGGGGTGTCTGCCGCAGTGCTTTGATCAGACTTATCGACGCGATCACTAAAATTAAACCCTCAGTGAATCGAAATTTATACACCTTGATAAGACATGCCTGATCTTAACACTTCTTGCAAAACTTGAAATAGCTTGCCAAAAACTTGAAATAATAATATTTCATGGTAAATCTTGATAAGATCTGGGTAAGATCTTATAAAGACAACACAAAAAAATTTCTTGACAACTCTTAAAAAAATTTTTGACAAATCTTGATAACACTTTCTGATTATCTTTTCTGATCGCTGCTTGATGTATCTCGTCCCCAGAATCACCATTCGCTCGCTACTTAGAAGAAATTACAATAAAAAATATTTAGATTTGAGCTCGTTAAATATCACAAAAAAGCTCGTTAATTTTCAGAATTGAACTTGTTTACGATCAGAGTTTAGCTCGTTAGTGCCCAGAACTTACCTTATTGTGATCAGAAATTAGCTCAGTAATGATCCGAAATAATCTCCATATTATCCGAATTAGTTTAGCTTTCTCATTTACAAAACCAAGTTTGTTAATGATTACAGTTTGACTTTCTCAGGATAGGAACTTTAAAGAGTGCTCAACGATTAGGGATGATCAAGTTAAAATTTAGCTTGCTAAGGATCAGAACTTACTTCGTTATTAGTCAGAATTTAGCTCGGTGATTATCGGAGGTCTGCTGTTTAGTCATCAGACGAAAAAGACTTTCAGTATGAGTTTGTTGATGTATGCTAGAATCAGAAGTCCTGTTTATCTCAACCCATGAACGCAGTTTAAACATCAACCATGAGCAAACAAAGATTTGGTTTTGTTTGCGTAGAAAAATCAGCAGGTGAAACTATCCGTCACAATATATCTGCAAGCATGCACTTATAGTTATTTGTAAAAATCTATATGATTTTCATCGAATTGAAAAATAACAGAACTTGAGATCATATCAAAATTTAACAGAATAACATAAGTTAAAAACTTTTTGTGGTAAAATGACAGGTAATAAGCCACGAAAATTAATTACTTTGATCACAATTTCCTCCCTACGAATATCATGTAAAAATTCAGTGATGTTTCAAAGTTGATTTTCTAAGCAATTTCATTGAACTATAACAGTTAAGCTGTCTTATCCCAGCTGGCAATCTCTGAACTTCAGCTGAACTTTGTCAGTTTCTGTTTTTAAAACAGACTTTTTTTTATGAATTCTTTAATGCATATTTATATATGTTTTAGCTTTAATTAACCTCGACTTTTTTTACAAAAATTCTTCGATTGTCTGCAAATTTTTGAAGATGTTTCGTTCGATAATCAAGCAAAACAATCTGTCCTTTTATCAGCGAATGACTTGTTAAGAGTTTGCACAACAATTTGTAATCAGATGCAAAAAAACGTACACAAATATGTCATCAGGAAGATGAAAAATAATTAAACAACGCAATCTACGAATCATAGAAATTAACTTTGTTAACAACGCCAGAAAAAGACAGAAAATCTACTGTAGGCCACCAACAGTCCTTGAAAATAGAAATTGCGAATGTCTGATAAAAACAGTCATTTAATTTAAGGTTGTCTTCAGAGCAGACGAGAAACCACTCAAAAATTCCAGTGCATTTTTGATTTTACAAAATGAGCTTTTTACTTCAGCCCTTCTGCAATATTGATTGTAAAAACAGACTTCAATGCTGCATTGGAGGTTTTGGTCAATTTGAGCAACAAAGTCAAGGTAACGCCAGAAGCAGCTTGTTGGTCCGCAGTCCTGGAATATAGAAAAAATTCACCTGGTCTGCTTTTGTTTTATGAATTTATGTTCTTTTCTCTACAACATGCAAAATGTTTCCATACAAAAAAGCCGAAAGAAGACCCTGCACGGTCATTACCTCTGCCGTTGCAAGAAAGTGCACGTACGGCCACCATTGATGTCTAGAGTTCTAGCGTTGCATTTTTTACACTTTCGTTGTTTGTCTCGTATTGGAATATCTAGACGGCATTTTGTATGCCGATTGAGTTTTAATGCAACCCAAGTTTAATGATCGAAAGAAATCTTGGACGCTGTCTTAATCACAAGGCTAAATGTGAGAAATGGCCAGAAATAAGTCTCAACAAAGTCAACAGTAACCATAGGGGTTTTTTTTGGAATAACAAAAATCTCATCGTTCATATTTTTTAATAGAATCCCGGACTTGAGTCGCAGAGCTTTTCAGCGCTTAACCAGCACATTTCAAGTTTATAAGATTAATTCAGTTCTGAAACGGTGCATCTCCAGAATATTTTAAATTTCTTTTTTCAGTTCTTCTTCATTATGACTATATTGAGGTCATGGAGTTAGCCCAGGCTAAACTTGGCTAATCCTGTACAGTCTGAAAATTACTCACATCCCAAAATTAAGTCTGAGCAGAGTAAGGTCATACTTTTGTAGCTTGTAACTAGTAATTACTATAGTAGAATACACACTATTTATATATATGCTAGTTTGTAGGCAATTACCACAAAGCCCATTTAGCTTAGTGGTTACGACGTGCTACGCAAATTAAATATTACAAGTACCCACGCGGAAGTTCGAAGCGCAGAAAAATCAAACCTTGTTTGCGGGAGTTAAGCTGAGCATATTATTTTTCATGCAGTAAATTTTACTCAAAAATCAAGACTAGCCCGTGTAAATTGGGACATGAACAGAGTACTTGCCATCCTAAAAAACAGAATGTCTTTAGACTGATTCAGCGCTGATTTACTCTGCCACCAACCTCCGGGATGCAAGATACAATATATTTTTGTTTATAATGGTACAGCTACCCAAGATATTTCCAGGAAGGCCAAGTGCTAGAGCGACGGAAAGCCAGACAATGATCATGATCCGGTTCCCAATTAGTCTCTCACTTTCCAAGTCCTCGAAAGGGAGCTGCCATTCCACCTGAAAGAGAAACTTCAACTAACAAAGATTAAATGAATTTGATAAAATCTTAAATTGCTTCAACTTCTTAATATAATAATTAGGCCTTTCCCATTATAGCCCCCCCCCACCCCCCCCCCCCCCCACACCAACCCACACAATTATAGCCCACAATTGTGGTACAACTATGGGGCTGACTATACGGTGATCATACGTTGGGGACTATATACACGGTGGGGACTAAAATGTGAGCAACACTAAAAGTTATCAATTTAACGTTTTGTTCTATGATATAATTTTTGTCCCAAATTAGATTTTTGCTTTATAAAAAAATCTTTGATAAATAAAAATGATAAAATCGTAGAATATTTTTTGTCACTTTTGCAGCTCATCACGCCAAAATAAAAAAAAGTACACTCAACTATTTATTTTTATTAAAATAACTCAAAGTTATAATTCACTAGATTAATTTTTTCCGTTTTCAACCCAAAATTATTTTGATAAAAATATTAGAAAAGAATGATTTCTTACGTATCCTGTGAAAGGCTCCTCATATTTCGCGTCTTCCGGTTCTTCACTTTTGGGCTTCATGTTGTAAAACCCGCCGTAACCCATATTTTATCGGCAATTCAACTTTCGAATCAAAAAATGACAATTTTAAAATAGGTTAAGTTTGGTTGGCCTTCAATTTTTTTTAAATATCTCTGATAATGTTGTCTCGTATGGCCTATCAATTAGCTAAAATTTGGTAAGATTTTTTTTCGTGAATTAATCGCTGAAAGAAATTAAATGAATGCGAGCTTGTAATTCTTCGAGCAATTTCTTTGATTCTTTTGAGTTTTATTTTGAGTTTTCTTTTTATTTAAGTCAAATGCGACGCGGGCAAAGGAATGCGAAATAAAAAATGATCAAACGTTTTTGTGTCTGTGATTGAAAAAAAGGCATCATAGCTTTCATTTTAAAAAAATCAAAAGTGATCGTAGTTCATTATATGAAGGTCTTAAATTGATCACTGTATGAAAATAAGCGCCAAAAATGAGATTATAATATTTAGCGTGACTAAAGTGTCGTTTTGAGACCAATCGGGGTTCAGAGTTGATGGGTTGCCGATAAAGGAACACGGGAAATGGCGGGAATTATCATTGGTTTGTTCGTTCGTCTTTGTGAGCGACTTTAGATCAAAGTCAAGTCTATATATAGAAGTTCTTTTTTTTCTTCTATTTTGGCCAATAAAAGAAGTTTAAAATATCTCTTTGATTTAAATTGCCTAATTATAGCTGCAAATAATACTTGAATTCTCAAGAAAGTTTCAAAACTAAATTTTAAGGGAATTTAATCCAAAATCTTGAAAGTACTTTAGAGAAGGACCATGAAGCCGTAGTAAAAATTGAAACAAAATTTTGTTTTTAATAAAAATTTCCGGGAGTGTTAAGCGGATGTTGCGTCTTTGATTAGATATCGTTTCAAAAATGTATGAACTTAATAACTTCTCGGCGCTCATTGTTTTTAAGGTAGTTTTGAGCACTGTTAAATTCTTCCAGGAAGCTTACTGAAATCTTGATTTTTCGATGAATACTAAGAATTTTCAGATAATAAGATACCATTTTGATCAAAAATTGCTTAATTGTGTTCAAAAGACAAGACCTTAAACAACTCAGTTCAATTACAAATCTTGCTTAATGGCTCAAGCTATCTTGGATGGTTTGGCCAAAATTAATGCTGTTTTTTAAGATAAAAAGATAAATGCGCCATTAAAAATATTAATTATGCAAGCCTTCATAGCAGAAAAAGGAAAACCTTGCGAATGATTGTCAGCGCTTTTTAATTTATGGGAGTTTAAGATCAGCATATTTTGACAAACTGACAAAAAAAATTGATTGTTAACCTACGTAAGAAAAAAATCTCAGTATTTTCCCGAATAATTGAAAAGAAAAAAAATCGACGAATCTTTTTTCCATCTGAAAAACAACCATTAAACTTGCTAAGTGATATTCAAAAAAGTCATTCTTTTTCATAGACACAGAATGAGTGCTTTTTGTTTCAATAACATGCATTTGATCAAAGAATCTCAACCAAAATCTTTGTGTCTCATCTAACATTTGTTTGTTACTCTAAAATTTGGAAATTACGTCTGGTTTGCCTCAAAACTGAGCTTGTTGAGTCTGAAATATTTTAGGCAAGACGATATAAAATTTTTGACCCCACTTTTGTGGGCGAGAGGATCTATTTACTCAATTGGGTTTTTTCGGGTCAGTCAATTTTGGCCAATCGATATATAAACCGTAGAGAGTTGAGACTGGTATCATAAGAAAACCCATACAGTGTTGAATATGGAATTAAAAAGATTTTTTGCGTTTTTTTTTCACAAGGAGTTATCGAGCTTCAAAGTTTTGTGATTAGTAGACGGATTTTCGTTGGTTTTATTCATATTTTCCCTATTTTTTGACAAAGTTTGGCCAATTTTGCCAAAATTTTTTTGAATTGGTGAAAACAATGTTTTTGAGTTTAGTTTTAGTGATAAGGGAAGCTTGTCGCTTGGTTTTACTCGAGTCTTTTTGTTATTAATTTTGGAAGAAATTTCGAATTACAGATTTTCTTTAAATAAAAATCGCTCCAAATACCCTTTTTATACCACTTTGTTTAAGTACACAGGAAATAGAGGCCTATCACAAGCTTCCAAAATCTTTGAAAACACCAGAAAAGGACAGTTCGACTTTTGTTTTCTATAGGAGTCTTCTGGAATTAAAATTTAGCGGCGTTTTTGGAAAGTTAACTCAATAATTGTACAAAATGAAAAATTTTTTTTTTTGTTTTTTTTTATTATTTTAGTTGCTAATTGTTTTTTTTTCAAACGCATAGAACAATTAAATTTTGTTGGACGCGAAGCAAAATCGGTGCTAGGCTTTGACTCATCTTGGATTCCTACAGCCAATGATCATTCGGATTATTTTGGGGCGCTGAATCTTTCAAAGTATTTTTGCAATTTTAATTTTACGTTCATTACTGAAATGAATCACAACTGGATGATTTCAAACGAAATACCCAATTGAAATACATCCCATTTACAAAAAATGGAGTAAAATCAATATGTTACGTCTTCAGATAAGAGCTCATATTTAAATGGTTTTGATCATTTATATTCGTAAACTTTAATTGATTTCTCTTGTTTTGCATTTATTCGTCATCATTTTTGCAGATCAGAATTTGTTTTAATAACCAAAGTATCAATTGATTTCATCAACTATATATTCCTATAGAATTTGTGCAATGCTTTCAGTTGTTATCGACATCGACTGCCTCTTAGGACTTTGAATATATTTGTTTTAAGAAAAGGTCAGCGAAGTTTTGAAGTTTGCCAGTTTTTTATTATATTTCTGTCTACTTGCAGCTTAGTCTCAAAAAATAAAGGCAAAAACAAACTCCAAATGAATTCAAAAAAAATTTCATAATGGTTTTATTTTTAACTAATGGTTTTCTGGCGTCCTTACTACAAATTTGACAGAAATTTTGTGAATTTCGAATATTTGCCTATACTTGAGGTTTTAAATTATTCCCCTTCTAATAATCAAATTAAAGATAATTCCAAATGGCATTGAAAGAAAGCGGAAAAGAATAATTTTCAGGATTTCAGTTTATAGCTAACGCTTTTAGTTACTTTCGATTGTTTTTCATCAGAAACCTTTATTTGTTGTTCCAAATTTTTGTTCTTATTGTCATCGGCAAGCGGTTTAGTCTCATTATTGGCAAGTTACATAAAGTTTCCGATTGTTCAAGTAAAATATTGATGCTGATAGTTATGTTTTGATGGACGTCTTTAGGGCTTAGGAATGTGTTTTCATAAGTGTTCAATGAGCTTTCGATACCGGACGATTTTTGTGGTTCTTTTTGTTGCCTTTTTCGTAAAGATCCTGTTCAAGGAAGACCTACTTAAAATTTTAGAAAAAGCAAACAAAAAACATTTTGTCTGTCATTTTCGGGTTTTTTTTGGTTTTTATTGTCTTATAGTTTTAGAGGCTTCAACACTGTGTCTTCGACTAGTTGTTTATGAACTTCTGAGCTCTGTTGTTATTTGACGTTTTGCTCGTCCTACAATTCGGTCCCACTAATAAACAGTAATTCTGGCTTCCTACGCATTTGCAAGCTAATCTGTTTTTGTCTCTCTTCTCTTGAAAGCCCTTGGCTTGTTTGAAAATTTGAAAGTATTTGTTTTAAACAAACCAGTTTTTTTAGCTTCATCAGTTTGATCTTATTTCTTTCGACTTTGTAGCTTGACTTCTGCAAGAACAGGTAGCGACTTGGTCCTTTCTAGAAAACAAAAATTTAATTTTTGTAACAATTTGATTTTCAACTAATGGTTTCTTTGCCTTGATATTACGATTTTTCATAGGAAGTTTATGATTTTTGGACTTATGCCAATTTCTGATCTGAGTTTTTTCAGTTCCACGTTATCTTCTTAATGAGGAGGCACATTTGGCGCTTAAAAAAGAGCTATTGGAGACAATTTTTGTTCTTTAAGAGTAGCTTATGTTTTTTAAAGTCTACGACATCGTTTTCATGTTAAGTTAAATCGATTTTTTTTTCAATTTCGCCAACTTTTGTAGTCGTCTGACATAATAAGGATAATGAAAGTCCTGAATTGTATCTTATGAGATATAGACTAACTTTTTTAATGAGCTGTGTGTATACGTATTGGTTGGAGTCACATGAAGTTGATTCTTTTCAAAATCAAATTCTTTTTGATCTTTGCGATTAAAAGACTGGTTTAGATGGCCAACTGACAACAACTCGAAAATTTTCCGGTCTTTCTAAAGAAAGAACATACATCTTCCGTCTACTTAATCTAGATGATGCACATTTCATCACTGATTTACCCATTTGCTTACAACATCTTTCGTACTCTTTGCAGCTTTAAAGAGGAAAAATATTGCAAAATTTAAAAAGGACATTTAAAAATTTTTCATTCAATTCAAAAAATTATTTTAAAAACAATGTCTTTTAGAGACGCTTGACAACATTACGTATTCTGGTAGTCATTATGTGAGCAAAACATTTTTTACCGGAAAACAATTCAAGACCAGGCGACGTGTATTTGTCCATTTTTAGAGCATGACAACCCGCAATTTTAGACGTCACTATTACGTCCCCACTGCAAGCCAGTATTATCTCAAATGCGGCGAGGACATGTGGTTTTGCTCTAACCCTAGCGGAATACAGAAAGATTGTGCATTATTACCAGAAGAACAGCGATTTGGGCATCCAACTCGCATCATTGCAATTAGATTCTTTTTGTTGACTATCCGAAACAACGCGGAAAATATTGAAAAGAATTGCTCTTTTTATCTGATAACAGAGGTTTCCAACCCTCAGGCCTATCAGTAGCCTTCATTAGCCTCACTCAAGCGGTATCAATAAGTGCCATGAGTGGCTCAGTTGCATTGCTGATAGCAAGAAATTCGCGATTTTAATTCAGAAATGATCGGGACTGTCGCAACCAATGACTCCGCTATGCCCAATGGGAGGTTCAGGAAAGTCAGGTTCAAGAACTCATTAACCTCAACTGATATCGGAGTCACTTCATGAGAGGGGAGCTCTTCCTTGTTTGGATGTCACCCAATAAGTGCCGACTTCAGTTAAATTTACTAGTTTTTGTCCTCATCAATCAGCAAGGAGCTACAAATGGAAGAATTCAGTTTAATCGCTACGTGTTTAATGAAGAAAAGCGGCAAATTGGCGTTGAGCATTAAAGTTGTGTTTAGCAACCGTTATCATTGGACTTCGAAGGATTAATCTAATTTTTCATGGATGATGATCAAAACCAAGAATAAATTCGTTTAAACCACGCAATAATTTTCTAGTTTTATTTGAAGTATGTTTTAATTGTTTTCGTTCCAAGTCTCCCGTTAACATTTTAGTTCCAAATGTTTGCCTGATGGCAACAAAGTTTGTTTTTGTCTCATAATGTTTTTCATAATCCAATCCTTTTCAAAACTACAAGGGCTTGTCGAAAAATTTCCAGGCTTGACAATTCAAGTGATCGTTTTAATTTTTTTCGCCTAATCTGGGCAAATTGGATTTCGTGTCACAGTGAAAAACCAAAACTCTGGTATGCTCAAATTATAGCTTCTAAAAGTTAAATCAGGAAACTTTTGTTTCGGTTGTGAGAAATAAATATGGCGGACCTACGGAAACTCTCTTTTCGTTAAAAATGGACACTTGCAAGATACTACAAGAGGAATCTTGTGAAAACGGATTAATGCAAAATTTTGGTGAATAATTTTTTTTGAAACAGTTTTTTTACAAGAGTGGCTGTCAAGATTGATCTATTCAATGTTGGTTACTTTTCATCTAAGCATTAGTTAATTTATTATTAACGTAATTAATGACAGGCAGATTCAAGCAAGCATGAAGATAAACAGTTTGTGGTCTCGATAACTACTGGTCAAATATAATCTATAACTCACATAATCAAAAATATAAACTACCAAAAATATGCTATGTGAAAAATTTTGTGCAGCTCTTTGGTAAACAATTAATCAAACTAATAAACTGCAAGCTTTTTTCTGTATTGGTTTGCTAGTTATTAAATTTGAAATTAGCAATCGTATGGTACGTTTTGCGTTAGTTAGAATTAGTTAAAGTTCTGCAATTAACTTTATCATACGAGTTCTGCAAATAAACTTGTACAAAAGAAAAATTATGTTTTCCGCGTGGTATATTAATCTCCTATTTTGAAAGATCTTTCTCTAAATAATTCTCTTGACCAATTTTTTTGTAATTTTTGTAAATTTCTGGAATAATTTGAGCTAACAACGACCTCAACTGTCAAAAATTGATGCCAAATTTACGAGTTCATTGAAATAGGCAAATAGAGTCGCTTTAGTTCTAAGATCTTTCAAGATAAGTGATGAAATAAACGCACTTTTTATAAGTTTTGATTCGACATCGTTCATCATTCTCGTTCGTTGATGACCGATTTATGGTGAACCTGATAAATTATTAAAACTACTGATTTGATGATAACTTTATTAATCAAAGCCTAGTTAAACAGTGGAGATTTAACCATTAATAATGCTGGAAGATAACCCGAATCCAGCTCCTGCCCCCCAGAAAAGCGCCCTGACCGAGGCCGCCGTAGACGATACTGAAGTTGCAGAAGAGGAAAAGGAGGAAGAGGTTATCCAGATTGATGAATACCTTCTTTTGAAGCTTGCCAAAAATGGGGAATGGTCTACCATGTTCAGATACCTTCCCTTGATTCAGAGGGGGAATCCGGCTCTCAGAACTCAAGACAAGGTCAGTAATTCCAGACATTATTTTTTAAACTGTTGCTGTTAGAAGCACGAGCGAGATCCATAACCAAATAAAATTATTAACAAGGTTAGTGTTAGAATGTTGAGAGAGAACGACCTATTACAAATTGTGCATAATATAAGCTTGTTGTGCCTCGTTCTCGTATCGAGTAATAAGTTTGAATATTTCTTGAAAGAAAAAGTATATAAATTTCAAGACTCAATTTGTAAGGCTTTACTATGTATCGGGACATAGACAAACTCACGAAGAAATTTTCATGATCTATTTACGTATAGAAACATGTGTAACAAGCGTATCTCGAACGTACAAGACGATAACATTACCTATGATAACACACAAAAAACCATAAGCTCTCTATAGGAGAGAAAACCGCATGTTTTTTACTGCATTAGACAACCAGAAGGTCGTCCGCCAAACGTATCTTTGATCTCTAGTTGAAGGTCGAAAAGAGGTCAAAAACCTATTAAGTTTAGCCTAAAAACCATACACAAAATTTTATGGGGGCAAAAAGTTCTGACTTTGACGGGATTCGAACCAGCGACCTCTGGGGCGCGGGCCAGAGGTCTTAACCCCTCGGCGAAATGGGCTATAGAACAATCTGTGCGAACGCACATGTTATTTCCTCTCGCTTGAACGCATTTGCATTGGCAACAAAGCTTGACATAACTTGACAAGAAACTCTACTTATTCAACGTATACTTGGCTAGAGAGATGAAGCCTTGAGGATTAAGAAAGAACATGAGAACGGGTTATAAGAGATGCCCAATTTAGAGGGTTTAAGACTGCGGACCAGTTGGTTTAATATGGTTAGCAAATTAGGATGCAAGAAAGAGATGCTGGTTCGAATCCAGTTTTGATACAATTTCAAAGTGGTTATACGCTTCCTGAAACCTCCTCCCCCACCCACCCAAAAGGTGGGGGGGTTTCAATATCGAGTGCGATTACACGTTACAGCTATTTTTAAAGTATTACATTGTGAAAAAACTCAAACTAAACTAAGAAACCCTACAAACAAAATAGTTCATGTTACTGAAACTAACTATAAAACAAAATCATTTCATTCGCTCAAAATTAAGTTGTGATGTAGTTGAAAAAAAATTCAACTAATCAGTGACCTTGGTTGTTGATCAAATTCCTGATCAAATTCGATAAAATATTCTTATTTCCCAGAACTTCAATTGTTTGTAAAATTTTCAGAGCTCTGGCTGGACCCCTCTATTCTACATTGTGGCTGATAACCAACTGGAAATATTCTACCATTTTATGGAGTGTGGAGCCGACCTTTTACATAAGGCAAATGTGAGTACAGAATGAAGAATTTCAAAAAACTGATATAGCTTTATCAATTTCGACAAAGAAAATTATTATCAGAGTATCATGGTGTCAGACCACAACGACTGCAATACATAATTTTTTGGGAAAACCTTAGTTTTCGGTGATTTTTTTAGCGTTGAATTTTTGTTGTTTGCGGTTTTTGGTGGTGGAAATTTTATTTTCACCGCTTTCAAAGCGTTGATCGACAAAACCAATTATGAAAAACTCCGATGATAAAAAAAATGACATCAATTTCGCTTAGCTATCTTAAAACAAAGACGTTTGTGTTGCCGGATATTGACATCTCTGCAATTCAAGTGAACTTTTGCATTCTTTTTTGGGAATTATTGATTTCGGATTGAACATTAAGCTTTTTTGCACTAACTCAACCATTGTCAACAGTTCGTAATTTTATCTTTTTGAAAGTTTTCAAGTGTATGAAGACAACTTTCGGGAGAAGGATGCTCCAAAAAAATCTTAATTTTTTATATAACACTATAATAAACCCTTAGTATTGAAAACCATCTATCTACTGAAGGGCTCCACAATGATGTTGATTGAAACGGACTTATTTACCACAGATATTTAAAATTTTCAGTTTTATGGTATTTGCTGTCAGTGGGAACCATGGATAAAGGAAGTTACTGATCTTGATTTTGAAAAAACGACAAAAAGATCAATTAAAAACTTTGAAAGATTTCACCTTTTTAAAGCTCAGCTATTATGTTATGTATTAACCAGCAGTTTTTTCTACTAAAGATTTTTTTCCGAGGCAGAAAAGACAAACGAATCATAGTTGAAAAAAATCTAAACGGGCTGCTAGAAATATGTGTATATATCTCAAAAAATTTTCTAATTTAAAATTAAACAAGTTGGTGTTTATTGGTAAATCAAAATGGGCCGGTTATATACAAAATAGTGAAAAATAGTCGAAAGGATTAATTGATTTTTTTCGCTGTTTGTTAAGAAATGTTTGGTAATTCTTTTGTCATTGTTATTCTAGAACCTGAAAAAAATTATTACTTCAAAGCTATGAAGAACTCAGTAATTCGCCAGACAGACTGGTTCCTAGAATTTGTTAACACCAAAAAATAATTGAACGTTTTCAGAAAAAAGTTTTATTTTTTTTTGTTCTTTTTTGCAATTATTTCCTAAATCGGGATAGTGACAACCGTTATTTGAAAAGAAAACATCAATTTATGTACTCAGTTTTTGTTGTTTGTTTTGTTTTAGGCAAAACAAAATGAGAAAAACGACAGTCTTCAGTAATTTTTTTTCTTGTGTTTTGATGTAATTTATAAGGAAGAAGCCAAACATTTGGAAAGCCTAATTTTCAGTGATTTTTTAAACTATTAGGAAGAAGCCAAACATTTTGTATAAAATGAGAATTTGAGAGGAAATCAAAATTAAAACGTGAAAATTGACTCTACCACGAGAAAAAAAAAACAAAAAAAAGTTAATGTTATGTAAAGGTTCTGAACTTCTATTAGTGTCAGTGAATGAAATAATAACTGTTTACTCTTAACTTATTGAACTTATGTTGTTTTCCTACGGAATTTTTAGATATGCTGTTTTTATTGCTTCAAATTAGCTCTCAAAGTGCACTTAAATATGACTACCCAAAATTAGGCTAAAAATGAAAAGAATGCAACTCATTGACAACCAATCTAATGAGAACGGGGCTCGAACCTAACGAAATAGAAAAAATCTTGCAAGAGAGCCATTTGTCGTGTAAGGCATCGCAAAATAACCATGGTTTGGATGGTCAGGTTCTAAGATCAGTTCGGATTGCACCGTCTGATTTTTTGTTGGGGATGACCCCCATTTAGCTGTTTTCTTTTGAAAATTAGAGAACTAAAATTTTTTGAAAAAAGAGAGTTTAGACGCAGATTCTGTGACAAGCAGTATTTTTTTCTTCGTTTTCACCTTATTTCTTACATATTTTTCAAACTTTGCGGGAAATTTAGCACTGAATTTTTACAAATTGTGATGGAACTGGTGACAAGTTTTATCTTTTTTTGCAAGCGCTGAATTTTTTTAAGAATTGTAGTGAATTCAACAGTATTTTTTCACCCTAATTTTTTCAACCTAACCTTTCCAAAAATTCACCGCATTCGCCACAAATTTTATGTTTCTCAGCAATTTTTACCGCTTGATTATCAACCCTGTTTTCAACGATTTTCTGTGGGCGCAAGAAGGTGGCGTGAGCAATGACGTTTTCTGCTTTTAGGACGGTCGAATGGTGACTCATGTAGCCGCTCAATTCTCAACTTACGACATGAACACAGCTGTGTTCAACCATTTCTCAGCTGATCAAGTCATGACAACAACTGCAGTTAGTAGCTCTAATTTATATTACCACCCAGGCAGCTCGCAGAGTGCACTTCAGTTGATTTTCAATTTTTAATGACCACTAAAGACAATGTTTTGTTTGCCTTTCTTTGGCATCATAAACATTATATCGTTCGTTGTTCCTTTAGAATAAAGCTGCTAGGAGCTTAGGAAATCAAAGGAATAGTACAATAATTTTTCATTTTTGTTTAGAAAAACTTAATAAACAAGTTACCGTAAATTTACTTAAGCAACCAATGTTAAGGTAATTGTTCAAACCTTAACTCATATTAATGTGAAGATAGGATAACCATCAGTTTGACCTCACCTTAACTTAGTTAAGGTAAATTTACCTAAACATTTTTTAGTGCGAACGCAGAAAAGGATTTTTGACTGAGTTCGGTGTTGTTTAGACAAAAACAACCAAAAATCTTCAACTTTCTGGTCATATTGTCGGTATGTTGGCACTGCAGACGCAAAAAAATCGATAAATTGGGCAGGCGGAAATTCTTGACAAGAAGGGGCCTTTACACAATCTGTATTTCTATTTACACTATTAGATTGAGAACGGGCAAAAAACTTTTTCCGGGTCAAGGGTGTCAAACAAAACAAAAAGAAATGTGAGAAAACGTTGGAAACTTCGGTATTATAACATCAAATCGTACGACAGCTTCTGAATGTAAAGTTTGGTTGATGTCGGTTTAAAGCGTGAAAAATGTGCTGTATGGTTGGCGTTAAAACGTACGAAATCTTTACGCTAGAGATTTAGAAAGTAAGAGATCAATTTTACTCGTAAGAAACTTTCGGAAGGTTTGGTTTAATCAATATCATTGAGTAACTTCTGGGGTAGGAGCGTTTCTAGTTCAAATCTAAAGTAAATCTCATAAATTTTCTTGTTTGTTTGTTTACAGGATTTGGATTTGAACCCGATGCATTATGCGTGCGTGAGGTTGAACCAGGGCCTGGACATTGTTAAACTCTACCTGAGGGCTGGAAAAGAGCACAGACTCACTGAGGATGCGGTGAGTATTTATTTTTCCGAATTACAGATTCAAAAAATATTCATTTTAACTTCACGTGAACACAGAATTGAAGAGGACGAGCAACAGGTTCAAAAAGAACCGCAAAAAGGCGTGCCCCAATAGGCATCAATTTTTCAAAATATTTTTGTAAGTATATCATTATTTTAGGTTTACCTTTTGTTCAATGTCTTTTTGTTTATTTTTTGCTTTTTTGTTCCAGAGAGATTTTTAAAAAAAAAATAATGAACAAAGTTTAAGAAGTGAGGCTGGTAAACAAAGTAAAGGCAGTATCTGCCAGAACATGTTTGATTTAGCGGGTTCTACCTCTTATCAACCCGATACATTAATCCCCCCTAGTCGAGACTGGATGAATATCTTGTAGGAATCTGCCAGAAAAATGGTTATCTTGTAGAAATCTGCCAGAAATTTCCGACAGAAGATGCATTCTCTTGTAAAAATCTGCCAGAATCTGCCAGATTCCCACAAGATAACCATCCATTCTCGACTAGGACCCATAATTTGTGTCATATCTTTTCACCTCTACATCATTTAACCCCAGAAACGTTTCTCACCAACAACCTAAACCATACGTTACCTTAATTTCGAATATTAATTGTACCTAATATGAAAAATTTGTTTTTATTTTACAATACAAACCCTTTCCAGAAGGAAAGTATATAAATAGTGGGTTTCGCATTCAAAATTTATTTTGGAGAAATTGATTCTATTATTTTTGAATTTAAACAGACGTTAAAATAAAAGAGTAATTCTTTCGCAGACATTTTACAAAAGCATCAAAGTTGGTGTTCAAATGTTTGAAATTCATTTATCAAATACATTAAATTGTGAGGTGTTTACAATTTTACGGCAACTAACATAGAAACGGCTCTAAAGAAAAAAACATTGTAGGTTTGATTGAACAGAAGCTATTGACAGAAAAAAAAAGAAAAATGCTGCTACTCTGAAAGCTCAGAAACAATCACAAAATAAAAAATGTTAACAAAACTTTCAGACATCATTTTCTTGATTAGAAAAATTGACAAAATTAGGTCAAAAGACAGAAAAACGAAAAACGCACAAACATCTTTATATTTTTGTACAGTAGAACATAAAATTCAATTAAAATTATACTCAAACTTCGGCAACAAGGAGCAGTTACAATTTTTATAATTCATATGTGTTAAAATTCGACACTTTTTAATGGCGTTGTCAAACATCACAAAAGGCATGAACCACGTCATGCAAAACTGAAGTAGTAAAAATTTATGGTGTATTTATCATTGTTAAAAGGAATAACTGAAAGCAACAAAAATATAGTTCAAACTTTTCTTTCTTTATTCGTAAGCAACAGATTTTCCTAAAATTTTTTCATCAATTGCTCAAGCAATCAAACTTCGCTGCTTATTCAAGAAAAACGATGACGACAAATTTCTTCTTAAAAACAGATCTTTTTAAATATCAGTTTGAAATATTTCTTCTACTTTAATCATTGATTGTGGAAATGAATGTTGAGGAAATATATGGCCCATTAGCTTTAGCAGGGGTGCATTTTATCATTTACAACATGGAGAAATATTTCGAGATTATCTCTGACGCAGCTAACTGAGGACCTAGTTCCAAACCTAAATCAGCTACAATTGATGAAGCCTCAAAAAGCCCGTTTTACGTTCTTGTCGACAAATTCACATTCCATTTTTGCCGAAAAAAATTATTTATGCTTTGTGGAAGAAAACTGGAATTATTCTGAGTTGCAAGGAAATATAAAATATTATGTCTTTTTATTTTGTTTTTATTTTGTTGGTAATCTGGAGAAAGGTGAAACAAATGCTGAAAACTTAATGAAAAGAGGATTGAAAGTCTAACAAAATAATTTCAAACGCAGAGCAATTGTTTGAATTGCGGCTGTGATGTCGTCGACTTACAACAAATTTTGATACTGTTTTTAATCAATTTTGTAAGAAAAACTATGTAGTTCGAAAGTGGAGAAAGCAATAAAGGTCTCTTTTAACCATTAGTATAACATATTTCTGCATTAGGTGCAGGACAAAATAACGCTGGAGTTATGATTTATCCTTATCGTTGTGACCGTTAGTGTTTGAAGACAAAAAATAGCTGATTCCATTGATCTCTGATTCGAAAATTCAGCCGATTTTATTTTGTTTCTTTTGATGCTGAATATAAAAGATGAATGTTTTGAACTTTTTGTTTCGTTTCTCAATTTCGTAGATAATTTGCATGCTCATTGATAGATCTTAAAATCATTGAAAACTAGATCAAAGCAAAGTAGCACTAGAATAGTATTTTTGCTATTTCCTATTAGTTCAAAATAACGGTAAGATATTGGGTTTTTCACAGTTAAGGACATCAAAGCTCTACACATTGATGTTCCCTTTAATGTGAAAAATTTGGTTTGGTTTCCATTCCCCATTTGAGTTGATGGTTGTGGTTGCAAGGCTAATGGTTTCATCGGAACACATCAAAACCTATATACAATATGGGTAAATTGAAATAGACGACGGGAAGCCGACCAATTTCAATTAAGAATATGTGTAAGTTATGAGTTTCCGCCAAAATATATTTGACTTTGTAACGTTTTTAATGGGCAATGCTTGAAAACAATTGAAAATAAGATCAAAAAATGAAAAATGTTGCCTTTATTTTTGAACTTCCAAAACTGCATCATACCAAAGCTGATTTTGTTTCCAGTTCTATCAAAATTTTAATTTACTCTAGTCAACATTGAACACAGTATGCAACGTTACTGAAACGTTGTGCGGTGTTCCGCCTTCAGTTAATATTGAATAAGTAGTGTTGGTAATGCTGTGGCCGGACGTCAGAGAAGCAAACTAATCAGCTCGCTTCACTGACGCCAGTGTTGGTGGTGTTTCAAAAAAGGCCCTTGAGTTATAGTTACTTTGGCACGATATGCCTGGGCTACACTTTGCCCACTGTTGTTCCTTGTCAACAGTTAAAACTTTCGTGAGATTTGCTTCACAAATCTTCTTTTGCTACCATGAAAAAGTCATCCATTTCCTAACCATTGAATTACATCTGTATAATCAACATTATGACTTGGTGTTTCTTAAAGTTACAGTTTTTAGCACGTGCCTCTCCTGGTACACTGGGCCCCCATTTTTGGGCACCAAAAATCAGAAAGTTTTTTAGTCGATCTGTTGTTGTTGAAGTATGTTTGAAGTTGCCCTTTGTCGTCTCGTCGTGTTCTCTCTTGCTCTGTTGTGTCTTTTGTGTATCTGAACTGTATTTCTTATTTCATCCGCTCATGATTATATTGAAATGTTGTATTGAGTTGTGTCCACAA
The DNA here is from genome assembly GCF_964194025.1 of Convolutriloba macropyga. NCBI lineage: Eukaryota > Metazoa > Xenacoelomorpha > Acoela > Convolutidae > Convolutriloba > Convolutriloba macropyga. Next base: position 41,003,557 of record NC_134482.1, on the reverse strand, counting down.
TAAAACGCTGATCTTGAAGTTATGGACTCGTCCATATCTACAAGTATGTCTGAACTGACTTTGATGATGTCTACTGTTGAAGAATGTATTTACTGCTGTTCGAAAAATGCTGCTGCTTCTGCTGAAGTAATTCTTGCTGAAGTAATTGTTGTTGTAGTGAAATTTCTGCTGATGTCTTCCGTCGGTGTTGTCTGTAGATTGTTGCTGTGTACTAGTTGTCAACGTGCTGCTTGTAGTGTTATATGAAAGTGGTATGGTGAAAAGTTGAATTGCTTTTTGTGCTGATTGCGTTTGACTTTTTACAGTTGTAGTTGTTCTGAATCGACATTTGTATTGGCTGGTTGGCAATGTCAAATACTGAACAATTTCTGGAAATGCTGTTGTAGCTGGTATGCTCCTTGAAAGTTGAGAAACTGATGCTCCCCGTGTTCCCTACCTACCTAAACCTACCACTACCTTATACCTATTGTCTACGTTTACCTGTTTTTCCCAAATTAGAGTTTGTCGGAATACCAATTGTTTTGTAATAATTTTTACCGCTGATGTCTGGTTTTACCTAAGCTGTTTAGTGTCATATAACTATTCAACATACTGTTATCCTGTCGGTTCAACTCTCTGCTGTTTTGCAATAAGATAAATCTTTGTGCATTTGAATTCCAAAACCTACCTAATGTCTATCCAGAAATTGTCTTCCTGTTAAACCTACCAACCTAAATTTTCCCGTTTGAATGTATTTATCTAATGTACGATAAGCTTTGCTAATTTGAGTTGCCTTGTGAGTTACTTATTGAAATCCCTAATTGTACTGAATAATACCTAAAAGTCCCTTCGAATTGCTAACTCAATGAATTGAACTTTAAAAATTTCCTCTTTCCCTTTACCATAATCCCAAAACTGATATCAAGTTTGCTTCAGATTGTGTTTAAATTAATGTTCCCCGTTTAATATTGATAACCTTTATGTTGCTTTGTCATTGATCAAACTAAGTTTGATAGCTGGCTTAACAAAATCCCCTTTTGATGTTTTAACCAGGCAAGACCTTACCACATTATCTTTACCTTTATTTACCTTTTGTACCCGACCTACCGGCCAAATACCCCTGGGCGTGTTGTTTTCTAGTATCCATTCCATGTCCCCTTCTACTGTTCCGTCAACTGTTGAACGCCATTTCGACGTTGTCTGAGTGTTGGGAGATATTCCTTTAAAAAGCGTGTCCAACACTCTTTCATGATACTGTTGACATTGTTCCATAGTTTCCCTGCTCCTCTGTTGTTGCTGCTAATTGTAGTGTCCGATGACAGTCCTGTTGTCATTCCTGTCAAAAAATGTCCTAGTATCAGGCTTTCCACATCGTGAATGTCACTACTGACTGATGTTAGAGGTCTGCTGTTGAGTAGAGCTTCCACTTGGCAAATGAGGGTTGAGAAACTGTCTTCATGGAGTTTCCTAAATCCGGCGATATTGAAGAACAGGCGTTTGCTCATCCCAATGAGGCGTTCCCATGTTCCACCAAAATGTGGTGCTCCTGGTGGAATAAATTTCCCTGCAATCTTATTCGATTCCGCATATTTCTGTATCTCTGTAGTTGTGAAGCTGCTTTCCTCGAAGGTCTTTGCTGTACTGGTGAAATAAAAAGCGTTGTTGCTGTGAATTTTTTCCGGTTGTCCTCGTCGGCTGAAGAATAGTTGAAATGCCATTATGCATGATTTTTTTTGCAAGTTCCTGGTCACTTCGATATGAACGGCTCGTATCGTCAGACAGGTGAATAAGCAACAGTAAGCTTTCATGGCTATGTTGATCTGGCTGTAGATTTCAAAAGGCCCAAAAAAGTCCACTCTGGTTTCTTTGAAGGCTATAGGTTTGACTGAGAATCGGTAACTCGGAACATCTGACATCTGAGGCTGGTTTTTGAGTTGTCTCTGTCGTCTGCATTCGTAGCATCTATTTGAGATCTTCTTCATTACTGTTTTGCATTGAAGAACCCAATAGTTCAACTGAAAGCTGTGAGTTTGCTGTTCAACTTCAACATGATCATTGATATTGTGTTGCAGTTCCAGAAAAAGACGTATAATCCTGTTTCTGCCGTCTAAAATTTTTGGCTTTTCCGTTGCTGTCGAAACTGGTGCGTTGGCTAGTCTGCTGTTTGAACGAATGATATCATCTTCGTCTATTGAAGGTGTCATCAACTGAATCAATCTACTCCTTTCCTGAACTGGCCTGTTGTGTGTTGGATGATTTACATCCTCGTCGAACGATTGCTGCTGAGATAAACGGAAGAGAAATTTCTCTGCATCTATGATCTGTTGGTCACGTGCTTTCGTTTTGTTTCGTAGGTTTTTAATTCTGATGATGACGGCTCTGAGTTTCAACCACTGGCTAAACCTGTTGGCATCAATGAAGTCCTTGTCAATTGGCTGTCGTCGTGTTGCCTGAGACTTCTGTTCTGCGCTGTTCAAGAAGACATTTTCATGTTGTTGTTCGTCAGTTGTACAGTTGTCGTTAGAAGACAGAAGAAACTGTGGTCCCTGTAACCAAAGAAATTTTTCTGTCATCTCTGTTACTTTAAGTCCTCGCGTTCCTTGATCTGCTGGGTTGTCCTTAGTATTGACGTAGTTCCACTGATTAAGGCTTGTGAGATCCCTTATTTCGGCAATTCGGTTTCCGATCTACGTCTTGTGTTTCAACTTGAAGTTCTTTATCCAACTGAGAACGGTCGTGCTGTCACTCCATAAAACGATTTTGACAAACTTGGAATCCATTTCGTCCTCGATTGTTTTCTTCAATCTTGCTGCATAAAATGCTGCTTGCACTTCTAGTCTGGGAATTTTCGTTTGACGTAAGGGTGCCACTCTTGTTTTTCCCATAAGAAAACGAATTGTGGTTCCTTGTTTGCTGTTTGTCTTGATGTATGCTACCGCTGCTTTTGCTTCCAATGATGCGTTGCAGAAAAATTGAAGTTCCATTGTGTCCCCAAGTCGTTTACCACCTACCAACTTGTTTGCCCCTACCGTACCTAGCAGTTCCGTTTCCTCTACCCAATCCTTGATGGCCAATCCTTTGTCTCCACTGATGGCTTTGTACCATTCGCGTCCATGTTTCCACAGTTCTTGCAGTAGAATCTTTGCTCGGATGAGGATTGGTGATATGATTCCCAAAGGATCGTAGAAACTTGACACAAAAGACAGAAACTTGCGTTGAGTCCATGTTTTCCTGTCCAGGTTCTTTCTGTCTTTAGCTTTAAGTAATAGTTTGTCTTCGTCCAAACTCCAGTAAAGTCCAAGTACTCTTTGATGAAAACCTTTACTGAAGAGCTCCTCCACTGGCTTGCATAGATCCTGTTGCATCTGCTGACAAAACTCACGGCTGTTGCTGCACCATTTTGTCAGGTTGAATATACCTTTTTTCGGAGTATCCTTGACATCCTTGGCTGTAGTGAATGCTGTGATGGTGTCGCTGAAAGATGCAACCACGTCATCCATGTAGAATGTCCGCTGAATTATCTTCAGAGAATTTGGGTGATCTTCGATGTCTTCTTTGGCTGTCTGTTGCAAAACAAAATTTGCGAAAGCTGGTGAGCCCCGGGCTCCAAAGATGTGTCGCTGGTATTCGTACACCACTAATTCTTGGCTGTTTGGTTGTTTCCACATGAATCGCAGATAACGTCGGTTTTTTGTCGTACTCCGATTTGCATAAACATCGCTTCGATCTCTCCCTGGATGGCGATGGCTCCCTGTCTGAATCGTAACAAAATTCCAAGCATATTTCCGAGGAGGTCAGGTCCAGCTAAGAGTTTGTCATTGAGGCTTGTTCCGCTTTGTGGTGCTTTGGCATTGCAGATTTTTCGTATCTTGTTGGGTTTGTTTTGGCTGACAAGACCATAGTGTGGTATGTACCATCCTGTATCTTTCTGTTGATGGAAGGTTACTTTTGCAATGTAGCCTTTTTCCAGGTCTGCTTGAATGCCCTCATTGTTTTTCTTGAACTGTTCAGGTTTCTTCTGTAGTCTGTTGACGAGATGATTCAGATGAGTCAAGGCTTGTGACCGGTTGTCTGGCAAACTGCTGTCGTCTTTCCAGAGAAGTCTCGTTTCATAACGTCCATCTGTTTGTCTCACGCATGTTGTGTTAAGTATCTTGGTGGCCAACAAGACTTCTGGACCATTAGACTTGGTTTTGGATTCCAATGGAATTCTCTCTGCTTTCCACTAATGAGAAACTTCTTCGTTGAGGTCATTGTTTTGTTCAAGGCAATTTCTGCAAAGCAAAGCAGTATGATGCATTGAATGTTGTGTTTTGCTGTCATCCAATACTGTATGAGGTCCAGAAATAGACTTGCGCTTGGTGCTGATGATGGTCCTTGTTCCACTCTGACTGGTGAGATAAAACTAATGTTGTCCTGTCCAATCAATACTGTAACTTGGAGATTATCCAGAGTTGGCATATTGACATGTCTAAGGTGCTCGTACTTTCTGGCGATGTCTCCCGGGTGCTCCCTCAACTTTGGCAAAATGATGTTCTCCACAACATATATCTGTCTGAGATTGTAGCGTTCATCGTCTTCCAAATTTGAAATTTCTGTTGAAGTTGTGTAATAAGTTTTTGTGTCTGTTCCGTTGGCTCCTTCCAAGACAAGTTGTTGACATTTTTCTTTCTGAAGGCGTAGTTCGTCGGCTGTCTTCGAGAGGAGTATTGTCAAGCTGCTTCCTGGGTCGATGAAGGCGTATGTCCGAACTTTGTTCTCTTTGTTATGAAAAATAACTGGCATGACATAGAGAAGATTCGTTGCTTTAGTTGCTGCTGTTGTGTCCTTTGTTGTGGATGTATCTTTGTTGTTGATGACTGCAAATGAGTTACCATTTCCTCTTGAGTTGTTCAATTGAGAGTTTGTTTGAACAATTGATGTTACTGTTCGTCCGTATCTGCTATTGGCACCGTGTAACATAGTGTTGTGTCGTTGTCCGCAACCTTGCTCCCTGCAATTCCAGTTTGAGGGACAATTATTGGCTCGATGGTTCGCTCCCAAACAATTTCTGCAAAGATTCAATTGATAAACCGTTTGTAATCTTTCGTTTGCTGTCTTTGCTTTAGACGTTGGGCAATGGAATAACTGGTGATTACCGTCGTTGAAGACACAAGGCAGAGGTTGACTGTTGCTGTTGCTTCCTCTTGTTGCTTGAAACATTTGTGTTGTGCTCCTCTGGTTGTACTGGTTTCTGTTGTTGTTGCTAAAGTTGGTTATGTTCTGTGTTGGTTGTTGTTGCTGCTGTTGTTCCCGGTTAGGATGAGTTGGTTGTTGATGAAATTTTCGGGTTCCATTTAAGTTGAAATTCCGTTGGTGTGTGTCACTGGCTGTGCTAAGGCTGGTGCTGCTTGGTCCTTGATGCGTTGAACGTTCATGTGCTTCGGCTATTTCTTTAATCCATTGGTTGAAGTCTGCAAGTGTGGGCTGTTGAATTCTTCGTCGTAAAACAAACTGATTCCATTTGAATTCTTCGCTGTAAGGTAGTTTGTCGGTTGCATGCTTCAAGATGGTCGTGCTGTTGAGATCGGCTTCGAAGTTCAGTTCTTGCAGTGTCCTTGTCATGGTGTTTATGAACGTGGAAAAATTTACAATTGTCCAAGGCAGAGATGTTGTTGGTGGCCTGTAGTTGATGAGTTTCTCCAACAAGTTGCTAATGATGACGTTTGGGTTCCCAAAACGCTGTTTCAACTCGTTTATTGCATCCTTGTACAGGTGTCCGTTGCAGGCAAATCCTTCAATTGCTGTTTTGGCTTTTCCAATTACAAGACCCTGTAGATAGGCTATATTTTGTCCATCACTGAGATTAGTGTCTCCAATCATGAAGCTGAAACGGCTATACCAATCTGCCCATTTGCTCGGATCACCGTTGAATTTCTGAAGATCCATCCTTGGAAGAGCTTCCACATAAGGCGTATAGAATGGAACTGGTTGTGATACCGTTGTTGACAATTGCTGTGGTTGTACTGCTGGCTGATTGAATGTTTGTGTGTCCCCCATTCCAGTTACTCTGTTCTGCTGATCGTTCAGGCTGCTTGAGTAAGCTAATCTATCAAACCAAAAGCTGTTGAGGTTGTCACGTTGAGCTGAATGGCTGGTTTCTGGTTGTTCGTTGTATAAGGTTCCGTTAGTTGTTGTTTGTTGTTGTCCAGTTGCTCTTGTGTTGATGTTCTTGTTGGTTGTTGAGTTATCCGTTGTCGAATTGGCTGCTACTGTTGTCTCGTTGGTGTCTTGTGTGTTGAAATTTGTTGTGGAGTTTTCTCGCGAAATGTGATTCTGAATTTTAATTTTCATGTCGTCGATGTTGTTCCACGTGTCAGTGATTTTTCCGATGTACTCTTCATGTTGATCTTCGTCAAGCTGTGAAATCAACTCGTAACTTGTCTCCTCGAACTCCGAAAATGTTTCCGCTGCCTTTTCATAAACATTCTTCGCTGCGTTTATGTTCCCACTGACAATCAATTCGCTCATGGTTAGCAGGTTTTTCGCAATTTTCTCCCCCATCACCCTGATTTTTGCTTTTAAAACGGATGGTTGCATGGTTCTGTTCGGTATTGCTGTCAGGAGGTTTGTATTCTGCTTTGTGTTTTGTGTTGTTCAAATGTTGACTGTGGTGGGGGTTTTTTTTTTGTCCGGTGGGGGTCTTGGTCTTTGGGGTTGATTCGTGGTCTTTGTCTTTGCCTTTGCCCTTGCCTTTGCCTTTGCCTCCAGGTTGCGCGTTCGAGCTTGGTAATGGGGGGGTCACCAGAAAAAAACTGTTCGGTGTTCCGCCTTCAGTTAATATTGAATGTGTAGTGTTGGTGGTGCTGTGGCCGGACGTCAGAGAAGCAAACTAATCAGCTTGCTTCACTGACGCCAGTGTTGGTGGTGTTTCAAAAAAGGCCCTTGAGTTATAGTTACTTTGGCACGATATGCCTGGGCTACCCTTTGCCCACTGTTGTTCCTTGTCAACAGTTAAAACTTTCGTGAGATTTGCATCACAAATCTTCTTTTGCTACCATGAAAATTCATCCATTTCCTAACCATTGAATTACATCTATATAATCAACATTATGACTTGATGTTTCTTAAAGTTACAGCTTTTAGCACGTGCCTCTCCTGGTACAAACGTTAACAAAAAATTGGTTGGAAAATTGATTTTTTTTTTAAAAAAAGGCTGTTCTTGAATATGAAATAAAAGCTTGGTCGGTGTTGCATACTGGCACTTTGTAAATCAGAGCATGTTTAAGTTTTGTCTTGATGAAAACTGGATGAAAATTACATAAATAATGCAGTTTCTTTGTTCATTAGAACTCGTTTTTTGGCTGAACTATTTGTATTGTTTTAATTTTTGATTGCTCAATAGCGACGTTTGTATGAGTTAGATTGGTACTGCGTTCTTTTTTAATGCGTTGTTGCTTGACCGATTTTTGTTTGGACTTTAAGGCCCGGAGGGCATTAGGTTATCTTAGAGCCTTACGCCTAAACAGTCTCCTAAGAATGGGATGGGGTTCACGGAAGCAGTTTAGGAGACATAAATTTATGATATGAAAGGTGGTTCGTAGATTTAGATTAAAATGTGAACCTTGCTCATAACCCCCCTCCCGTCCCCCCGCTCATGCTCACTCCAGTACCCCCCCCCCTCAATTAATGTGTAAAGTTAGCCTCCCTAAGCCACGCAGCTAGCTACTGACGAAGCCAGCTGCTCGCCAATCGTTTGAGAGCAATTCGCTCGACGTTAGTTGGTTATGTTTTTTTTATTTTCTCTTAGGCACTTCTTGTCAAATATCAATTGTAAGCTTATTCAATTTTTAAACAAATTTGATCGTAATTTCTTATTTATTATCAATTTTCTCGTTCAAGAAATTTGATCATAATTTTTATTTAATCTCTTGCTCATGTTTAGAACGGCGCCATTCCTCTCATGCTGGCTGCAGAAGTTGAAAATCTGCCTCTCTGTCGAGAACTATTGCTAGTGTACGCAGTTGATCAGGTCACAGCTTCGAACAAGGTAAGTTTTTCTTTATTAAAACCGGTACCAAAGTTGACTTACTTTAGAAAACAATTAAAAAGATTAAAATTAAAAAGATATAAAAAGATTTAAAAAAGATAATACGTATTTGTGAAATAAATAATTTCTTCTGCCAATTTTTTTTGGAAAGTTAAAAATCTTCTGCTGGTTGCTAAAAAATAGTGAAAATGACAAGTTAAGAAATTTAACGCCTTCACCTCAAATCTTACGTAGTCTCAATAAAAAGTTGAGTCAATAGAAAATTTTGCTAACTTAGCGGTGAAACTTTATACGGTTTGCGGTTTTAAGCGGCGAATTTCGTTTTCACTGCTTTTTAACGAAGTCACCGTTATTTTTACAACTTGTTTTGCATTAATTTCTGCAGTGAAGATATTTGGTAAGTTTAGCGGTAAATTTTTGTAATATTTGCTATTCTTAGCGGTGAATTTTTGTTCACTCTATTCACCGCAATCAACGCAATTTTTACATTCTTCAGCGATTTCACCGCAATTTTTACATTCTTCAGCGAATTTTAGCGTTCACACCTCGACCCCTGAAGGCGGAGTCTTATTACATCTTTATAATGCATTATGAGACAAAAGTGAATCCAAGCTAAAAAATGCGTGAATTTACAACAAAAATTGGTCCCGGTAAACGCTTGTAACTTTCAACGGAATTTTGAAAAAGTTCTTAGCAAGAAAACGACATATGAAAGAACTTACAAGTTTGTGCTCCAGGTTTGTCAAGACGTAGATTATTTTAGCAAGATTTTATCAAGACATCGAAGATTTATTGCGAACCCCGGGTCGGAGGATGAACAGAACAAAAGCAAGAATTGAGCGGAATTTGAGCGGACAGTTTAGCAATGTGTGCGGAAAATTTGCGGGCAAAACAATTGCAAGAAAGAGCGGGACAACAACTGCGACAATTTGAGCGGGAAAAAATTCAACGAAGGAGCAGAACTTGAGCGGAAAAAATGCACAAGGAGTGAGCTGAACAATAGCACTTGAGTCTCCAAAAAAGCGCAATAGAACCTAGGAAGCTATCTTATCCTATGCAAAAATCAATACAATAAAATTTTGAATACAAAAAAGAGCGTCACAAAAGCAAAAAGTGCATCAGAAATATCAATCTAAGGCATCAAGAAAGCTGTGCTTCTTCTTCTTCTTCTTCTTCTTCTTCTTCTTCTTCAATTTTTTCAAAAAATTCAACAAAACATTTTCTTTTTCTTCGTTTTGTTATTTGTTCATTCTAGGGTCTAAGTTTTAGTAGTTAAACTCATTGCTTACATTTTCTGTTTGGGTCAATTTCCGCTCTTTTCTTGCATTTTCATTCCGCTCAAATTCCACCCATTACTTGCATTTTTTTCTCGCTCAAGTTCCGCCCGTTTCTTGCATCTGTTTTCAACAATTCAGCTAATTCCTGTCAAACTCCGCCTATTCCGGTCATCTCTTGAAGTTTCTGAGCGTAACTTTAGCGGACTCTTCGACTAGGGACGCATAATTTATAAGATCAAAAAGAATTTGATAAGGAATTCCGTGATTTGTGAAGGAAACCAAGATGTGGTTTCTCTTGTCAACATGTATAAAATATTTTTTAAATCACTTTGTAGACAACCTAAATTAGTACAACTCAGAAAACAAGAGATGTGAGAAATCACATCATCATATTGTTGTGAAGTATTGCTTAATCGTTGACGCCTTCTAAGATCTAGAGCCTAACTATAACGACATGCAAGGTGAAAATAAAATGAAATTATCAAAACTTTCAGTATGTTTTTAGAGAGCAATTATGGTGAGAATTTTTAATACTGATATAACCCCATCTATACTCCTTAAAACTGGGCGTAAAAGGTATATGCCCACTGGGTGTGGGGAAAGAATCAGAATAGATCCAAAAACTATTCGGATAAGTGATATGTGTTTTGTGTTTCAGCATTCCGGTGATACAGTTTTACATATCGCGTGCCGAACTCGACAGATAGAACTAGTTCGTCTGTTCTGCGAACAGGGAGCTCAAATTGACGCCCAAAACGTACGTAGCTGGAAAACATTTTCACCATTTTTCGACTATAGTTGACACTTTCCAACTAAAGAGTGAATTTGGATTTTTTTTACGTCCCCCCCCCCCCCCAAGAACGTTATGCACCCCAGCCCCGGCCCTTCCCCCCTTGCCTATTTATATGCACCCACACCTTCTAAGGTGCTCTAGTTCCAGGCCGCGGTCATTTTTTTAAAAAATTGTAATTTGTGTTACAAACTATGTAAAAACTATGTTGTATATTCGCAAATATTTGCACACAGGTGTCGCAAATTTGACATTCATTTGCAAATTTTGAAAATGATTACATTAATTTGCGAACACATCCTGTGGAAAGTATTAATTCATATTTCTAGTTGTAAATTTCAAATTGGCATGAGTTATGAAAGTACACATATTTTGGGCATAAAGACACATTGAAGGTATTAATAATATGCATCACAATATTCTTTATCTAAGACATCACGAAAGCAGTTCTTTCCTTTTTTTTGGTTTTTTTCTTTTTTGAAAGGCATGCTCCGAAATTAGAGGGCACGGTAGGCCCCTAAATGAGTTGTCATGATGTGCCTTTTGCAGAAGAATTGATACATAAATTACAATTCATTTAGTGGGTGCAATGCAAAGAACTATAAAAAACACAAAAATAACACAAGAAAAAGTCAATTTCTACAACACCTTAAAAACAAGTCTTTTAAAGGAAGTTGGCCATTCAGTGTTTACTTATATCAATTTTGGCTCCTTTAAGTGGTACCCCCCCCCCCCCCCGTTACCCAATTACGATATTTTACTTTATTGGGCTTAAACTTTGGGATATATTCTGCCCCCCTTCAGCGTTTTGAATGACCTCCACGGGGAGGGCTTAGAGCAAAGCCAACTGACGTCTGGATTTTTATCAAATGTCTAATTTGGAGTTTTGTTTTGAATGTTTAGGTTGAAGGTCACACAGCCTTGCACGTGGCGGCGTGGGAAGGTTATGAGGAGATCATCCGCTATTTCCAACATAGAAATGCCAGTGCTCATATATTCGACAAGGTACGGCACTGTTTTGTAGTTTTATATTCTTTTTATGTTGGTCTGTCACCTCCTTTGCTCATTCGAAGACGATTAATTTGCATGTCGATGCAAATGGAAAATGAAGGTTATTTTGTAACTACTTTTGTAGCTATGTTTTATATCAAAATCTTGGTTAAACAATAAAAAAAAATGTGATCATTGTCTTCCTGACTTGCAACAATATTCCGATTTGAACTCATTACATTAAGCGATCGGCAGAATAATAACTTCCAATCCTCCACGTGATCACGGACTTTCCCTCCCTATTCCTTTCTTCTCTCTCTCTCTTCTCTCTCTCTCTCTCTCTCTCTCTCTCTCTCTCTCTCTCTCTCTCGCT
>NC_134482.1:40919747-40991919 GCF_964194025.1 Convolutriloba macropyga | reverse complement strand
AAAGAGTCATCTGCGTTGTGCGGCTGTTAAGGGCAAAAAACAATTCAGAACTGGTTACTATAGGCGCGAAAGGAATTTTCGCCTTTTACCGCGTTAAAGTGTTGTATTTGACAGACTGGTTGTGAGGAAATGATCTAGATCATTGCAATCGCGTCAGGAATGCGGCTAATTGTAATAACCACAAATTCGACATCATATTTCGTAGCAGTTTTACTTCCTGCTTTGGTTGGGGCGAAATATAGTCAACACGTTCCAGTTTTGCATGAGTTCAATGAAAAAATCGAATGACAGTAAATGATCAACTCAACGTGTCAATCTAATGTTAAAAAGTTTATCAGATCGATATTCTTTCATGATTGGTAAAAAGCCGGGTGATCAGTTTTTACGGTAGAGGATTTTCCGAAAAGATGATATTTAAAACTTTCAACCGACCAAACACATCCTAAAAGCTTCAATTCATATGACAAAACATTTCTGCTCATTGGATTTTAGGAAACGTGTTGCGAAAGCTACTGTATGCCATCCAATGCGAGAAGCATCGCGTTGATCCGGGTCTCCGAGTTAGAATTAGACTGTGTATTTTTTGTTGCTTTTGCAACCTGACTTTTAATGTGTTTGAAGCGTGTATCCAATTTATCAATCTGATCAATCTTTGTAGTTTTTAAGGAGTGGACACAATGGGTGACATAATTGTGAGCGATGGGGAATGTTGTTTTCCAAAATATTGTCCTGAACCTAATATTGATCGTAGTTGTTTGAAGTTTTTTATGTGCTGAAAAATTTGGAATTGCTGGTGATATCCTAGATTAATTGAATTTTTAATCAAGCCTTTCAGATTTTGTTTTTGTAAAGTGACATATAGGACGATTATTTCGGAGAAAATGATCGTCAAAGTTTTTAGGAATTGAATAAAAAATAGCTTTAAGTAATTCTCTTTGCATCCTCGTCTAACAATCAATATATCGTTTAAAGAAATGTATTTTTAAGCCGAGGAAAGTGTAGTCCATTACTTTTTGGAAAACTGCCATCATACCAGTTGAAACAAAAAACTCTGTCATAATGTGATATCAGCAAGTGTAATCACCGCTGATTTCGTTGAAGTTGCAATGGCGTGACGCTTCCAGATCTAAATTTAATAAGCTGAAAGCGTATTACAAAAGCAAAGTTGTTAAAAACGCTGTCCCATCTGTTGCTTGCGAACTAATTTTTTTTTTGTTTTGTATTTAATAGATTGTCAAAGTTTGACATCTAATATTTGTTTTTGGAAAGGATTCATTTATTACTTTAGAGTCCAGAGCTAATTTAACAGATTCAATTCTTTTCACGGTGATAAGTGTCAGGAGAATAATTGTTTTTGATCAGAACAGCTGTCTAATCTCATGTTGTACTTTCTGTTCATATATTTTTCAAGATCAAATTTAACCAGATTTTGATGATTTAGAGGAACGCGAGTTTTTTGATGCGTGGTTGTGAAAATTTTGTGAAATTTTGATTTGACAATGTGTTTACGAAAACTACCAATACGAGAGATGATGTCAGGAAAATTTTTGATATTTACTTTTTGTTAGTACGTTGTCTTTGATTGACCTTCTGTTTATATCTATCTATCTATATAAAAATATGTATTTATTTACATATATATACACAAACACACACACAAACACTTATATATATATATATATATATATATATATATATATATATATATACACAAATACATATACATATTTATATATATATATATATATATATATTTATATATATATATATATATATATATATATATATATATATATATCTATATATATATATATATATATATTTGTCTTGATTGATATAAGAAGAGACCTAATTGTTGGAAGAGATCTCTGAAATAGGTCAATGACCATCTTCAATTACAGTTAATTTAACGTTTTCAGCTTTCCAGTGCCTGTAATTTACCGTTGTAACAATTACGCCCGCAATTTTTATTGCTTCATTTCAAAATGTTTTCAGTGCCTGCGTTATTGGAGTCTTCATACAAAAACTGTATTTTGTTCAATTGGCCACCGCGTTAAATGGAGTTTTGTGATTCATTGTTAACACTACCAGAAACCAGCAATATTTTTGTTTCGACATTTCCAAGTGATACTAAAATATTTAGAATTTTTAACTCTTGTAAGTTCTGGTTGTTTGAAATGAAAGCGACGCAACTGTACTTTGTTTTGTTGTAGTCTAAATCATAATTTGCCGGTTTTTGATTCCCAAATAATTTGAGTCGTCACTTGGTGACCGATTGCGTTTACTTGATCTTCGATTGAAGTTCTGACCGTGGTGGCTTCGGGTTTTTCATCGTCCACTTGATCCTTCACTTGGGTTTTTGGTTTTCATTTTTATACAGTTTCGACAACCCTTACAAAAATGCTTCTTTATGGCCGACTTCTTTTTCTGTTTTTTCTCTGACTGGCCATTCTGTTGGAGATTCAAGATCCATGTGTTGGACTTTGAGTTGATTTCCTTAGATTAATCTTTCGCAGGCGATCAGTAATTGTTTTATTTTTTATTTTAAATTGTTTACCGAAAAGTCTGTTGCAGATGGTACTGTAAATACAGAATTACTGGAGACTTTCAGGTGATTGTGGATCCCCATTTCTGTTTTTATTGCTATTTTCAGTACTTTTTGTGTGTTGTCGTTTCTATAGGTAACTCGTGTTGTATGTCTTCAACCAGCATTTTGGCTATGCAAACGTCACGGATTATAGACTAGTCGTTGCTTCCAAAGTTGCATTTTGGTGAAAGCTCCCGGAAATTACCGTATAATTTTTTTTATGGATTCTCCGTTAAGTTATCTTTGAGTAAGATGAACATAGCGGTCAAAGGTGATGTTTCGTTGCTTCGCATATATGTCGTAATGATGTCATTATTGGTAGTAATTTTGTTGATATAATAGTTTAACTCCCGGGAAGAAAATACTTGAACTTAAGCATGACAAAGAAACGGCCTTACTGACAAAAATTTTCCGTGGGCCCCTGGGTAATCTCCACATAGGAGTCGTGCAACTTCAATCTTTTGATATCTGTTCAACCACGTGTTCTTTCAGTTTTTCGTTTCTTATCCGTCGATCCCGCCTGCTTTAGGCAGTACTATTTTCCATACTTTTGCATACATTTCTTCTGGTGGGCGCGTCCTATTCTCCTGCGGAGCTTTTCTGAGACTATTGATTGAAATGCTTTATTTAGCAAGGATAGCCAACTTCGGCATCACACGCCATCCTTCGCCAACGCAAAAGGCATTGCAAAGTCGTTTTTTCACAGAAGGGTTCAATCAAAAAAGGGCACATTCTTTGGATGCTGACTGACTGCTCCACATGATACTCTTTTAGGGCATCTGAGTTTTCGTAAAACAATTGGGTTGAATCATTAAGAATTGGAATCGTGCTGCGATTCCAATATCACTAGTGGGTACTGAGTTTAGAGCGTAGTGACTTTACCGTCGCTATTCCACTAAATTACTGAACCAATGGCAATTTGTTACGTTCCTACGTACCTGTCAATATCGGCTGAAAAAGCGACTGGAGAGAACAACTGAACTTCCCGATTTATGTGAGAAGAATGAATTAAAAGTAAAAGGGTTTTGTATGAACTCACTAGACGAGAGGTAAAATCAAATTAGGTTGGTAGGAATATGAAAAATTTTTGAAAGCAAGGAGTATAATTTGGTGCAGAATTTTCTTATGTAACACACACCCATAGAGAAAACCAAAATCTATTGTGTCGTCTTTTTGAATAAGATTTTTTTGTTTAAACTTTGAAATTCGTGTTTCGTTTTGGCCGCTAAGCATTTGCTGGAAGTTATTACGGTTGTCAGATTTGTTTTTTTTACAGTTCAGAGAATTTAAAATTTAATTATTGGCTGGCTTTTTAATGAGGGTTTTAGTTTTTTGGGATTTTCTACTGGAGGTACCTTGTGCTCAGTCGCCGCTTTGACTCAAAAAAGAGTGTGAGTTAAAGTCCTTAGCAGTAAACTAATTTTCTCTGAGCTAGATTAACTTTTCTCCTGCGCTCAGATTTATGGATTTTTGACTGGGAATAATTTTTTGCCGGGAAATTAAATAGGGGTAAGCGTTTTCGCCCTTCTGTCTTCCAATTGGATAATTTTTATATTTTGAATTAGGAATATCCTAGAGAAACAAAACTTCACATTAGCTGAAGTATTTTCTGACCCTCAATGAAACAAGTGAATTTTTGAAAATAATTTTTGAAGTTTTAAGCAAAATTTTAAAAATTTTTAGAAATTGACGTTAATGGACCTACAGGTTTTAATATTTAACATTGATTTAGTTTGTACATTTTAACTGACTTTTGTGTTTTCAATAATAGAAAGTTGCCGTTTGATAAAAATTTTGTGTTAGTTTCCCTTGGGTTGATTTTTGCTCTTGGCAACTTTGTTCCAAATAAAAATTCGAGATGATTTCTGTTGTTAATGTGTATTTAATTTTTTGTTCTGACGTAATGATTTGGAGGTTTGAAAATTTATACATTTTTGCCTGGAATTTAGTTAATTTGTTGAATTATATTTATTTTACATGATGCCATTATACTGATGCAATTATGCAGGTCCAATGATCTCACTTTAAAGGAATGAATGGAATTTTCTTTCAGTTGGGTTTAGTGTTTTGGCTGCTATTGTTAAGAAAAAAAACATTTTGACGCAAAGATTGCAGTTTGATTGTCTATTGTAGCAGTTTTAACTAAATGACTGTTTTGAAAACTGCTTCGTTTTCTATTTAGCTACGCGATCCCTTGGTTGTATATAGAAAACTTTTTCTCTGTCTTCAATTAGGTGAAGATGTTTTTATTCGTAGTTTACTGTTTCAGATGCATGTTTAAATGACTGGAAATGACTGGAAAAGCACTGTCGCTCAAAATACGACTTTATGAGTGTTATGGTTTTTTGGGGTTTTTGACCGGAACCAACTTGTGGTCAGGCGGCGTTTTGAATTTAAAAAGATTGTGAGTTAAATTGTTTGACAGTAAGCTTTTTTCGCTGAGCTATAGAAGTTCTTCTCATGTGCTCAGATAAATGAATTTTTGACTATGAACAGTTCTATGTCTGGTAAATAGGGGCAAGCGCATTCGGCGTTCATTCGGCTAATTTTTTATTTTTTAGTTTGGAATATCTTCAAGAAAAAAAAATTTTCTTTTTGGCTGACGTAATTTGTGGCCCTCAATGACGAAGTGTTTTTTTTAGAACTAAATGATGCACTTCGTGGCCAAACTTTTTTAAGTATTTATCTCAGTTTGCCCAAAAATTCATTTTTTTGCAGCTTTGCGAGGAATTACATGAGAAGTGTAAATTGTAACGGACTCTTTATTTAAATGATTCTTTGTATTTTTTTAAATTTGATAATAGGAATCTTCCGCATAATTATCATTGTGTGTTTCGTGTCATTTCATTTCGAGTTGATTTATAGCATTAGATTATGGAAAACGAACGAAAACTTGTTTCACATGTGTAATTCTGAAAATATTATCGAAGTGCTTAGCAAAAGGTTTAAAAATCTTTGGACTGACTGTGCTAACAATTGTACTTTATGGACTGACAGGGTTAAAAATGCACCTCGATTCAGATTTGTACATTTTTAACCGATTTTTGTGTTTTCAGTAATATGAAGTTGCCATTTGATATAATTTTTGTGTTAATTTAAAAAGCTCAATTTCACTTTTCTGCGAAACAAGTAAATTATGAATTAAGTGCGCAATTCCGATAAGTGTGCACAAATGAGTGTTTTCACGCTAGATATCATTTTAAAAGCTCATTTAAAGAAAAGTTAGGTAGAAATTTTTAGAACTAAAGTAAGGAAAGAAGTTTTTTTTTGAAATTTAACGAGCAGGATAACCGATGCTAGGTTAAATGAGAACTAATAACTATCGAAGTGACCGATAGAAATAAGGGTTAGCGTCTGAGGAAAATATAGGAAAAGTGTATCGTCCGCTAATTGAACTTGGGTGAAGAATTTTAAAACTAAAACACAGGGGTTGGTGTTCGAGTTCTCCCAGGTTTTGACTTTAACTTTTTTTTGATGAACCTTATTTAAATAATGTGAATTGAAAAAAAAAACCAATTGGCTCTTTCCCATTATAGCCTCCCACCGCTGGAGTATAGTCCCCATTATGATATTTTTACGTAAAGGGGGTTGACACGTTACATGCCCACTAAGGGGGGGGGGAGTTGAGGGGGTGAGGGGGTGTAATTTATTTTCGGATCTATTCTGTTTCGCCCCCCAGTGTTTTTTATGACCCCCAGTTACAAATTTTATGTTGTTATATAGCACGTTACTATTTAAGAAATAGCACGTGCGCCTGGGGGGTCATAAAAAATTTATGCTCACTAAGCTGGGGGGGGGGGGGAACATAATAGATCCATATTTTCTTGTCGATCTAAACTTACGTGGATAAAAATTTTGCTCTTGTGCACTTTGGGCTTAACAATATCCTATCATAAATCGAGGTCCAAACCTGGGCTGTTACAAAAGAACAGAGGAATTATTATTGAAACTTTAAGTTTCCCTAGTCTCGTCATACGCTGTTCCCGATTTTCTTCCGGGAGCTGATTTCGAGTGAAGAGTAGGATTCCCAATTTTTGGATTGTAGCATGGGATGACTTTAGCCAGAAGGTGTTTGTATGCCTTTCTGAAACCGCTGTGAGTTGCTCCGTAGATGAAAAAGTTGATTGCAGCATTGCTGTGAGCCCACAAGTCCAGAAGCAGGAAAAATTCTGAAAAAAATTGTAGAGCAAGTGAGAAAATTTGTAATTTATGTGCTAATATGTCAGTGAAAATGTTTCAAGAGTGCCCTAAAAGTAGGGCACTAAGCTTTTACAGATAGTATTGCGAAAATATCGAACCCAAAAACGCCTGGCGTTATGTTCTGCAGTGTTGTTATTGTTTGGTTTTCACTCGTAGGAAACGGTAGCCAGGTTCAGACTTAATTGAACTGCCTCTCTATCAGCGTTCTGCAATATTTTCTGCAAAATTTTGTAAAATTGACCAGAAATTTTTAATCCGTTCAAAAAATTTGTCAACATTACTTCGCAAATCCTACAAATTCAGAGAGTCCGCGTTTGCGAACAAGAGTGACGAAATTTTCAACCACTTCTAGCGTTGAAGAAATATGGTCAAATTTCGATGCAAATAGATGAGAAATAACCGATCGTGAATATTAGTGACAAATATTCCCAATTATGAGTAAGTTTGCAATGGTTTACATCACTTTCACTGTTGTCCGCGAAAGCTTACAATGCCTAATCATAAAACATGGGGGAGCGGACAATGCTGACGTCAGCAAGCAATTTTGGGATCTATTCTATTTTGCCCTCAGTGTTTTTTACGCCCGCAGTTACAAATCATATTTTGTTATATAGCACGTTACTATGTAAAAAAATAGAACGTGCGCCGGGGGGGGGGGGCTGAAAAAATAAGCTCACTAAGCTAGGGGGAGGGGGGCAAAACAGAATAGATCCCAATTTTTTGTGCTCAGAAAGTAAGATTGGCGACATAATGAACGAGCTAAGGGAAAATTCTTAATCAATTCTTGAAAAATGTTTAAAGATTTACAGCAGTAGTTGAGGAAATTGCTATCATAAGGTTTGACTATAATATCATCAAAACCATCAATTCTCGTACAAGAAACCGGCAATTTATTCCGTTTTTTAACCCATGCTTTCACATGTACAAAAATCAAGTATAACAATTTTTTTAACGTATAAAACCAATAACACTGACAAATTCACGCGTTTTTTAGTTTTCATGAGTTGAAGCTGAAAAAACAAAAAATTACTCGCGTATTTTTGCATTGTTTTGTTCAGGTTTACGGACTAGAGCAGGAGCCTTTGAGACAACCTTGTAAAATGTTTAAATCAAAACCAAATTTAATATATGTATAAACCAATCTTAAGATGGATTTGTGTCAAAGCTATATTAAGCAACACTATATAAGGCAACCAACATGAAAATTCAGTTAACTCGACAAAAAAGAACTTGAGATTTGATGATAATTGAACTTCAAATTTCTGGGCTTTCAAACTAAAGGTGTATTAAGTTATTCCACTTAAGCTTTCCAGCTCAGAGATAAGGGTTGGAAACGGGTACTGTTTCCTTTTCACAGTAATTGCATCTGCTAAGTTAAAACTGAAAAAAATAGGAATTCAATTTCTACACTGCTTACACCCCCCCTCCCCGAATTGCCGAATTGACCATCATTACACACTTCTTGGATACCATATCCAAGATTATTCAAAAATAATAAAAGTGTTAAACTGTGTTTGAGTTTAAAGTGTTAAAAGTATAAATAAAAGTGTTAAAAGTATAAATGTTAAACCTTAAGTAAATATAGAATCGTAGAACTAACCCATAGGCATCCGTGCGTACACCTCGACTTTGAGTCCGAGAACAAGAACCAAAAATGCATATGGCATCCACGTGACCAGGAACGTCAAGTAAATGGCCACCAGAGACACCAATAACTGCCGTTGTTCTCTTTGACGTCTTTTGCTCACGTTGTCAAGAGCAGCGGAACCTAAACAGATGAAGTTTGTTCCATGTTGCAAATACAGCTTTTTCTCTGACACTTTGCCAAGAAAAGCAAACGTCTTTCAAAATTGTGTGAATCGTGTCTACAGGTCAAAGTTCAAATTGTAAAAAAGGGAAAGGAAGAATAGCAATAAAGGAACTGATAATAGTTAGAGTTGATTTGGAAACTTACCATTAATTTTAATGATTTAATATTGAGTAAGAAAACTACAAATCTTTTTCTAGATATTAATGTAGCATCAACGAGGACATTATTTGGCCTGCTGTTCCGTTTTTAGGCAACTCTTTAGTATAAATTCTAAGCTTGCTTCCTCAAATAAGATTAATTAATCGAAGTGATGCTGAAAGACTTTTTCTTACTTCTTGACGCCAATCTCCAAATCTTTGCATAGCAAATTGTGATCACAATCATAGGCACAACCAAAGCCATGATAGTGTAGAACCCGACATTGAACCACCAAGCACCCTCCTGGACATACCCACTGCAGAACAGATACAGACCACTGTATGCGTGACCTCCGAAACCCAAAAGTCGAGGGAGGTCAACAGCCAGAGTGAAAGTCCAGATGAGACAAATGGATGCCAGGGTTCCTTTTAGGGTAAAAATTCTGGTGTAGAGACTGTTTCTGCACACGTACGTGTACCTGAAAAAATGGAAATTTTAGGAAATATTTTTGTTTTTTAGTAACCAAAGTTTAGGCATATGAGACAAAATGATCAGAAACAGACGTTTGCCCGGCAAAATCCCATGCCACAGCTTTGACCCAAATATGAGTTTGGGCGTTGAGGTATTCAACAACCCACATCGACGTGGCCCGCATTCTTGCCTTAGCTAACGCAAGAAAGACCATAGCCACTACAGACTGTAATAGATCTGTCGTACAGATTTGCAATCTGTAGATTTGAATTGTTTCGTAGTGCCAATTAGCGTTCTTTACTTCGGCCAATTTAAGAGTGAATTGGCGGAGCGAATTCAGGCTTTATTTTGTTATTCAAATATTGACTATTTGAGTTACAAAG
Organism: Convolutriloba macropyga; assembly: GCF_964194025.1. Lineage (NCBI taxonomy): Eukaryota > Metazoa > Xenacoelomorpha > Acoela > Convolutidae > Convolutriloba > Convolutriloba macropyga. The sequence goes on along the minus strand of NC_134482.1, from coordinate 40,982,330 downwards.
TTTAGGCTGATTTGGCGGAGCGAAATCACGTTTGACTAGTTATCGGGTATTTCGCTTAGCGAAAGATACCAAATTTTAGATGCGTCTGAATTTAGACTTTAGCGAATCGAAATCTAGTTAAGAGAGAGAGTCAATTATTTTGAATTACGAAATTGAGAAGAATGAAATTAGGCAAGATTAACAAAACTGATTTACAATTTGTTCACAAGATAACATTACTAAATTGCGGCAACTTACAATCACGAGACAAGGTGAACAGACAAAAGATCATGCATAGGATATAAACAAATTAACAAGTATGAAATCATAGGATTTGATCTTCAAAATTATACTGAATAAATGAACAAATTAAAATAGGGAAATTGAACTAAATTAAGTTAAACAGAAATTGAACTAAATTGGTTGCACCAAATTAATGAACTCAAACTAAATATGTACTATTGTACCACATTTCCCCCTTGGCGGAAATAAATAACATGTTATTTATCAGAAAATTAGTAATCAATATGTACTTGTTAAATAATTAATACTGTAATGTTTTAATCAGAGTTTTGAATGATCAGTTTTACTCATTAATCGCTTTCGCTTTCATAATATCTCTCCGCTTCGCCAACTGTCATAGACAACTCTGGTTCCTCATAATTCGGAGAAACGTAGAATTGCGTGGGATAGGAAGTTGTTGGGGAGCATGGGCCGACTGTGAAGTTTGACTCCTCTTGATTGGATTGTGCTGCAGCAGTTTGTATTGCAGAGATTATGGACTTGTTTTCGATTTGTTGTTTTTTTAATATTTTGCCGTCTCTTCTGTTTTCCAATTGCTGCAGTACTTGGTGTTGTGGGAGGGCATGATTGAATTGGAGTCACAGATTCATCCGATTCTGTGGTCGATATGGCAGAATGTTTTCTCTTTGAAGGGATTAGCGCTGCAGATGCTTTCGTGGCTGCTTTTCTCTTCGGTCTGCTTGGTGGCTCCGCGATAATGATGCTTGAAGTCGGTAATTCCATTGGCACTGCGAGATCGTTGTTTGACTCTGTGGTTTGATTTTGCGGCGCCGTTGTCTGTGTTTGTGAGATCGTTTGAATTAGCGAATCGATATTAGGCATTTGATACTTGTTTTTATGAATAGCTTTGTTTAGGATTTTTGAATCAAGTGCTATTTTGATTGACTTGTCCTTTTTTACCGTAATGACAATCGGAGATATGAAAAATTGATCTGAACAGTTGTTTAACTTTTCGATATGTCCTTCGTTTAACAGTTTTTCTAATTCAATTTTCACTTTCGGTTGGAGGTGAATGGGTACTTTTCGTCCTTTTTGATGTATTACTCGATAATTTTTGTGAAATTTTGAATTGACCGTGTGGTTTTTTGATTTCCTAATTCGGGAGATCAAATCAGGAAATTCCTTTGCCATTGATTTCTTGATTGCACAAGGTGGATCTATTTTACTAACTTCAGATTGCGGGCAAGGCTTCTGAGAAATTGTAATACCTAACTGGTCAAAAAGGTCCCGTCCTAATATTGGTATAAATCCATCGGATACAACTGTTATTTTTGCCTTCTGTATACTCCAATCATTGCATTTTACCGGCGTTTTCAAAGTGCCAAGAGGTTGGACGATATCAATCGAAAATGACTTCAATTCCAATGGTCTTTTCTCCGACCATTGTGATTGAGCACAATTGAACATTATTTCTCTTGCGAGTGACATATTAATAATGGTACAACCACTACCAGAGTCTAGAAGTAAATCACAGTTTGTGTTTCCAATTGTTAATGTTAAATTTTTCAGTGTCAAATTTGGGGAACTCGTATTTTCAACAGTGGCGACGTAATTATCATCCGAAGAATCATAGTCTGAATTGATTTGCGCATTATAATTGATATAATTGACGTTTAGACTTTCTTGGCTAGAATTTTGATTAGATATTTCTGCCGTATCTATATTGTTAATGCGATTAGTTTGTTGAGTGTTTCTTGTAGAATTAAGTCTTGGACGACAAACTTTAGCGAAATGGTTTTGCAAACCACAGTGATTACATTTCTTACCCATTGCGGGGCAAATCTGACGATGTGTAGGTGTCCAGACTTGACCACAACCACGGCATTGTCCAATGGATGCACGGTTTGTGACTGTTCTGCTTGATTGGGGTCCTCGTACTCCCGCGCCGCGAAATCGATTGAATTGGTGTACTGTGTTTACCGTACTGCCAGTTGCTCCGTTATTGGATGAAATTCTTTGCTGATTCTGATTACCCATTTCCATGTTTACTGCAATGCTGAGTGCCCTCTCTGGTTCAACTGTGTCCCTTAGAAGTTCCCGCTGAATGTCATCGTCTAGCATGTTAGTGATGAAAATGTCCCTGATGATGGCTTCTTCACGGTTTTCAAAGTCACAATTTTCAGCCAGTTCTTTTAAGATGCTGTAGAATTGCTCTACGGTTTCGCCCTTCTTTTGCTTCCGAGAGAAGAACACAAATCTATCGAATGCGATGTTTCTTGGGCGAATAAAGGCAATCTCCATCATTTCCCAGAGTTTTAGGGTAGTCAAATCGTAAATGTTGTCGTGCGGGAATTTTTGTGTTAATAGTCGTCTTCCTTCAGTACCAATACTTAGGTACAACAGAGACACGCATTTCTGATCACACAAATTCCAAGGACGCTCCCCACATAGTATTCCCGCTTCGGTTATTTTTTGACACTTTAGTTCCCATTGTAGCTTCAGCTGGTTGTTTCTTACTCTGCGTTCTCTTTCTGCTTCCCCGGTTGTGTCGTCAATCGGCATTTCGTACTTCGGTTCCACTGGCAGGCGAACTGTCGATGGTTTGGGTTGAAGCAATGTGTCTATAGTTATGTTCTCACGAGCGAGAATCGCTAGTTTTAATTGAATTCTCCTTTTCTCCCATCTGATTGGTGGGTCTGAGGTTGGTCGTTCCCAAAATGGCTCTATCGACAGCGGTGTTTTTCTCGATTCTCGAGCTGACTGCGCCATGTCGTACAGATTTGCAATCTGTAGATTTGAATTGTTTCGTAGTGCCAATTAGCGTTCTTTACTTCGGCCAATTTAAGAGTGAATTGGCGGAGCGAATTCAGGCTTTATTTTGTTATTCAAATATTGACTATTTGAGTTACAAAGTTTAGGCTGATTTGGCGGAGCGAAATCACGTTTGACTAGTTATCGGGTATTTCGCTTAGCGAAAGATACCAAATTTTAGATGCGTCTGAATTTAGACTTTAGCGAATCGAAATCTAGTTAAGAGAGAGAGTCAACTATTTTGAATTACGAAATTGAGAAGAATGAAATTAGGCAAGATTAACAAAACTGATTTACAATTTGTTCACAAGATAACATTACTAAATTGCGGCAACTTACAATCACGAGACAAGGTGAACAGACAAAAGATCATGCATAGGATATAAACAAATTAACAAGTATGAAATCATAGGATTTGATCTTCAAAATTATACTGAATAAATTAACAAATTAAGATAGGGAAATTGAACTAAATTAAGTTAAACAGAAATTGAACTAAATTGGTTGCACCAAATTAATGAACTCAAACTAAATATGTACTATTGTACCACAAGATCCCAGAATTCTAGCTTGCTTAGATGCCCTGTCTGCGGCTCAAATTAGGCGGCAACTCGAATTAGACCCGGAATTGAGTCGTAGACAGGGTATCTAAGCGCTCTGATTGTGGGATCTATTATGGTCGGCAGTGGCGATCGTGCCGAGTTTGAGGTCCAGACGGACATGAACTCTGATCAGACCTCCATCTTTCGATCTCTGTTTTAACCTTTTGTTCATTTTGCGACTGGATAGCTTATGTAAATTGAGCACAGAGTTCCATAGTGATCAGAGATCCCAAAGATTAGATGTCATTTCAGTTTGGATCTTGACTCTTCCGGACCCCCCCCCGGCCCGATTCTCAATTGACTGGTTACCTGTTGATTGCAATAAACATCATTGTCCACAGACTTCCGCAGCAAGCCAGAGTACAGATCATTCCATTGATTTCACACAGAAGTGGGTTTTCACGGTAGGGAGTGTCCCCGTAGAGGGAACCCAAAAGCATGAAACACCCACGCATCATACCACCCAGATCGGCAACAGCTAAATTGACCAGCAACAGGTGGGGTGTCTGCCGCAGTGCTTTGATCAGACTTATCGACGCAATCACTAAAATTAAACCCTCAGTGAATCGAAATTTATACACCTTGATAAGACATGCCTGATCTTAACACTTCTTGCAAAGCTCGAAACATCTTGCCAAGAACTTGAAACAACAACATTTCATGGTAAATCTTGATAAGATCTGGGTAAGATCTTATAAAGATAACACAAAAAAATTTCTTGACAACTCTTGACAAAATCTTGACAAATCTTGATAACACTTTCTGATTATCTTTTCTGATCGCTGCTTGATGTATCTCGTCCCCAGAATCACCATTCGCTCGCTACTTAGAATCAATTACAATAAAAAATATTTGATTTGAGCTCGTTAAATATCACAAAAAAGCTCGTTAATTTTCAGAATTGAACTTGTTTACGATCAGAGTTTAGCTCGTTAGTGCCCAGAACTTACCTTATTGTGATCAGACATTAGCTCAGTAATGATCCGAAATAATCTCCATATTAATCCGAATTAGTTTAGCTTTCTCATTTACAAAACCAAGTTTGTTAATGATTACAGTTTGACTTTCTGAGGATAGGAACTTTAAAGAGTGCTCAACGATTAAGGATCATCAAGTTGAAGTTTACCTTGCTAAGGATCAGAAATTACTCCGTTATTAGTCAGAATTTAGCTCGGTAATTATCAGAGGTCTGCTTTTTAGTCATCAGACGAAAAAGACTTTCACTATGAGTTTGTTGATGCATGCTAGAATTAGAAGTCCTGTTTATCTCAACCCATGAACGCAGTTTAAACATCAATCACGAGCAAACAAAGATTTGGTTTTGTTTGCGTAGAGAAATCACCAGGCGAAACTATCCGTCACAATATATCTGCAAGCATGCACTTATAGTTATTTGTAAAAATCTATATGATTTTCATCGAATTGAAAAATAACAGAACTTGAGATCATATCAAAATTTAACAGAATAACTTAAGTTAAAAACTTTTTGTGGTAAAATGACAGGTAATAAGCCACGAAAATCAATTACTTTGATCAAAATTTCCTCCCTACGAATATCATGTAAAAATTCAGTGATGTTTCAAAGTTGATTGTCTAAGCAATTTCATTGAACTATAACAGTTAAGCTGTCTTATCCCAGCTGGCAATCTCTGAACTTCAACTGAACTTTTTCAGTTTCTGTTTTTAAAACAGACTTTTTTAATGAATTCTTTAATGCATATTTATATATGTTTTAGCTTTAATTAACCTCGACTTTTTTACAAAAATTCTTCGATTGTCTGCAAATTTTTGAAGATGTTTCGTTTTATAATCAAGCAAAGCAATCTGTCCTTTTATCAGAGAATGACTTGTTAAGAGTTTGCAAAACAATTTGTAATCAGATGCAAAAAAAACGTACACCATATATGTCATCAGGAAGATGAAAAATAATTAAACAACGCAATCTACGAATCATAGAAATTAACCTCTGTTAACAACGCCAGAAAAAGACTAAGAAATTCTACTGTAGGCCACCAACAGTCCTTGAAAAAAGAAATTGCGAATGTCTGATAAAAACAGCCATTTATTTTAAGGTGGTCTTCAAAGCAGACGAGAAACCACTCAAAAATTCCAGTGCATTTTTGATTTTACAAAATGAGCTTTTTACTTCAGCCCTTCTGCAATATTGATTGTAAAAACAGACTTCAATGCTGCATTGGAGGTTTTGGTCAATTTGAGCAACAAAGTCAAGGTAACGCCAGAAGCAGCTTGTTGGTCCGCAGTCCAGGAATATATAGAAAATTCACCTGGTCTGCTTTTGTTTTATGAATTTATGTTCTTTTCTCTACAACATGCAAAATGTTTCCATACAAAAAAGCCGAAAGAAGACAATCTTTTTTGCAATCATGCCCTGCACGGTCATTACCTCTGCCGCTGCAAGAAAGTGAACGTACGGCCACCGTTGATGTCTAGAGTTCTAGCGTTGCAATTTTTACACTTTCGTTGTTTGTCTCGTATTGGAATATCTAGACGGCATTTTGTATGCAGATTGAGTTTTAAAGCACCCCAAGTTTAATGATCGAAAGAAATCTTGGACGCTGAAACTAAGTCTTAGTCAAAAGGCTAAATGTGAGAAATGGCCAGAAATAAGTCTCAACAAAGTCAACAGTAACCATCGGGGTTTTTTTGGAATAACAAAAATTTCATCGTTCATATTTCTTAATAGAATCCCGGACTTGAGTCGCAGAGCTTTTCAGCGCTTAACCAGCACATTTCAAGTGTATAAGATTAATTCAGTTCTGAAACAGTGCATCTCCAGAATATTTTAAGTTTCTTTGTTCAGTTCTTCTTCATTATGATTATATTGAGGTCATGGAGTTAGCCCAGGCTAAACTTGGCTAATCCTGTACAGTCTGAAAATTACTCATATCCCAAAATTAAGTCTGAGCAGAGTAAGGTCATACTTTTGTAGCTTGTAACTAGTAATTACTATAGTAGAATACACACTATTTATATATATGCTAGTTTGTAGGCAATTACCACAAAGCCCATTTAGCTTAGTGGTTACGACTTGCTACGCAAATTAAATATTACAAGTACCCACGCGGAAGTTCGAAGCGCAGAAAAATCAAACCTTGTTTGCGGGAGTTAAGCTGAGCATATTATTTTTCATGCAGTAAATTTTACTCAAAAATCAAGACTAGCCCGTGTAAATTGGGACATGAACAGAGTACTTGCCATCCTAAAAAACAGAATGTCTTTAGACTGATTCAGCGCTGATTTACTCTGCCACCAACCTCCGGGATGCAAGATACAATATATTTTTGTTTATAATGGTACAGCTACCCAAAATATTTCCAGGAAGGCCAAGTGCTAGAGCGACGGAGAGCCAGACAATGATCATGATCCGGTTCCCAATTAGTCTCTCACTTTCCAAGTCCTCGAAAGGAAGCTGCCACTCCACCTGAAAGAGAAACTTCAACTAACAAAAATTAAATGAATTTGATAAAATCTTAAATTGCTTCAACTTCTTAATATAATAATTGGGCCTTTCCCATTATAGCCCCCCCCCACCACCCCCCCCCCACCACCCCCCCCCCCCCACACCAACCCACACAATTATAGCCCACAATTGTGGTACAAATATGGGGCTGACTATACGTTGATCATACGTTGGGGACTATATACACGATGGGGACTAAAATGTGAGCAACACTAAAAGTTATCAATTTAACGTTTTGTTCTATGATATAATTTTTGTCCCAAATTAGATTTTTGCTTTATAAAAAAATCATTGATAAATAAAAATGATAAAATCGTAGAATATTTTTTGTCACTTTTACAACTCATCACGCCAAAATAAAAAAAAACGTACACTCAACTAATTATTTTTATTAAAAAAACTCAAAGTTATAAATCACTAGATTAATTTGTTTCCGTTTTCAACCCAAAATCTTTTTGATAAAAAATATTAGAAAAGAATGATTTCTTACGTATCCTGTAAAAGGCTCCTCATATTTCGTGTCTTCCGGTTCTTCACTTTTGGGCTTCGTGTTGTAAAACCCGCCGTAACCCATATTTTTTCAGCAAGTTTCGAATCGAAAAATGACAATTTTAAATTAGATTAAATTTGGTTGGCCTCTAATTTTTTTTGAATATCTCTGGTTGTCTCGTATGGCGTATCAATTAGCTAAAATTTGGTAAGATTTTTTTTCGTGAATTAATCGCTGAAAGAAATTAAATGAATGCGAGCTTGTAATACTTGGAGCACTTTCTTTGATTCTTTTGAGTTTTATTTTGAGGTTTCTTTTCATTTTAGTCAAATGCGACGCGGGCAAAGGAATGTGAAATAAAAAATGATCAAATGTTTTTGTGTCTGTGATTGAAAAAAAGGCATCATAGCTTTCATTTTAAAAAAATCAAAAGTGATCGTAGTTCATCATATGAAGGTCTTAAATTGATCACTGTATGAAAATAAGCGCCAAAAATGAGATTATAATATTTAGCGTGACCAAAGTGTCGTTTTGAGACCACCCGGGTTCAGAGTTGATGGGTTGCCGATAAAGGAACATGGGAAAAGGTGGGAATTATCATTGGTTTGTTCATATGTCTTTGTGAGCGACTTTAGATCAAAGTCAAGTCTATATATAGAAGTTCTTTTTTTCTTCTCCAATTTTGGCCAATAAAAGAAGTTTAAAAGATCTCTTCCGGGAGTGTTAAGCAGATGTTGCGTTTTTGATTAGATATCGTTTCAAAAATGTATGTACTTAATAACTTCTCGGCGCTCATTGCTTTTAAGGTAGTTTTGAGCACTGTTAAATTCTTAGGAAGCTTACTGAAATCTTGATTTTTCGATGAATACTAAGAATATTCAGATAATAAGATACCATTTTGATCGAAAATTGGTTAATTGCGTTCAAAACACAAGGCCTTAAAAAACTCAATTCAATTACAAATCTTGCTTAATGGCTCAAGATATATTGGATGGTTTGGCCAAAATTAATGCTGTTTTTTAAGATAAAAAGATAAATGCGCCATTAAAAATATTAATTATGCAAGCCTTCATAGCAGAAAAAGGAAAACCTTGCGAATGATAGTGAGCGCTTCTTAATTTGTGGGACTTTAAGATCAGTATATTTTGACAAACTGACAAAAAAATTGATTGTTAACCTACGTAAGAAAAAAATCTCTGTATTTTCCCGAATAATTGAAAAGAAAAAAATCGACGAATCTTTATTCCATCTGAAAAAGAACCATTGAACTTGCTAAGTGATCTTAAAAAAAGTCATTCTTTTTCATAGACACAGAATGAGTGCTTTTTGTTTCAATAAACGGCATTTGATCAAAGAATCTCAACCAAAATCTTTGTGTCTCATCTAACATTTGTCTGCTACTCTAAATTTTGGAAATTACCTCTGGTTTGTTTCAAAACTGAGCTTGTTGAGTCTGAAATTTTTTAGTCGCCACGTTATAAAATTGTTTCGACCCCACTTTTGTGGGAGAGATAAACTATTTACTCAAATGGGTTTTTTCGGGTCAGTAAATTTTGGCCGATCGATATATTAATCGCAGAGAATTGAGACTGGTATCATAAGAAAGCGCAACACAGCGTTGAATACGGAATTAAAACATTTTTTGATTTTCATTTTTTACAAGGAGTTATCGAGGTTCAAAGTTTTGTGAATAGTAGACGGATTTCCGTTGGTTTTATTCATATTTTCCCTATTTTTTGACAAATTTTGGCCAATTTTGCCAAATATTTTTTGAATTGGTGAAAACATTATTTTTGAGTTTACTTTTAGTGATAATGGAAGCTTGTGGCTTAGTTTCACTCGAGTCCTTTCATTATTAATTTTAGAAAAAAAATTCGAATTTCACATTTTCTTTAAATAAAAATGGCTCCAAATACCCTTTTTATACCACTTTGTTTAAGTACGCAGGAAGTAGAGGCCTAACATAAGCTTCCAAAATCTTTGAAGACCCCAGAAAAAGACAATCCTACTTTTGTTTTCTAAACGAGTCTTAACAATTTAGCCACGTTTTTGGAAAATTAACTCAATAATTGTACAAAATGAATAATGTATTTTTTAAATATTTTTGAATAATTATAGTTGCTAATTGTTTTTTTTTCTGCAAACGCATGGAACAATTTTATTCGTTGGACGCGAAGCAAAATCGGTGCTAGGTTTTGACGCATCTTGGATTACTACAACCAATGCTTTTTCGGATTATATTGGGGCGCTGAATCTTTCAAAGTATTTTTGCAATTTTAATTTTACGTTCATTACTGAACTGAATCACAACTGAATGATTCAAAAAGAAATACTAAATAGAAATACATCCCATTTACGAAAAAAGGAGTCAAATCAGTATATTACGTCTTCAGAGAAGAGCTCATATTTAAATGGCTTAGATCATTTGTTTTCGTAAATTTTAATTGATTTTTCTGGTTTAGCATTCATATGTCATCTTTTTTGCAGCTCGGACTTCGCTTTCATAACCAAATTATCAATTGATTTCATTGAAAGCTATAGATTACTATAGAACTTTTGCAAAGATTTCAGTTGTTATCGACTGCCTCATAGGACTTTGAATATATTTGTTTTAAGAAAAAGTAAGCGAAGTTTTGAAGTTTGCCAGTTTTTTAAATCATTTTTCTGTCTACATGCAGCTTAGTCTCAAAAAATAAAGGCAAAAAGATACGCCGAATGATTCCAAAAAATCTCATAATGGTGTTATTTTTAACTAGTGGTTTCCTGGCTTCCTTACTACAAAACTTGATAGGAGTTTTGTGATTTTTGAATATTTGCCTATATTTGGGGTTTTAATTTATTCCCTTTCTAATGATCCTTTAAAGATAATTCTAAATTGCATTGAAAGAATGCGCAAAAGAACCATTTTAGGATTTCAGTTTATAGCTAACGGTTTTAGTTACTTTCGATTGTTTTTTTTAATCAGAAACCTACTTTTGTTGTTCCAAATTTTTGTTTTTATTGTCGTCGGCAAGCGGTTTAGTCTAATTTTTGGCAGATTACATAAAGTTTCCGATGGTTCAAGCAAAGTATTGGTGCTGATGGTTATGTTTTGACGGACGTCTTTAGGGCTTAGGAATGTGTTTTCATAAGTGTTCAATGAACTTTCGATACCGGAAGATTTTTGTGGTTCTTTTTGTTGCCTGTTTCATAAAGATCCTGTGTTTTTTTGAAAACGTTTTTTTTGCAAACGCATGGAACAATTGTTTTTTTTTTGTTGGACGCGAAGCTAAATCGGTGCTAGGTTTTGACTCATCTTGGATTCCTACAACCAATGATTATTCGGCCTATATTGGAGCGCTGAATCTTTCATGGTATTTTTGCAAATTTAATTTTACGTTCATTACTGAACTGAATCACAACTGAATGATTCAAAAAGAAATACTAAATAGAAATACATCCCATTTACAAAAATGGAGTTAGATCAATATATTACGTCTTCAGAGAAGTGCTCATATTTAATGGCTTTGACCATTTGTTTTCGTCAACAAACAGTAATTCTGGCTTCCTACGCATGTGCAAGCTAGTCTGCTTTTTGTCTCTCTTGAAAGCTCTTGGCTTAAACAAATCAATGAAATTTTTTGCTTCATCATTCTGATCTTATTTCTTCCGACTTTGTAGCTTGGCTTCTGCAAGAAGAGGTTACAGCTTGGCCCTTTCTAGCAAACCAAAATATAATTTGTGTAACGGTTTGATTTTTAATTAATGGCTTCTTGGCCTTGATATTATGCTTTTTCATAGGAATATTATGATGTTGGATTTATGCCAATTTCTGATCTGAAATTTTTCCCTTCCACGTTATCTTCTTAATGAGAAGGCACATTTGGCGCTGAAAAAAGACCTATTGGAGATAATTTTTGTTCTTTATGAGCAGCTCATATTTTTTAAATTCTACTTCATCGTTTTCTTGTTAAATTAAAATGATTACTTTTTGTTTTCGTTTTTGCCAACTTTTGTAGTCGTCTGACATATTAAGGATAATGAAAGTCTTTAATTGCGTCCTATGAGATATAAACTAACTTTTTCAATTAGCTGAGTGTATACGCACTGGTTTGAGTCACAGGAAGTTGGTTGTTTTCAAAAACATTTTTTTGAACTTTGCGCTTAAACGACTGGTTTAGATGGCCAACTGAAAACAGCCTGAAAATTTTCTGGTCTTCCTAAAGAACGAACATACATCTTGGGTCTACTTAATCTAGACGATGCACATTTCATCACTGATTTACTCATTTGCTTATATCATCTACCGTACTTTTTGCAGCTTTAAAGAGAAAAATGTTGCAAAACTTAAAAAAGACAGTCGACAGTTTTTCATGCAATTCAACAAATTATATTAAAAACAATGTCTTTTAGAGACCTTTGACTACATTATGTATTCTGGTTGTCATTATGTGAGCAAAAACATCTTCTGCCGGAAAACAATTCAAAACCATGTGACCTGTATTTGTCCAGTTTTAGAGCATGACGGCCGGCAATTTTAGGCGTCCTTATTACGTCACCACTGCAAGCCAGTTTTATCTTAGATGTGGCGAGGACATGTGGTTTTGCTCTAACCCTAGCGGAGTACAGAAAGATTGTCCTTTATTACCAGAAGTGCAGCGATATGGGCATCCAACTCATTTCATTGCCATTAGAAACTGTTGGAGGACTATCCGAAACAACGCGGAAAACATTGAAAAAAATTGCTCTTTTTATCTGATAACAGAGGTTTCCAACCCGCAGGCCTATCAGTAGTCTTCATTAGCCTCAGTCAAGCGGTCTAAATAAGTGCCATGCGTGGCTCAGCTGCATCGCTGATTACAAGAGATTCGTGATTTTAAGTCACAAACGATGGGGACTGTCGCATCCAATTACGCCGCTATGCCCAATGGGAGGGTCAGGAAAGTCCGGTTCAAGATTTCACTAACCTCAGCTGATATCGGACTCACTTTATGAGAGGGGAGCCCTTCCTTGTTTGGATGTCACCCAATGGGTGAGGACTTCAGTTAATTTTACTAGTTTTTGTGTTCATCAATCAGCAGTGAGCTACAAAATATCCAAATGAAAGAATTCAGTTTTAATCTCAACGTGTTTAATGCAGAAAAGCGGAAAATTTGGTTTGAGCATTAAAGTTGTGTTTAGCAATCGTTATCATTGGACCTTGAAGGATTATTTTAATTTTTCATGGATGTTGACTAAACCAAGACTAAATCAGTTTCTAGTTTTATTTGAAGTATGTTTTTATTGTTTTCGGTCCAATTCTCCCGTCAAGATTTTAGTTCCAAATGTTTGCTTGATGGCAAGAAACTTTGTTTTTGTCTCATGAAGTTTTTCATATTCCAATCCTTTTCAAAACTACAAAGGCTTGTCGAAAAATTTCCAGGCTTGACAATTCAAGTGATCGCTTTAATTTTTTGAAAAATCTTTAAAATCGCTTAATCTGGGCAAATTGGATTTCGTGTCACAGTGAAAAACCAAAACTCTGGTTTGCTCAAATTATAGCTTCTAAAAGTTAAATCAGGAAACTTTTGCTTCGGTTGTGAGAAATAAATATGGTGGACCTACGGAAACTCTTTTTTCGTTAAAAATTGACACTTGCGAGATACTACAAGAGGAATCTTGTGAACACGGATTAATGCAAAACTTTGGTGAATAATTTTTTTGGAAACAGATTTTTTACAAGAGTGGCTGTCAAGATTGATCTATTCAATGTTGGTTACTTTTCATCTAAGCATTAGTTAATTTATTATTAAAGTAATTAATGACAGGCAGATTCAAGCAAGCATGAAGATAAACAGTTTGTGGTCTCGATAACTACTGGTCAAATATAATCTATAACTCACATAATCAAAAATATAAACTACCAAAAATATGCAATGTGAAAAATTTTGTGCAGCTCTTTGGTAAACAATTAATCAAACTAATAAACTGCAAGCTTTTTTCTGTATTGGTTTGCTAGTTATTAAATTTGAAATTAGCAATCGTATGGTACGTTTTGCGTTAGTTAGAATTAGTTAAAGTTCTGCAATTAACTTTATCATACGAGTTCTGCAAATAAACTTGTATAAAAGAAAAATTATGTTTTCCGCGTGGTATATTAATCTCCTATTTTGAAAGATCTTTCCCTAAATAATTCTCTTGACCAATTTTTTTGTAATTTTTGTAATTTTCTGGAATAATTTGAGCTAACAACGACCTCAACTGTCAAAAATTGATGCCAAATTTACGAGTTCATTGAAATAGGCAAATAGAGTCGCTTTAGTTCTAAGATCTTTCAAGATAAGTGATGAAATAAACGCACTTTTTATAAGTTTTGATTCGACATCGTTCATCATTCTCGTTCGTTGATGACCGATTTATGGTGAACCTGATAAATTATTAAAACTACTGATTTGATGATAACTTTATTAATCAAAGCCTAGTTAAACAGTGGAGATTTAACCATTAATAATGCTGGAAGATAACCCGAATCCAGCTCCTGCCCCCCAGAAAAGCGCCCTGACCGAGGCCGCCGTAGACGATACTGAAGTTGCAGAAGAAGAGAAGGAGGAAGAAGTTATCCAGATTGATGAATACCTTCTTTTGAAACTTGCCAAAAATGGGGAATGGTCTACCATGTTCAGATACCTGCCTTTGATTCAGAGGGGGAATCCGGCTCTCAGAACCCAGGACAAGGTACGTTATCCCAGATTTCAGGGTGAACGTTCTTGGAAACCTTTCGATACCTAAGTCAAAAAGGCTTTTTCAAAAAATTTAGTTAATTCCGTTACGTGCCAGATTGTCGACATAAGTTTATATCACTATCCCGGGGTGTTTGGTAACTGCAATACTGAGCGATATAATAGCTCCTGGGTCAATATTGACCGAGATTGCTCCAAAGGAAAAATTTTCCCACGGAAAAAAGGCCTAAAGGCTATGATGAGCATGCCTTAGCGGCCCTTGGGATTAGTTATGAAACTACTATGACCGGAGTTTTATTTCATAGAGGGCTAATTTCCTTAAAACCAGACTGGGTTATGATTCTGTGGTGGTTTATTTCTTAGACCCGAATTATGCAGCTTTGAATATTTATTTCATCTGATAAGTGATGTTTTCGATGGAATCTCAGAACGTTCCTGTTTTCCAGCTCTTCAGCAGTTTTTAATATTTTCAGAGCTCAGGTTGGACGCCTCTATTCTACATTGTGGCTGACAACCAACTGGAAATATTTTACCATTTCATGGAGTGTGGAGCAGACCTTTTACATAAGGCGAATGTGAGTACAACAGATTCTTGAAAAGCTAGATTAAATTGTAATTTTTTGGTATGAAGCGAGCGTGCGTGCGCGCGCGCCCGCCCACACACACACACACGCACACACACACACACACACACACACACACACACACACACACACACAAGCACACACACACACACACACACACACACACTCACACACTTACACACACACACAACACAAACACACACAAACACACACACACACACACACACACGCAAATAAACACACACAAACACACACACACATACACACACAAAAACACACACATTTTAACACCGGCACCAAAAAAAAACATATGAAAGATTTTGTTTTTAGCACTTGATCTTTACTCAAGAAGCGTAAAAATCATTAAGGTCTTGATTTTTTTATGGACAATTAGGCGTGACTTTTGAACCTATTGCATCGGTGACCAAATAATTGACGACATAGTTTGAAATAAAATTTCTCAGAACTTTCATAATATTTTGTTATTTTTGATGTTTCATAAGCATGATCGGCCAAATCATTTTTTTTCTTAAATCGCGCAGAAATGTTTGTTAACAGCCAGATTCAATTGACGTTTTTCCATTTTGAATAAATTTGAACCGCACTTTCAGCAATTTTCAATTAATTTTTCTATTTTTCATAATTTGTGACAGTTTTTGCGCTCAGCCTTTGATTGTTTCTAACATTTAGAGAAACGGTAAAAAATAAATCTTGTAGGCTCTCTTAAAATAGCGTTGAGAAGCATTGGTCATCAGTTATTTTTATGTTTTGGCACTTTCACTATTTCAAGTAAATGCACCTTTAAAAAAATAGTAAATGTTAATAATTTTGTTTATTTGTTTAGCTGAAATGAAAAGAAAATTACTTTTTCTTCTTTCAAAGAAAAGCGTGTTCTTCATATGAGGATTTTCAAAATGAGAAATATTTGTTTTTTTTTTAAATTTATAGTGCCTTCCAAACACTGGCAAAGATGATAAGTTCGAAAAGCAATTTCGAAATACGGAGAAGGAAAAATAGTTTTCTTAACAATTTCATAAAAAAATTATGTAATACAATTGCATTATTATTTTCGACCCAGTGGTCCCAAAATTCGCTAACAGTCAAGTTCTTGGGTTTGTCATCAATCCAGAAGAGTTCAGTTGAAACGATCTGCTCAGACAATATGAAGAACACAAAAGAAGATCAGCAGAGATTTGCATCTTTTTTAAGTATTTGTTTTGATTGGTTAGATGTTCATTTCTTGAAATGGCTACTGTATGTCTCCAGTTGTCTGAGAAGAAAAAACTGTTTCTGCTGAGAAATAAAGAATTGGTTGCAAAAACAACTCTAGAATTTAGAAAAGAATACGTTTTCTGCTTTTTTCACATTTTCAATTTTGATATTCGCTACTTTGAGATATCTAAAATGCCTGCAGTCAACCCCCTTTCATTTTTTTTATAAATCAGAACTAGATCCCTGAGTGCTACAAAAATTTACGATTGAAAATATATTATCTATATGATGTCTTCTGAAACATTTTTAAACTCAAGTTTTACGTTAAACAATGGAAGCCAAGCAACCGTAGGAAACCGAACGTTTGCTTCACAATTGGCGACGCTTTTGTAATACTTGGATGAATTGTTGAGAAGATCGACGTTTTTGATTGTCAGCGATAAATTCATCAATTACCAACAAGAATGAAATCAACTACGCTCTCATTTGACATCCCAACAACTTTGCTGTAGAGTTTTCACAACGTTTTTAGCAGGATTTGTACGACAAAATTTTACCACTGTCGCAATCAGCTTCTATATAAATCAAATGAAGCAAAAATACCCCCTTTTTTAAAGAAACAGGAAAAAAGAAACCGATTAAGAATAAAAATTATTTTTCTATCAATTTTTTTGATAGGCGCTTCAATGATCTTGCAGAAGACATGTAGTAAAAAATACCAGCATAGGTTTTTAGCTCTATCGACAAAATTCATCAAGAAGTCTTTTTTTGCTAAAACTGTTTTTCTCGTTGGGAAATATGCACTCAATTGTTTGCTCTTCAAAACCTAAAAATTTCATTTACAGTTCTCAAAAAGCACCTTTTAAGCTTTCTAAATGACAAGAGAGATAAATATCCTTTTCCTTTTAATTAAAAAAATGACGGTTAAAGTTTCCAAAATACCTTAACTGAAGTGGAAAGTTGCGATCAGCTTCGATTTGGCAAACAGTCACAATAATAATGTCCAACATAAGTTTAAGGTTTTGTCTGCGTAAGATATACAATTTGTGCTCCAAGCAAGATCACCCAACATTTGGGAAGTATCCTCATCTTGTATTTTTTAAATGATGTTGAAAGCTAGTATTCTAAGCTTTCATATGTTGAGGCTAAAAATTAGATCCTATATCATCAGATGCAATTCAGGTCCACAATGGGATTCGCAAGCAAAAATTACAAGTCATTGCCAATTGCTAATCCACACCAAATACTGGACTGGTCGTTGAAAATTTCGGAATTAGACGGTCCGATCTGAGGTCATTTTTGTCTCTGACCTAAGCTTGGTGACTTTCCCATGGTATTTGATGGATCTGGGTCAGTCCTTGTGAACAACTTTTAAAAATCTGATCTGATCTTATCTGATCTTATCAAATCTTAGAATGATGATTGTATGATATTATAACAATATTCTGAAATAGCTTTATAGTTAAATAACTAAGACCCTAAGTGAACAGATCTTATAAGATCGTACAAGATTTTGATTGAAAAAGTTTCTTACGAGAACATAGCATATCTTGGAAAAACTAGAAACCTCCACAGAGTATTTTGTTGACAAATAAGTTTCATGAAAGTTGACTGGTCGATTCAAAGTTTTGTGTGGAGCGCAGTGCTTAATGGATTACAAAAAACAGGGTAAACATTCGTAAACGAGTAATTCTAAAACGAACAAGGAAGGAGGCTCGGTACCTTAACTGTCTACCAAATAAGGAAGAGATAAAAACATATTGTTAAAAAACCACTTAACAAATAAAACAACCTTCATTAGTGGGCCGATGAGACCTGTCAATAATGTGACTACCAGAAAAAACAGCTGTGAAAATCAAATATTTACAAAAGTTAATTCCGACCACAAAACGTTGTCCATTTTCTAAAACAATCAAAACAAAAAAGAATTAAGCCAAACCAAAATGGTATCAGATAAAACCTATTCTAAGAAAAGAACCTGTACTTCATTAGAAGAAGAATGGGGTTTTTCCTCAATAAGACATGGTGACAAGTTGACAAGAAAAAAGCGAAAGGGCCAAGTTTATGAAGGAGATTCTGTATTGAAAAGAATTAATGTCAAACTGATTGAAAACATTATGCATCAAGTGAACTCAATGAGAGAATAATTTGTACCTCTATGGAAGTTATTAAGACCTTTTGTTATCCAGGATATGTCCCACGAATACGAAAAGAACGACAAATACATGAAGAACGGTATCCAAGCCAATTAAACATTAAGCCGCTAACTAATAACAATTTTAATTATTTTTCAGAAGCCAATAGGGCCGCCCATTATTGTAATACTGTGAATAAAACGACAACATAAAAATTGGGCAAATATGCAAAAATCACAAATATTTTTTGAAAACTCTTAGTACCAAGAACAAAGACTGTTTGAGGAAAATGAAACCAGTACAAAATATAATTAACTGGAAAAGTGTTGTGACTTGTCTTTACAGATACTAAGCCAAAAATGAGGACAAACAAGATTATTGGCGAAGCTCAAAAATCCATAGTATTTTTCTAAAAAATGAATGTTTTCAAAAATCATAAAAGAATAAACTTTATCTTGTAACTTCTTAGAAAAATATTTTTGCCTGTTATTGGTGAGGCTAATTCATAGGAATATAAATTAATAATAAATGTGAGCAGAGCTAATGAAAAACATTTACAAACAAAACGAAAACACATTAATGAAGCTATTAAATTAATAATATATTAGCAGCGGCAAGTTTTAATCTTCACTTGAACGCCATATACAGCGAAGCGTTCAGGCAGCAGAAAAACTAATGTTTGATTCAACAAAATACTGACGCGATCTCTCAATTTTGGGACCAAGTTACAAAAAAAAACAAAATTTTAAAAATCCGATGAAAACCAGATCAAAAAGGGAAAAGTTGAAGAGCACTTCTTACATTTTTTGAAAAAAAAACTAATTGGAAAGAACCACCATCAATATCAATTAGAAAATTTGTTGATATATCTATAGTTGACCATTGAAAACTTTAATTACCCAATATATGGCAAGAGAGAACAAAAAATTACAAAAGCTACAGGACTAAAAGAGCCAAATTCTGCAAGAGCTCTGTGTCGCAGCTCTTAAAAGCATAATTTTTTAAAAAGTATGTTTAATTGCGTGCGGTGTGTAATGTCTTTTTAGGTTCGATATCTCAAAAATGTGACAGATTACCAAAAAAAAACAAAAAAGGGACTGCAAAAATGTGCAATAATGCTCAAAAATGAGAAAATTTGTGTGAATACTTGTAGTACCAGAACCAAGAAGCCATTGTTTAAAAAAACACCGCAAAGAATCGTTTTTGTCATCAATGAAAACAATTTGACCTGTTTTTAATCAGACTAAGCTAAAATTGACAAAAAAAGATACAAATTGACAAGTTCAAAAAATCACCGAAATTTTCTTAAAACAAGTATATTCAATATCATAAGAGACATTAGATAACAAAAGCATGCATTGCATAGCTTCACTAACACCTCTTGAAGGAGTTTTTTGCATCTTTGATCAGTTAGACTTCGTAATCAGGCTGCAAAAAGAATAAAAATACACAGAGCAAAACACGAAAATTTGATTGAATTGTAATAAAACTCTTCGTCAAAGCCATAAAAAACATTCGAATTTCTCTGTCAAAAAACTATTTCTAATTTCAGCTTCTTTATTTTTCTAAATGGGAGCTGTCATTAAATCAGCCGTGAATTGAAAGTTTTCTCATCAATAAACATTAAAAATAAGGTAAAGCAAAATATTTTGAAAAAAGCAGCGTCCAAATAAAGATTAAACAGTTTCTGATTATAAGAATCAGTGATGAGATCAAAGCTATCCCTGATTTTGTCGTTTTCCGTAAAGTCACCCAATAGTTCGAATGAGATCGGTTGCTAAGTGAAATATTTGAAAAAATAAAACATAATGATGCTTTTTGTATAATTTTTGAGTTAAACTTGCAAAAAACGGCAAAAATAAAATAAAGAAGATTTTTGTAGAACGTCGTACTTCAACTAGTTCTTTTTCGGAGTTTACGATGATTGTGTTACTGATTTATACACCGGTAATTGTAGAAATTGGAAGAAAAAGGCATATTTTGTGCCATTTTTGATAAAAAAAACTCGGTTATTCTGTCTCTAACGGTAACAATAACACTCTAACGCCAAAAATTTTAACATGCTTGAATTATTATAGCAAAATTCCCTTCTGGAAAACGAAATTCGAAAAAATCTTTTTATTTCCTTATTCTAGGATGCAAAAAACGGCAAAAAACTGCTAAAAACTGGAAAACAGCAACTGCAATAAAAAAAATTTAGTAATGCTTTTCTATCTCTAACGGTAACAATAACACCTTAACGCAAAAAATTTCAACATATTTTGAAATATAATAGCAAAACTGAGCCAAATTTTTTGCAAAAATTACGACAAAAGTGAATAAAAACTGTCGAATATTCACAAATAAGTAAACCTCGATAACTCCCTGTGGAAAACGAAATTCGAAAATTTTTTATTCCATATTCTAGGATGCACGTGCTTTCTAATGATACCACGGACAACTCTCTACGATAAATATATCGATCGGCCAAAATTCACTGAACCGAAAAAATCCATTTGAGTATATAGTTCCTCCCTCCCCACTAAATTGGTGGTCGGAACAATTAATTTTAGCTAGGTACTAGGTGATTGATGACATTTTTGGTTTCAGGACGGGCGAATGGTGACTCACGTAGCCGCTCAATTCTCAACTTACGACATGAACACAGCTGTGTTCAACCATTTCTCAGCTGATCAAGTCATGACCACAACTGCAGTAAGTATCTGCTTACTTATAATTCAATCGATTTTAAATTTTTAATGAGCCAGCTTCAGACCTCGACTTCCCGGGTCGAGGTTTTATCAAAAAATAATGTAAGATTAGCGGTGAATAGCGGTGAAAAAAAACTTTTTTCACCGCAAAGCGCTCGCATCTTTTAGCGTTGAATGCGGTGAAAGCGGTGAATTTTTGTAAGATTTGCGTTGAATTTAGCGGTGAAAATTTTTTTTTCACCGCATTCAACGGATTTCTTACAAAAAAAGAAACTGCCGTACACGGGTTCCAACCACTCACCTCGCGCATTTCACCAACTTCGTACTCCACTGCGCCATCTGTCACTTACTTGTCTAATATTTCCTGTGAATTTAAGATAACTTAATTTAAGGTTCGCGATTTTAGCGGTGAAAAAATTTTTTCACCGCATTCTGCCGGTAGCGGTGAAAATTTTTTTTTCACCGCATTCTACTGGTAGCGGTGAATAATTTTTTTCACCGCATTCTACTGGCAGCGGTGAATAATTTTTTTCACCGCATTCCTCTGGTAGCGGTGAAAAATTTTCTTTCACCGCTTATGCGGTTAAAATAAATTTTCACCGCTTAAATTTTTTTTTCACCGCATTCGTCGCATTGAGCGCAAATCTTATATTTTTTAGTCAAATTAACCGCAAATCTTACATCTCTTAGCGATTTTTAGCGGTGACACCTCGACCCGGGTTATGAAAACACCATGCTCGACCGAAAAGTGGTATGAAAAAACCATGCTCGACTCAAATAGCCCATGAAATGATATTAGCTGGACCTAATCGTTGAACTAGACTTTTGGCTCAATTCAAATTTTTGATGCTGGACTTCAGCTCGACTCAAATATGATGCTCGATCTAAAGATAACTGATAAAAACAATGTTTTGCTTGTCTTTTTCGGGCATCGTAACCATCAGATCGCAAGTGGTTCAATAAAATAAAGCATTTAGGTGCCTTTTGCAATAAAGTGGAAGTTGGCTGACGTTCTTCTATTCACAAATAACATCCCTAAGATCCTTAAAAATTATTTCAATCTTTATTTAGTCAACCAATCGAATCCTCCCTTATTAGCAATGATTGTCTAATAATTCCAACCGCTGTCCTCGTTTCAATGATTCTTTTAGCTCAAATCTAAACTATATCTAATAATTGTTGTTGTTTGTTTGCAGGATTTGGATTTGAACCCAATGCATTATGCGTGTGTAAGATTGAACCAGGGTCTGGACATAGTTAAACTCTACCTGAGGGCTGGAAAAGAGCACCGACTCACGGAGGACGCTGTGAGTGTTTCTGTCTCCAAATAATTTAGTTTTTATTTGGATTTATGTGAGTATTTAATTCTTTAAATCTTCAATTTTTGAGAAATTACAGATTAAAAATAATGTTCATTTTATCAGCACATGAAGAAAGACTTTGAGAAGACGAGCAACATGTTCTTAATGATCCGCACAAAGGCATGCCCTAAAAGGCATCAATTAGTCAAATTATTATTAAACGTATATTGTTATCAAAAACAACTTAATTTGGGTGGGGGTTATCGTTCGAATGTGCCAATAAAACATGTTGTTTGTTATTTTTATTTAGATTAAATACATTAGTTTCCTTTGATCGCGAGTGTTTTGTATGATTGTGTTGTGTTCTGAGGCTCTTGTCGAAAGTCACTTCCGTTCGTTTTCGACAAAAAAAGTCATGTCGGTGACATATATCATTATTTTAGGTTAATTTTTATTTGTTTTTCGCTCTTTTTTTTTTGTTTTTATATGCTTTTATATTCAAGGGGAATTTTTTGAAATGAATAAACAATTAAATAAACCCCGCAAAGTGTATTCTAATCAACACCCTAAACTCTACGTTATCATTATATCGAATGTCAATTGTAACATTTATCAATGTGAAATGCACATAAATCGAGGTGAAATGATAGAGGTGTGAACAAATCGGGGTAAAATTATTTGACGTTTGGCAATTCTATTGCTTCCCCCTCGCTCAGATCTAGTACCCTCATTTGTAAATTGAGGACCTCTATTATTGCAGAGATAATTTAAGAAACCTGTTTTTGTATTTGTAATACAAATGCTTTTCAGAAAGGGAGCATATAAATGATTTTGCGCTCATGGTTTTGCTCTGCAATGTTTTTTTTTTAGGTTTTAAATGATTTTGCTTTGTGTTCATAATGTATAACCCAGTGATTCTGGAATTTTTTGCGTGTAAGATCTGACAAACTTCTTGCAAAACTGTCGTATAAAAAATTGCAAGAAGATGCACCCCGTGACAAGATCTTATCAGACAATTTGTCAGATCTTAAACGATAAAAATTCTAAATAAGCTTCTTATCAGATCTTACACAATAAAACTTCCTTCTTAGAAGATCCTACGCAATAAAAACTCCATTTTTTCAGCGGAGATTTAATCGTGCAAGATCTGATAAGATGCTTACTAAGAAATTTTATCGTGTACGATCTTATAAGATTTCGTAACAATATCCATTCCTCAATAAAATATTATCAGAAAAGGCATTTTCTTACGAAGTCTGACAAAACCTTACACGATAAAAATTTGTAGTAGGCGTCTTATCAGATCATACACGATTAAAAAATCTTAGTCAACATCTTATCAATTCGTACACAATAAAAATTCTCAGTAAGAAACTTATCAGATCTTTCACGATAGAAATTCATTCATATAACATGATACAAATCCACACACGCACGCACACACAAATACACAAAAACTTACACAGGCACTCATGCAGACAAACGATTACACACACTAAAACACAACGACACACGCATATACACAGGTACACAGGAACTCACATAGACACACGCTTAAACACACACAGAAGCACACACACACACATACACACACAAACACTCACACTCCAAAGCTGGATGTATTTATAATTGGATTTATTTTCCCTGCCTGCAGTTACAATTTATGGGTTGTTAGAAAACACGTTATGTAGCAAATAGCATTTGACCCGGGGTGTAAAAATTTTATGCCCACTTAGCTGGAAAAAGGGGAACAGAGCATAATAGAACCGAAAATTTTTCTTGCAAGACAACTCTCAACAAAGAAATGTGCTCCAACATTAATTTTTGAGGTATAACATCCATTATCTTATCCAAATGTCATCGTGTAACAGCAGACATTTTCGTATAATATTTTTTTCTTTTTGTGATGGGCTGATTCAATTATGACTCAAGATCGGCACGTTTCTTACAAGAGTGGTTTTATAGCCGTGACAAGACTACTCGTTGAATGTAGAAGAACTGAAGAGGATTTTTTATAATATGAATTTGATTAGGCTAAAAAATAAGAAAAAAATTGCAGATATTTCAGGAATGCATTAGAGTTGGCGCGCTAAAGGCTGGAATTTTGTCTTTCAAATACATTTTTGTGCTATGTTAACGTACATATCATTACGCGAGCTACGACAAAAACGTCTCTATGGAAAAAATGTACGTTTAATTGAAATGAAGCGTTACTAGTTTTTGACAATGCTGTTTTTCTGAAAGCCCAAAAAGCACAATTTAGAAAACATTAAAAAAAAGTTTGTAAGAGTTCATATCAAATATTCTTTTCTAAAAAATAAATGACAAAGAAAAAGGGAATAAAAGGTAAAATTTTTTTATAAAGTAGCACAGCAATTGTCTATTTTTTCTCTGCACTACACGATATATTTCCGTTGACTATATTCTAGTTTCGGACACAAAACGCATTGACCATTTTGATGATTTGGATGACCATTTTTATGATGTGTTCGATATGTTAAAATTTGAAAAACAGCGTTTCAAACATCACATTAGCATAAACAACGCCACCAAAATTTGAAACGAGAAATCAATAGTTTAGTTTTTGTTTCTATAAAGACAACAACAACAAATACCTAGTTCAAATATTTTGTTGCTAATCGATTGCAAATTATATTTCTTAATCTTTTCTATCAGATACTGAAGCAATCAGACTTTTCTGCTGATTCAAGAACAACAATGATAAAAATTATTCCACAAATCACAACTTTGCGATTTATAAGTTAATAATTTTATCATTATCAACACGGGGGAAATCTTTCAAAATTATCTGAGTCGCCTCGAATTTAAGAACAAGAGATGGACATAAGCCAGCTATCTGTGATTAAAACCTCAGACAATCCCGTTTTATTCTAATTTTAAAAAGTTTTATTTGCAGAAAAAAATCTATGCTTCGCTGGCAAAAATTTTGAGAT
This sequence comes from Convolutriloba macropyga, assembly GCF_964194025.1. NCBI lineage: Eukaryota > Metazoa > Xenacoelomorpha > Acoela > Convolutidae > Convolutriloba > Convolutriloba macropyga. The sequence continues at coordinate 40,957,150 of NC_134482.1, read as the reverse complement.
GATTTTGGTTCAGAACTTTCAGAACTCTCCTATAAAAAAATCATGGGCTTATTATTATTTTCTTGGCGAAATTGAACGAGAGCTTGAACACAAAACAAAAAAATTTGCTGAAAGAGATTAAAACAAAATGGATTTCAAGCGCATGAAAATTGTTATTTCGGCAACTGTGATTTGGTCGACTTAAAAAAATACTTGATTTTGTTTTTTTTGTAAATTTTAATAAAAACCTTTTTTTAAATCAAAAATGGAGAAACCTTGTATGTACTAGGTGCAGGATAAACTAACGCGGGATTGATGATTGGTCCTTATGGTTCAGACCGTTGGCATTTTTATCTAATTCGATTGAGTTCAAATTCTTCAACAGTTTGGGAGATTGTTTTTGATTTTTGAGGCTTATTGTAAGTAAAGCAAAATTGAATCTTTTGCTTTTGTTTCCCAATTTCCTTAATAATTTGCATGCTTATTGATAACTCTGGAACTCATTTAAAACCATACCAAACTAAAGTAGCACGAGAAAAGTATCTTTGCTATTTCAGATTTGTTGAAAATATCCATAAGATAATGGGATTTTCACAACTTAGGATATAAAGTTGTACCCTTTAATTGATAAGCCTTAGCTTGCTTTTCATTTAAAAATCCCCCTTTGTTTTGATGATGGTTGCGGGGCTATTGGTTGGATTGAAACAACTCAAAACCTATAGATGATAGGGGTAATTTTTCATGAAGTGTGGAAAATCCATCGATTTCAACAAAAATTTTATGAGTTTTGATATTTCTAAGAAATCGAAAAAATCAATGTGTCTTTGTTTTCTCAAAAGTTTTTTGATTGGCAATGCTTAATTACAATTGATAACAAGATTGGAAATAAGATAAATTTTGCCTATATTTTTGGGCTTTGATAACTGCAATGTACAAAAGTTGGTTATATTTCTAATTCTATCGAATGTTTTTTCTACGCCAGTCAAAATTGAACACACTATACAACATTACTTACGAAAACGTGAAATCGGTAGAAAAATGTTTATTTATTAAAAATCACAATATTTCAAAATGAAGTAAAAGCGTGGCTAATGTTACATGGGGAAAATTTATAAATCAAAGCATTTTTCTTCCAACTTAAATCCAAGATACGGTTAAGTTTTGATGAAAAGGATAGGATAAAAAATACATAAGTCATGCAATTTGTTGTTCATTGCAGCTCGTTCGTATAGATTTACCAGTTATAAAGTTATTTTTACTTACTCTATAGCAAAGTTTATAGTACATTGTAGGCTTACATTAGTGCCGCGGTCTTTTTTAACGCCGTTTTCCGCTTGACCGATGTTTTTTTTATCTCTTTAACTTTTCGTTCTCAAAAAAGGGGATAAACAAGTAACGCCTGGAGGTCATTAAGTTCTCTCACAGCCTTATGACTCACTTGTCTCTACGCCAGCGATTCACCGATTCACCGAAGCAGTTTAAGAGACCTAAATTCGTGATATGCCGGGTGGTTCCCACCATGAACGGCTTCAGCCCTCCTCCCTCATGAACTCGCCTTATTCCATCATTAACTTCGAATACTCGACCCACCGCGCTCACACCACTCCCTCACCCCCCCCCCCCCCCACCCACGATCCCCCTCCCACCCGACCCTCAATTAATCTAGAGCTAGCCTTCCCAAGCCGCGCAGCTAGCTACTCACGAAGCCAACTGCTCGCCAGTCGTTTGAGGGCAAATGACCCACATTTTGTTTTATAATTCTCGTTAGGCATTTCTTGTCAAATATCAATTGAAAGCCTTTAAAATTTTCAAACAAAGTTGATCAAAATTTCATATTTATGATCAATTTTCTTGCTCATGTTTAGAACGGCGCCATTCCTCTCATGCTGGCTGCAGAAGTTGAAAATTTGCCTCTCTGCCGAGAACTACTTCTGGTGTATGCAGTTGATCAGGTCACAGCTTCTAACAAGGTAAGCTTCTCATTATTAAAAGAGGCGACTGGTACCGAATTTAAACTTTTTACAAAAAAAATACTTTCTGCGACTAACAGATAAATTAAATGAGATTGATTATAAGAAAATATAGCTCGATTTTACAAATGTATTATGGCACAAAAGTTGACACCAGCTATAAAGTTGAGTGAATTTATTCAAAAAAATCAGTTGGGGTAGACGGTTCTAACGTTTAGACGTTGTTTGATAAGATTCTTTAAGAGGAAACGTCAAGTTAACTTATCAAGACGTCAAAGGCTTATCTCGGATGCTTAGCTTAACAAGAATTTGATAAAGTTTTCCGTTATTTGTGAAGATCTGGCTGTTCTTGTAATGATACAGAAATCAAATTTCGATTCACTTTGCAGCCAACCTTAGTTATTAAAACTTACATAACAAGAAATGTGAGATATTACTTCGTGTTTTTTTTAAAAAGTTTCTCCTAATCGTTGCGGCCTTCTCAGACTCAGAGCCTAATTTTAAGGACATGCAGGGCGAAAATAAAAAAAACAAAGTCGCAAAAATTTCAGCATGCTTTTAGAAAAGCAATTATGGTGAGAAACATTAATGCTGATCCCCCGTCTAGATCGCCTGTCAAGAAAAAAGAGAAGAACTGTACGCCTTTCATAATCTTTTTTTCAGGACAGAAATAATGCCTGTTTGTGGATTAATAACAGATTCGATTGTCTGCTCGGAAAAAAGTACTTAAAACAATTACTAATAATCAATATGTTTAAAAATCTCAGATAAAGGTTGTCGCGTTGTACTTTCGGGGGATAAACGATAATCTGATAAATGATAAGCCCAATGAAATGAAACTTGCTAGCCTTGATCAGAAACATAATTAATCATGGAAAATCTTGCCAAGATCTTTCCATGTTACATGGCAAGATACTATCAAGATATATACGAACTTGCAGGATCTTTGCATGGGTATCAAGTAACAAGATCTTCAAGAAAGATTTCCAAGAAAGATTAAACATGACACGTCAATCATGTTTCAGCTTTTTTGTTGAAAACATGTGCTTTTTGTTTCAGCATTCGGGTGATACAGTTTTACATATCGCGTGCCGAACTCGACAGATAGAGCTGGTTCGTCTTTTCTGCGAACAGGGAGCTCAAATTGACGCCCAAAACGTACGTAGCTTAAGAACCCAAACACGGTATTATTCATGGATCTTTTCTGTTTGTGCCCCCCCCCCCCCCCCAAGAACGTTATGCAACCCCCCCCCCCCCCCCCCCCCCGCAGTTACAGAGCATGTTTCATTACATAGTTAATCACTATACATTAATCCTTATACATTATAAGAGTGCCCCCCATTTGCATTGTTTTTTATGACCCCTACCGGGGGTTGCGAGCTTTGAGCAAAGCCAACAGATGTCTGGATGTTTTCCAAATGTGTGATTGTGCAGCTTTGAATGTTTAGGTCGAAGGTCACACAGCATTGCACGTGGCAGCGTGGGAAGGATATGAAGAGATCATCCGTTATTTCCAACATAGAAATGCCAGTGCCCATATATTTGATAAGGTACGGTACTGTTTTACAGTTTTATATTCTTAATATATAGGCTTGTAATCTCAATAGAAGGCGTCGGATCAAAAGAAACGTGAACTTTTGTCTTCTGAATTTCCACAAGGTGGCACAGTGAGGTGACTTGCTCGCCCAGAAGATCGATCAAGAAAAATAAACTGAAAGTAGATTACTACGCTCTATCCCCTCCACCGCTCTTGTATTTTTCTTCTATTCATAAATTCAGGCTTTCTCAATTAGCGTTAAGTCGCAATAGTGCAAAATAGTTCACCAAAGTCGTGGCTATTTTTAAAATTAAGCAGTTGTTTTAAGAAGCATGGGGTGGTCGACGTGCATCCAAATCCTGTGTTTATGGATATTTTTAGGTTTTTCACGTTTCATAATGCATTAACAAGTGCATTTTCAAGTCTAATTCTTACCCGCCTTCCATTATCAAATATCACATTAACAAGTATTAAATTCACTGAGCCCTAATCACAAGTAAGGTTGAATTACTTGAGCCTTGGGCAAGAATTGAAGTTCAATTTTGCGTTCAGTTAACGGAATGAAAGTTATGAACTGTTTATCAACTTATTACAATAGATATGAATTTTTGCAATATACTATCGTACCGGTTGAGTTTTTTTTCAGAAGTTCCAAATGCTAAAATTACAAATAAATGAAAAATGGTGACATTTTGTTTAACAACGAATTTTTTAATACTCGAGGCTTTAATATGGTAGCTTGAGAACTTCTCAAGCTCAATTTAGTCAAATTCAGCTGCATTTTCATTGCTATTTTCAACTTATTAGCTGCGCTTTTTTAAACAGAGTGTTAAGTTTGTGAATAAACTGTTCCAACTCTAGCATTGTTGCAATTTTAGAGTCGACGAGTACTTAATTAGTGCTGCTAAAGTTGTAGAAAGAGTAGCAGAAAAGGGAGAATGAATTCTATTATAGTGATATTAAACCAGTCCGAAAAATAGTTAGCTCTTGAATATAATCGGCTTGTCGAAACCCAATAAGCATTTAAGTACCAACGATTTGCTTTCCACAAGGATATCACAGGGAAAGTGTTTTTATTCAATTGTAAAAGTGTCACCCGATAGAGTTCCTACTCAACTAAATTTAATGCGAAAAATTGGACTAATTGGATCTTATTTCAAAAAATTATTTTCAAAGGACTCAAAATATCAAAAAATTCAATAAGAAGTCCAATTAATTGTGACGTTTTATCTCATTTGAAAAACTTCGTTTATTTTGGATTCTTTCGTAGTTGCTCCTCAATCATTGCTGACATTATTCAGGTACAATTAATTCGTTTCCAGTTGCGCAATTTTTTTAAAAAAATACTGCATGTTTCTTATGAATACATTTTAAAAATTTTATTTAACGTATGTTAGTAACTGAAGCTACTATACATAAATTCAGCACTGAATTTTCTAATGAAGTTACAAAAGTTACGAGGCTAACCTGATCACTATCATCTACCCGACAATTGTTAGTAATTTTATAACATAGTACTCTTGATTGCAATTTTTTAATTGTTCAAAATGTCGAATGTATAGATTAAACGCTTCTCAAATTATTTTTTAAAGGGCATGTACACAGCGGCCACTCATTGGGCGGAAAATTATTGTATATGGTGATTTGGTTTTTATCGAAATACCAGTGGAAAAAAAACCACTTCACACAGAAAATAACTCTTTATTATTCAAAAAAAGCGTCATCGCGAAGTTTTAGATATGGGCATATAATTGGTTAGCATGCTTGATTAGGATGGTGAGTTCTCCTGTGCGGGCTTTGAAAATTACTTTACTTAATTTTTTGTTTGCTAGACCAAATATAGGCATGGACGACGTCCCAAAACCCCGGAAGAAATCTGGGCTAGTTGAGCATCTGGTTGTGAGTGGAACCCGCCCTGGTGTTGACAACGCTTCTGACCCGCGTGACGAAATTTCAATTCCAACAATTTTTTTTACCAAGTTGTATTTCTATTTGGCAAGCTGTCAAATTTATGGGTATTGATGACAATATGTCTAACGAGAAGGAGAAACCTAACCCGAACTGTGATTTTGATAGCAAACATGTCGGTTGCAGACCTTTTGATGTTGTTTACGGGCGGTTATTTGTAAAGTGTTCAATGCTGCCGACATTATATTATTGCAAGTTTCATTGACTATTTTAACAATGGCTTATGAGCGACTAAGCATGGTTACAGACCGCTTGAATTTGACTAGAGAGCGAGATTATAAGAACCAGCTTATCATATGCGGCCTATATTGGTCCAGTGGAGTTCCAGTTTCTATTCCAGCTGCCTATTACGTGACCCTGCTTAGCAAAAAAATTGCGTGTATCCAACTTCTCAAGAAATTATGGAAAAGTTTACAACTTGGGTCTTTTTCTGACAAGCTACAGCGTTCCAGAACTTCCCATAGCTGTTATATATTCCTTGATTGTTTGGAAAACAAAATCAATTCTGTCTCTTGTGTCTAGCAACAGTGAGCATCAAAGCAGAGATGTCTGGATTTTAGCGGCTCTGGTCACTGTTTTTTGGGTTTTCCATTTCCCGTTCTGGCACTGCATGTTCAGAGCATTCTGGGGATCGGGAGCTGACGTCTGCTCAAAGGCAAGTACAATCCATTCTTCTAGACTATACTAGGTTTATTTGGCTATGGCAAAAATATTGCAAATTTGGTAGGATTACAAAGAATTACTGGTAGTGTGATGTAACATACCAAAATGGAATCAGTTTCCCAACTGATGATCTTCAAAGTATTTTTCTGTAATATTTTGAAAAAACTTGTGAAAGGAATAAATTATGGATGATCTTATGTAAAGGTAATTTAAATGAACCCGTTATTTGAGACATTCATTTTTTATTATGGCCGATTCAAAAGGCGATAGTTGGTTATGTCCTAACTAAGAACAGACCTAACATATAACATAAAAACAGACATACCTAACTACGAACTAACTTGCAAGATATTGCGTAATCTTACAATACTCGATTCTTGCAAAATGGCAAGATATTTCTTGCAAAATATACTTGCAAGATATTTCCAAAATCTTGCAAAACGGCCATCGATAATAGACTCAAGTTTTTTGTTTTACCAGCTGTGGATGGAGGGATCAGTAGTGTTCACGTATGTCAATGCGGCTGTGAACCCTATTTTGAACTCAATACTCACGACCAGCAACTGTTCACCCTCTGGTATCACATGCGACATCGCCGAATATTATCCAGAAGACGACGATGAAATTGACCCTGATGGTATCGAGGGTGAGGTTGGGGGAGGGGTTGGGGTCATTCATTGTGAAGCTCCAGCATTGCGCACAGGTGAACACTTTCAAGTTCGGCGGTGCGTGATATCATTGACAGAAACTCAACCAGTGGGCTTAGAGGTAAAATTGTCAAAGACACGGTTGACTGGCAGCGGCAACGGGAACCAAGAGCTGAGACTTTCAAAACTAACGTCAATTAATCACCTTCAAGTTATCTTTTAGCTGCGTTGGTTTTGCAAAGAGCTATTACAGTTATTATTACTTTTGAGAAGTTACTTTTAAGGTAGAGTTAACTAATTGAATTTTGCATGCCAGGATATATTGGAAATGAGCAATAGTTGCTTTTCACCGCATCGAGATCTCAACGCTAAAATCAAGAACCGTTTAAATATGCGTAGATTATCGTTCTTAAAATAGTTGCCGCTAAAACCACGCATCATAAAGAAAATCTTCATAAAAACTTATTTGCGGCAATTTTGGCAATAGACAGGATGTTAAACAAAAACTCGATAAATTGAATTTGTCTAAAATCCTGAGCAGTAATTTTTTTGTAGACGTTAAGAGTGATTATTTTTGTCTGAGACTTTCTGTTCATCAACAAACAAAAATCACTTTAAAACGCTATGTGAGAAGCTTCAAAATTGTTTAACTCTCCAGCTTAGTGGATACATGTTATCTCCAAGCACCAATCACAAGTTACGCCGCAAAGCTTACACGAAAACAAGAAAACTCGGGGTTTTTCAGAGCCCACATTTCAAGAGTTGTGTAACAGGCAAGCGGGGAAAACAGTGTCAGTCAGGTGAACTTAGTCCAAATTCGATAAAGTTTGAAAAAACACATTTGTCCATGATTGGCGATTTTGAGCTATCGGCGATTAATACTGCCAAAGAAGCGCCGATTAAACAGACGTCAAGAAAACCTTATTGATTTAAAATAAAAAAGTTCTATATTTTACTAATTACAGATTTAAAAATGTTTTGGATGTATTCATATTATGATAATTCACAAAGTTTAAATTCAGTGTAACTATGTGTTAGATCGTCTTCAATCGAGATCACTAGCTGTAAGCCAAATGAATGCAAAAAGACAGTGGAAAGTAGTGACAAAATTCGTGGACAAAAAAGACAATCTTATATTATTTTTACCTTTTCCGGCTTGTTGCTGGTGCTATATTAATGCATGACGTTCTGCTAAATGGAAATTATTGTGTCTGCTGGGGCGCGTAACGTATTATTTGGACAAATATCGAAAAAAGTTTAAAAAGAGTTTTAATATAAAGTTTTCCGAACGTTTAGACTTTTGGGGAGTGATTTACTGCGTAGCGCCCTAATAGTAAATCAATTTGGCTGGGAATATTTTTAAAAAACCCTCTACTAAACAAATCAAGAGCTCTAAACTCAAGTTTGTCTATCAATAAGAAGCAAATGAAAATGGTTGTATAAGTCTTTCAAAAGATTTATAGAATTGAAACCGCGCTTAATAAAAATATTTAATCAGTACTTGTCAACTTGAATCAAGGCCAATGAAAAAATTAGCCTTACTTCTACAGAAACCACCCATGAAGTAACAACCCGAAAACTTATGCCCCAATCATGATAGTAAGCATTTTGGTGAAGGTGATATTGATTTGCGGTTTTCATTATTTTTTTACACAAAAAAACTTTTTCAAATCTTTCAAGTTAAACTGATTTGAACTTAACTAAAAATGAAAGAAAGAAGGCAATTTCGCATGGACAGGTTGGCACATAGCCAGCAAATTGCTCAAATATAGATCCTAATTCTCAACGTCAATTAAGAAAATGCTACCGCTTTCACTTCATTCACTGCTAATGATAATCGAGCTTTTATCAAAGAAGAAATCTGTTTATGGCACAACTCTAGGCAAAATTTTTTTCTGAGAATTCTGGACTTTCGTGAAACGGTGGCTATTTTCACGGTGGCAAATAACCACGTGAAACGGTCCGCGAACAAGTTCACGGCAACTCAAAAGAGAAGTTGCTAAAATTAAGTAAAAGCACGTGGATCACTTCCCTGCAGCTACCCAAATCAAATGCTTACAATATCCCAAATGATCTTGTATTTAAGGAACCTTTCGAATATGTAGTTCCTGTAGATAACTAAGTCCTAATTGTATCTGAGTCTCAACTTCTCAAGTTGTTTTTCTTTGCTTACTTTTTTCTCCGCTGCTTTTTATGCTCAACTAAAACGCTGCTATCTTAATCAAACAAACTTTAATTTGTTGTTGAATAAACAATATGATTACCTTCTCGACATTTTCAAATTCCGTACAATGGCTTTGTTAACTGCTTGTATAAAACTATGCAAAATTTAAGCCTCATCAAACAGCTACTGTAAACAATGGGTCAATTTTTTTTTACTTTTTCATACAAAATAAATCTCGTACTCTACGTAAACAAATTCACTCCAATTTAGCTCTGATGTCATCTTCAATCCTTTTTTCTCAATAAACAATGCAACGTTACTTCGAAACGTACTTATCGCTCCTTATCTGCTATGAAAATCAACACCACGGTAACAGCTGTAACCTGTCCTTGTCAAAAGCCAAAAGTTATCAGGAGTTCCTAATTGAACTCATCAAATACAAAAAATTTTAGAGAAAACGTTTTCCTTGAGTTCAGTTCATCAAAAGGTGTAACTTTCCCATTAAATACCTCCGAGGCAATAAGCCAGTATAAGATGTTATTTTTAAGTTTTTAAGACATCGTGTAGCTAAAAATTTTGACACCGTTAAAATTGAACAGGGTGCGTACATTTTGTGACTTACTGTGTTGAGTATTTATTTTTAGTAGTTTAATGCTTAAAAAACTGTGTTTTTTGTCTTTTTGGCGTAAGCGTCGTCTCTAAAAACCAGTTTTCTATCAGATCCAAAAATAAAGATAGTACCAATGGAAAGCCCTCAAAAAGTTGCAGTAACCCTCTAAAAATTCTTAAACTACTACCAATACTGCACCAGCAATTCACAATTTAAGTACCGCAGCCCCAGATTGATTTTATTTTGCTGTTGCTATAGTCATATAAAATCTGACAACAAAATCTGATTCCTCGAGCTCCACTGAGCCTACCTGCCAATTTTCATCCCCAAAAACAAATTTCTTCCAATTTCTCCACATTATTATTTTCAATATCAATATATGACAGTTTTTGCCAGACATTCTCCCATGTGTCCCTGCAATTAATGTAAAACGATGTAAACCAATACAACAGGTTTAGTGCTTTTGAGACAACTTTTGCCAATTTTTTTCCTAATCAATCAATCTTTGCTTTGCCATAAAAAACCAAACACTTTAAATATGCATTCCTTTACGAGCTAACAATTGGGGTTGGGTAGCGCGATCATTCCCTAGACTCTTTAACGTCGAATTGAACCAATCACAGATCAAACAAATCGGAAAAAAATGCATTTGCGGGGGGAGTGATCGATTTCATCCTGTTTTCATTAAACCACTAGGTTCGTTTTTCCCTGGTGTAGTTCATTTTCACTTCAAATTCTACGTGCTTTCAACTTACCAAGCTCACTTCAAATTTATGATTGCTCTTGTTGACATCTAAAATTAACTTAATTTGATCACTTTCCTGATTTTGATCTAACGCACATATATAACTTTGCTAACTATTTGAAATACAGCGAAACCTCAATGTGGTTTAACGAGTAGTTAATTTGTTGACGAAATATTGCCCATCTTTACTTTCTGGGGTTTTAAAACATTAACTGATTTTAGAGAACGCTTACTGAAATACATCTGAAAACATGCCTAATTCAAGACACCTAACTCAATGCTTGCCAGATTGAAATCATGTTCCTTGCAGTAAAAATATTTTTCTGTAATTCCCTTTGTAGATGTATAGTTTTGTTTAATTTCAAAATTTTAGTTAAATAAATCATTTGTGGTAATTGTCATTTTGGCTTTCATCAGCATTGCAAGTTCTTTTCAATGCATTGAACTGTGATTGCAAGAATCATAACTTCGAGGCCTCCACGTTGTCACGGAACTTTCTCCCTCGCTTTCTCTCTCATTTTTTATCTCTATCCGTCTTTCTCTCTCTCACTGTCTTTTTTTCTCTTTTAGTTTTTTGCTTTTTTGCAAGTCACTGGGCATAATTGTACTCCTCTCTCCCTGAGCAAGGCAAATAATTCTCATAGAAACTGAAACTATGTCCCCCATGATTGGACAAACGATGAATATTTCCCCTTCTTATTGTGTTTGACTTCTGAAGTTTTTCATATCAAACATTTTTTGGATTTTTTAAAATTAGAGCATAATGTAGTGGAGACATAAATTCATGAATTGCACTAGAAAAGTTTCATTTTCAAAACAGCTTGGATTTAAATATAGTTGTTCATATAACCAGTAAACCCAGTTTGGTGCGCACAAATTTTTGTTATTCCTAATCTTGTTCTCCAAATTCCCATTTTATGACTCCAACAATGTTAAACTTAAAATTCAATAGAGTCATTTTTTTCTTTGCACTGTTCCACGAGGAATTGATACAGAAAATTAAAAGAAATAAGATTACTATTTTCGTCTTTGACAAAATGACAGTCTAAGTTTGATCCCTAGAGCACATTTTGTAATTGTCCTATTATGACTCTTCAAACTTGGTAAGCATAAAAAAATTGGATATCGGTACAGTGGAAAATGACCTTGAATATATTGAATAACACGTTTAGAGATTTAAAACAGCGTTTTATGAGATCGACGCGTCTCATGAATTATGATGTTTTGTAAAAACTGTTAACGATTGCCGCAAGAAAAAAATGATGATGTTTTAATCGACTACTTACAGAAACTGAAATGTATTAACAAGACACTTGACAAACAAAACATCTCAACTTTAAATAAGGATCCAGTGCATAGCGTGCATACAAACCTTAACTGAAAAATATCAGATTTGAGGCCAAAAATTCAAGCTGAAGACACCCAAAACTATCAAAAAATGTAACGATATCTTAATGTATCTCAAAACCCCTTTAGATCGTATCAATGTTACTCGTAACGCTTTCTCTTGCTACTATGCAGTTTCCAGGGTATAGTTAGACGAATTGTCTAAAAATATGATGTTCATTTTTAAGGAAGTCAGTTTGAATACAAAATCAATTGTTTTTGTTCAAAATGGCGTGTCAATATAATCAGTTTTTCTCCTTCTAGTAGAAAAAAGTTTTTACTGATAGAACAAGGGTGCGCATCTCAAACGCCGGAGTCCTTCGAGATTTTTCAAGAGCATGAGTGTAGTGGAAACTTACTTTCATGAAAAGCACTAGAAAAGGTTCATTTCCAAAACAGCTTAGATTTAAGACCGATGATGGTTAATCGGTTTTTATAGTTGTTCGTATAACCAGTGCCCTTAATTTGGTGCGGACGAAATTTTGTTTTTCCTAATCTTGTTCTTCAAATTGCAGCTTTTATGACTCTAACAAAGTTAAATTTAAATTTCAATCCAGTCATCCTCTTTTTCGAACGGTTCCACAATGAATTAATACAGAATCTCAGCGGAAACACGGAATACAATTTCGTCTCTGTCAAATTGACAGTCCAATTTTGATGCTTAGATCACATTTTTTAATTGCCCTATAATGATGTTTCAAACTTGGCAAGCATAAAAAATTTGGATATCTGTACTGCGGTTAATGACTTTAAATATATTGAATAACACGTTTAGAAATTTAAAATTGCCTTTTATGAGATCGATGCGTTACATGAAATATAATGTTTTGTAAACATGGGTTTTTTGGGCAACCGGATAGGATCATGATTTCAATATAGTTTTAATTTATTCAGATATAATTACGCGCTGTGTTGGTTTGTTTGGGACAATTGGGCAATTTGGCAATTTTGTGTCCATTGATATTGTATTGAAAGTTTCATCAGTTTAACTCATAAGCTATCAAATTAGAATTTCACTTATACACTATGGTATCAAAAAAAGTGTAAAGTTTAGAAGTTTTAAGAGAAATTTAATTCTCATTTTCTCCGGTTAAACAGAGATAATTATTAAACTATTTTGCTCCTGCACTGTTATCCAAGTTGTTATGCCGAGGTGTCGAATTTTCATGGATCAAATACAAAATCTTCTCAATTTGAATTAAAGATTTAGTGCAAAGCGTGCATGCAAACCTTAACTGAAAAAAACTGCTTTAAGGCCGACAAATCAAGCTGAAGACCCCCCAAGACTTTTAAAAATTTAATGATAGTTTAAAAGGTCTCAAAACCCTTCTAGAGCGTATCAGAATTAGTAATAAAACTTTCTCATGCTATGATGCAATTTCCAGGGGCACACTTAGACGAATTGTTAGAAACTATTGAGTCTTTTCAAGAAATGCTTCAAAGAAGTCATTTTGAAGAAAAAAGCAATGTGTTTTCATTTAAAATGGCGTGTCAGTAGCAGTTTTTCTCTTTTTAGCAAAATAATTTTTTAACTGATGAAATGAAGGTGCGCATCTCCAGCGACGGAATTGTTCTAGATTCTTGAAGAAATGGAACGACACAACTTGAAAAAAAAACGATAATTTTGAGCTCGGACAAACAATCACCTCTCTTTTTGCGTGCAATACTGAAAATGCTTAGTAAGTGCCAAAACAAGTTAAAGGCTGCCGGTTATTTAAAAACTTTAGAAAATTTTGAAAAAAAGCAGTTTCAGGACATTATTTTTCAACAAGATTATGATCCTGTGCATAAATGGACTGTTACTGGCAGTTTTTTTCCAAGAGAAAGAGAGAAAGGTAATAGAATCACCAGCCTATAGTCCGGATCCAAATCCAATTGACAATTCATGGGCAATTTTGAAGCTTTGATTACGATAACAGATAGTTTTTTTGGAATTTTTAGAAGAAAAAGTGTCTGAAGTTCGGAATGGAATTTTCACATATATCGTTAGAAACCTGTATAAACTCTATGCAAACCGTTTGCTAGATGTTCAAAAAAATAAAGATGCAATGACGCGTTATTAGAGAACAAATTTGAACTCAAAATTTGGTGTTGTTAAATGTTTGTAATACTTCAAATGAACGTAGCCTTTGGTTCCGTAGTATATTTTTTTCATCACACAAAAGCCCGAGTCTCAATAAATATGAAACAACGTATAGAATTATAGGTTACGTGAGTGCTTGAAATCTTTGAGAGCATCTGCCGTTTAGCGAGAACCGCGTAGCGATTCGGGATATGAGCCGGATTTTAGAAGTGACTTCTGCGGAGTCAAGTAACTGTATTTACAACACGCAACCTGCATGGCTTTTTTAAAAGTAAATTTTGTTGAAGTCATCTTCTTCTGTAGTACTACAGAGCTGCTCTTAACGAACGAACGATTAATTAATCCCGCAGATCAACCGCATACATTTATGCGTTAATTACCACCTTTTTTAGCACCCGTCAAACAAATTAATGCAAACTTAGGCTAACAAAATTGGCATTTGAGCCTTTACTTTTCAAATTATTAAACGAACCTCAGTTTAGGCCTAAATTATCCAGGACCAAATCAAAACTTGAACTAGATCTAATTATGAGTAGGCGCCGCTAATTCTGCTTAGTTTCCCTGCTCTTTGACTGACGTTTGCAACTCAAGGGAACTACTGAAAGCGATGCAGGTGTATTTGATGAAAAGCAATAAATTCCCCCACAAATTTCAAAAATACAAGAGCAGAAGGGGAAGAATTAAGGCGCCTACGCAAGGATGAATTAGGTTCAAAGGCTCCCGCTTTTTTAAATTTTTTTAAAAGGAAAAAACAATAATATTTTCATGAGATGAGCAGAGTTAATTATCTCGATTTCTTGGCCAATAGGAAAATTAGGAAACAGTTTCTCTATGAACGTGAACGTGATTTTCTGTCCCCCATGGTCCCGATGCTTCGCTGATATTATTGAGAGAATGATGCAGGAGGAGATTATTAATGTTAAGAGCTAGACCGCATACAACGGTCCTTTTTCTTGCTAGTAAAATTCAAGTAAAATATCTTCAAAACTATACTGTTTAAACAGTAACAACTTTGATGGTAAGCAACAATTTCATCAGTAAGTTTTTTAAGTTTTTTTTCGATTAAATTAAACAACTCTCCGACGTGCAAGAAGCCACCCAGCTCATCTCGATAATACAACAACTCAACTGTTAATTATTAAGCTGTACCTTAATACTTACTGTTTCATAAATTAAACATTTTCAGCCCCAAATCAAAAAATTGAGACTTATAGCACAAACAGGTCTTAGGCATATATCTTTGCCTTTGATTTGTTATATCCTTTATCAAGTCAGATTGGCATACACAAAGAGATCCCGTATTGTGAGATCTGTAATAGACCGGCCTAATTTGATACTTGCCATTTATATAGGAAACTTTGGCAAAAAATTTACGGACACTGCAAACATTTGGAATTTTATTACGTGCACCTGTGTGTTTTTAAAACGAATAGTGACACAATGGAGGAAGATTTGAGTGGTACTTATCAGAATGGGGATCGAAGCGGGATGCATTGCTTTCGTTTTGCGATGTTTACGCTGAAAGCTGTAGCTTTTTTGCAGTGAATGACCAATCTTGGCTGCAATGATGGTACCGCGTGAAAGTTTCAGACGCAAAAAAGTGGCTATAGTTACTAAAAAGAGCAATTCTGGTCATAAAATGATCTGTCTGAAATGTGGGGAATAATAAGAAAAAGGGCAGTTGAAAACTAGGCCTATTGTAGGCCCAATGCTGTTCCGCTGCGATTACGCAGGAACCACAATTATTATTATTATTATTATTATTATTATTATTATTATTTTTATTATTATTATTATTATTATTATTATTATTTTTTATTATTATTATCATTATTATTATTATTAATATTATTATTATTATTATTATTATTAATGCGGCTGAAAACTATTTCTCATTGCAAAATTCTGCGCAACTCTTTCAAAAATTCTCCAATTTCACCGCTGAAAGTTGCTGGCTCTCTGCCGCACAAAATGTTTATTTTTACAAAAAGTTGCATGTTATTTCCCAGTGATTGATCCAGGTTGTTATGAATTTCGATGTTTGGGTTTAAAAGCAAAACTTTTTCGCTATCCTCCTCGTTTTTGAGTTGCAAAATGTTTTCGGTATCTTCGGCTTTGAAACGTACATTTTTTTGGTATCGATGGTATACAGGACGTAAGCAAGCGTTACAAGTTTTGAACGCAAGAAATTAGATGAATAAAGTGTACGTTTGTTTACCTAATTTCAGATGGACAGAAGTGCCTTGCATATAGCAGCAGAGAGAGGTCACACAGCTGTGGTGGAGATACTCATTGACAGGTTCAAGGCATCCGTCGCTGCACGCACTAAGGTGAAATTTTCAAAAGAAAACTAAAAAATTGATTGTGTTTAATTATTTAGTCAACCCTCTCATCCACCCTCATTTATACCGTTCATTGACCTCCCGTTGCTAATTATGTTGTTGTATAGAACAAGTTCTGTGTACAAAAAACATTCATGTGCGTCTGGTGTGTGATGGCGGTAGGTGGGGGGGGGGGGGGGGGAGTTGCAAGAAATTTACATGATTGCTAAGGTCAAAAGATAGCGAATGAAAAAAAAACTCTCCTTTTTTGTTTGTTTGCAGCGGTAAGTTTAATAAAGATTTTATATGAACTTCAACTACAACCACCCTAAAATGAAGCAACTACTGTCTTACAAAATCTTCTGAGCGAAAAAAACTACCTCGCTCTCTTTATTTAGGATGTAAGAATCGTTCTAACTGAATCACAAGACATTACAAATCAATGTCGCGCATGATTTTGAACGAAATCATAGGCAAGATCTGATAAACTGATCTTTGTTTTCAGATCTTGCCTGATTTTGTTCAGATAATAGCGCGACATAGATTTGTAATGTCTTGTAACTGAGTTAGAACGATTCCCCATACACCCTAAAAAAGAAATTGAAGATGTACAAGTTCTTGAAAGAGGAAATTTTTCCTGATGATTATTTACTTTTAGGACGGAAGTACCCTTCTTCATATTTCCTCCCAGTGTGGTCACCCTGACACAGCTCTCATGTTCCTCAAAAAGGGAGTCCCACTTCTCATGCCAAATAAGGTAAGAAATAGTATTTGTTCTTCTTGTTCTTTTTATTTCTTATTCACATCTCAAGCATATCAATTGAAAGAAATATAACGAGATGGTTAAATATTAACATGTTCCCCGTTAAAGTTAACCCGGGAATTATTATTACCCCGATAATTATTACCGCCAATTTATATTTGAAAAATAGATTCCTTTTTTCAAATTATTTTTTCCTCATTCTTATTTTTTTTAAAAAAAAAACTGTACTTTTGGGAGACAAAATTTTTTTTTTACCTAATTTAGTTGACATGTGCTCAGATAAATTTCTGTTTCTCCTCCCAGGGGAAGTATTTCGGATCATTTCAGTTTGTGCCCCACCCCAGTTCCTCATGCACATAATTGAAGATTCCCAAAGTACAGAAAATACACAACTAATCATTAATTTTATCCGAAAATTATAATATGGTCAAGATGAAACTGAACTAATTGTTCCGATCCACTTTAGTGGGGGAGGAACTATATACTCAAATGGGTTTTTTTGTTCAGACAATTTTGGCCGATCGATATAATCATCGAAGAAAGTTGTGAGTTGTATCATTCGAAAGCCCGTCCGGCGTAGAATATGGAATAAAAAAGATTTTTTTAATTTTCGCTTTTTACAGGATGTTAAAGAGGTTTAAAATTTTGCGAATATTAGAAGTCATTAATCTGTTTTTTTTTTCAAATTTTCGGCATTTTTGACCAAATTTTTGTCAATTTTGCTAAAATATGATGAAATTGTAAACTGGAGGGTTATCGCTGTCATTTCTAAAGATAGAGGAGGGCTGCTGAATGGTTTGATCCGAGTTTTCTGTCGAGAACTTATGCTAAATTTATCGAGTAAAATTTTAGAAAATTTCATCTTCATCAAAAATGGGACCAAATTTGCTGTTTTAGCCCACCTGCTTTAACTATTCTGGAAGTAGACAGCTTAAAACTGCGGTCATATTCTTTTCGAGATCAAAAAAGACTTAGTTTTACTCCCGCTGGCTTTAATAGTTTTCTGGAATTGCAATTTTGCCTGTTTTTTTCAAATTTAAAATGGATAATTGTACAAAAGCATGATTTATTTTTGACAAAATGAAAAACTTTATTTAAAAATTGATCTATTTTGCAACCCGTTGACCAGCTGAGTGTTTTATCAAACGCACAGCACAATTTGAACTGATCTTGATCTCGCCATGGATCCTTATCATGAAAAAAATACTGGATTTTAATGGGGTGCAAAAATTTTTTAAAAAATATTTTGCTTTGTAAAGGTTTTTATTTAAATTACGGTAAATTTTTTTATGTAAAAAAGAACTTCAAATCAGGGCTCATTATTGACAGATACTATCTACAATAAACGAGGCCCAACGAGATTATATTATGGTTTCAGAATTATGCTCATTGTTTTTCATGGCTCTGAGCAGTTGTTTTCGTAAAATTTTTTTTGGATTTCTTGAGTTTTCCTTTCATTTGTTACACTTTTTATAGCCGAGGACTTTTCGTCCCCAAACAACGATCCAGTTAGCTTTTTAGGATTTTTAGGTTAATCTAGTCAGTTTTTATAGTTGTTATCTAAGTTCTGTTTTGACTTTGAATATATTTGTTTTAAGAAAATATCTGTGAATTTTTGAGTTTTGCCATTATTTACCTTATGTTTCTCAACTATGGGCGCAGTCTCATTAAAAACAGGCGGATAACAGCTTACTGTGAATTAAAAATAATGTCGATAATGGTTTTATATTCAACAAATGGTTTCTTTTTTGACACTACGCATTTTGAATTTTTTTTTAGCATAATTACATATTTCATTAGCTCATTTTGTTTCCTTGTCGAATTTTTGCATGATTGACAAGTCCAATTGAAAACAAAAACTTATACGGAAATCGCACAACGTGGGAAAAAACGTATCTGGATATGTTAACTGTTTTTTTTAAAAGTTTTGGGCTGAGACAATGCTTTTTGGGCTGAGACACAGTCATCTCACAAAATTTCGTGGATTTCTTTCTTTTTTTACCTGTTTCTCGGTTTTTTTTGTTTTACGCCACATACTTGATACCAACAGGTCTCAATTGTTTTCTCAGGACGTATAACTCAATCTAGTCAAAGATTTCAGTTTATAGCTGTTTGTTTTAATGACTTTCAATTTAAATTTAAAAAAGGTTTTTTTTTTCATCTGTCTCCTTTTTGCTTCATTTTTGTCACCAGGTATCTCATTAAGTAGAAGTCTCAATTACTTTCGTTATACGTTCTGACTGATTGCGTCGACCATTTAGTTTCGTAAAAATTTTTTGAGATCAATATTTTGTTCAATTTTTGGGTTTCTTTATGTTGTCATGTCTGCGTAGTCTTTTTATAGGGATGACTCGTTGATGTTAAAATGAGGAGACATTGATGATTTACAGTTTTTGGAGCTAACATCTTATAATTATAGTGCCATGAAGAGTGTGATGTCGTATAATTGTTTGAAGTTTTGGCTTTTTTATTTTCTTGTTGAACTAAATTATAAGTGAGGGTGAGTAAATTTCAAGCAAAATTTCCTTTAGTCAAAAAAATAGCAAGAACTTGTCCAAAAATTATCAGTAATAAGCTATCTTAATAGTGAATTTTTATCAAAGTGTTAAACAAATCGATTTTTGAAGGTATGATAATCGCCTTCTGAAAATATGAGCGTTGAAAACGTTGTAGGAATTTTTTGCTCATGGTTTCTCATGGCTCTGACCAGTTGTTTTCAAAAAAATTTTTTGGAGTTCTTGAGTTTTCTTTTCATTTGTTACTCTTTTGTAGTCAAGGATTTTTTGTCCGCAATCAAAGATCCAGTTAGCTTTTTAGGATTTATAAGTCAATCTAGTCATTTTTTTGGATGACTATAAGGATGACTCTTTGATGTTAAATTGAGGAGAATGTGATGGTTTACAGTTTTTGCAGGTAACATCTTATAATTATAGTGCCATGAAGAGTGTGATGTCGTAAAATCGTTTGAAGTTTTGGCTCTTTTATTTTTTTGTTGTTTTTTGTGGGGTTGTGACTTAGTATCCTTATTAACATGCCCAATAGGTATTGCAACCTAATACATTGCTTTTTGTTGAAATCTTAGGTTTGTTACGACTTTTGAAAATATTTGCTTTCAAAAACATTTTTGTGTTTTTGAGCCTCGTTATTTTTTAAAATTGTATTCCAGCCAATTTGTAGCTCAGTCTCTGTAAGCACAGATTACAACCCGCTGTTAAATATGAATTTTAGCTTCAAAAAATTGCTTCTCGGCTTTGCTACTACTGTAATTACGAGATATGATAAAATGTTTGAGATTTTTTTTTTTGTACATTTTACAGTGTTTTTAATATATAACAATAATAATAGGTCCCATTGGCTTTGAAATAATTTTGTGCAATTAAACATTGGATACTGACATGTCTCAATTGCTTCCTATGGAGATATAAACGAACATTTGAATGATTACAGTTGATATCTAATGACATCAATTACTGTGAAACTAATTGTTTTTTAAAAAAACAGAAACGTATTTTTGCACCTCGCACCTTTTTTGTTTCTTGTCGACCTCGTAACAAAAAACAGGTCCCAACATGAACAGACACAATGAGGACAGGTCCCATATCTTTTCTAATAAAGCATAGGTTAAATTGATTTTTTATCCGATGCAAGTTTGTTTTTTTTGTGATTTTTTTTATTAGACATCGAGTTTTGGTCAAAAAAATGTTTGTTGTTTGATTTTTATTTTTGTCCTTTCTAGTAGTCCTATTATCATCAACTTGTATTGGTTCTCTAGCGTGGCATTATTGTTTTCCACTGGTTGTTTATTGAACGATATGTACGTTTTTGAAAGTTTTCTATCACTTCATCATTTGGTAGCCAATCAAGTCAAGAATGTAGATAAGCGGGGTCGGAACATTATGTGCGTGCGCACTTTACGAGGCTCCTTGTTTCTTTAAAAAGTCAAATTGATATTTTACAAATAAGTATCTTTATTCAAAATATATATCCCCTATTTTGCTTTTTTTTGTTTTCAAAAAACTGTAATTTTGGGAGACAAAAAACTGTACCTAATTTGGTTGTCATGAGCTTACTCATATTCCTGTGCTTAACCTACACATTTGAAGACCACGGAATCTGTTTTTAGTAACAAAAATCATCCAAACGTTTTTAGAAGCAAATTTTTGAGCTAGTTGATCAAACCAATTCTGAGAGCTAAACGTGAAAATTTCTGACCTTGATTCATGATTGCTTTGGATTTTGTTCGACAATGATTAATTCTTTTCAACAAATGACCTAACTGAAGTATTACATCAAGCTCAGCATATATTTTTACCATTAAATTCGGATCTTTTATGCAAGATAGTTTTGCCGTAAGAGGAGCTCAAAATTGATCCTCAACACAGCATTTGAAATTAACAGTATCAACTGATACGGTTTAAACAAAGAGGTGACCCTACTGAAGAACGCAACCCTTAACATTGGCTTTCATTTATCATTCAGACCACATTTTGCCTGTTAAGTTTTCAACATGAACAGAAAGCTATTATAAGTGAGGGTGAGTAAATTTCAAGCAAAATTTCATTTAGTCAAAAAAATAGCCAGAACTTGTCCAAAAATTATCAGTAATAAGTTATCTTAATAGTGAATTTTTATCAAAGTGTTAACCAAATCTATTTTTTGAAGGTATGATGTTCGCCTTCTAAAAATATGGGCGTTAAAAACATTCTAAGAAATTTTTGCATAAAAATTCTTAGATAGTTTTTTACGCACATATTTCCGGAACACTAAAATTGATAATAATTAATAGTTAGGACAACTGAAGTTTTTCAGACAAATCCTGGCTATTCCAATGGTTGAACAAAAAATCTTATACGAAATCTACGATTAATCGAAAAGAACACCCAAAGAATTACTGCTAAAAAATTTTTACAATAAAAACTGTGGAATTGGGAAGTCAAAGTCAGTAATTAAGCTTCAAGACAATTTTTAGATAAATTTCATTCAGTTAAGTTGCCAGTCAATAACTGCAGACCTTGATTATTAATTGTTTTTATGAGAATTTTTTTGAAGGGAACAATGATGCAAAAAACAAATTCTAGTTGATAATTTAGCATAGAACATATCGAAACATCAATTAATCGATAACACTCATATTACGTAAACACGTTTTGAAAAATTAAATTTGTTAGACAGTGCATCTCAGCTAATCAACTTCTGAACAGAAATGTGCTCAATATACAATTATGGGGGTGAATGTACTTTCGACGTATTCTTACACTTTTATTGCTGAGCAGTTTAGCTATAAAATACGAATGACACTGGCAAATGTTTTCATCTCACCTATGATAATTGTAGCTGACAAGACAAAACAAATCATCAATACTTCAAATTAAAATAAAGTATCGGACTCAACATTTATTTATTTCGTTTCAAAATTTTAGTTTAGTTAATCAAACCAAAACTCTTCGAGACGCTGATTTTAATTAAAATTGTTAAAATTGCTTCCTCGCTGTTGCCGATTTTGCGTCTCTTTGATTTTGAAAATTTCAATAAATATCATTATTAACTTGGACTGTGAGAGGCTGTAGATCGTTGGTTCTCCAAGCGAAAAAGCTAAACTTATCAATTAAAGGTATAATTTGCAAGAGAATTAATTTAATCAATTTTTTCAGTGCTTAGAAATTGGAGTGCCGAATTATTCACAGAATGTTAAAGGATTTTTCATGGAAAAGCGATTGAAAGAAGGTCACAAATCATGGTAAAATTGAACTATTGTCGTTATCATTTTTTAAAAAAAAAAGTCGCATGAACTTTACTTTAAATTTCTTTACTGCAAATTTCACTTTTTAATCAAGAAAGTAGCAGATGTTTTATTTATCTGTCATAAAATTATGTGTAAAATAATGGTAGAGTGGAGTCTGTTTCTTTTATGTTCCATTTCGCTCGTATAAAGGATGAAAATAAAGTTTTTAGTAATCTTGACAAGCTTTCTTTATACATTTTTTTCGATACCAGACGTAAATCTGTTAAATTTGTTCAAAGATTTCTTTTAATTTCTTGCTTTTTTAAAAAGTAATATCAATCAGAAAAATAAGTTTGCCACTTATTTGTACTAGTTCATTGTACTTTTTTTATTTGAAACAAGATTACCGCCTTTTAGTTCCTTTCAAATATATCTATCGAATATCCAAAAAGTTAAATTTTATTTATCAAAGTTTCGTCATACACATTGTCTGCATCAATATCATTTTTTTTCATACTAAACCAAAAGCCAACAATTTCCAAATCAATTTCCAAATCAATTTCAAACATTGTCTAAACATTTAACTTTTAAATACTCGAGCTTTTTCGCATGGACTTTACACAATAGTCGATGTATTCGTTGGTCATGTAATTTCCAACGTATACTGTATTCATTTCTTGAGGCTGAGATTGCTGATAAATTTGTATCTGTTGTTGAGGTATTGTTTGTTGTTGTTGCTGTTGTTGTTGTTGATGATGATGTTGTTGTTGAGGTACTGGTTGCATTGTTTGTTTTTGCTGATGATGTTGTTGTTGTTGTTGCTGAGGTATTGTTTGTTGTTGTTTATGTTGTTGTTGTTGTTGCTGCTGAGGTGTTTGTTGTTTTTGCGGTGGATGTTGTTGACTATATGTCGCCATGCCTGGTCCTGAAACTTGAACATGCAATATGTTGTTAATGTTGTTGTTGTTGTTGTTTGCAACTTTTCCTTGACAGAAATGGTCCACTATTCCTGCTCCGTACGCGTCGCCAAGGACGTTGACTGACGTTCGAAGTCTGGATTTTGGTGACATTTTCAACAAAAAAATTTTTTTTCAAGGGCATAAAAGTTATCAAAATGAAATGTGAGGTGGTTAACTTTAACTTGGTTCGAATCCCTCTAGCAACCGTAAGTGCACATTATCATTATTTAGAAAAAGAAGTTTCAACCGATGCGTTCTCCTTTTTCTTAATAGTTTGATCACCAGCTATCTAAAATTTCGGAGACTCTTTTTGAAATTATTTGTCCTTACAGAGTTCAAGTAGTTTTAGATCAACAAGTATCAACAAAAAAATGAAAGAAACCGTCTGCTACGGAAACTGGGAAGAAAAATTGATAGTTTTTTGCAAAAAAAAACAAACGGCCGTCTAGATAAATCTCAAATGTTAGTCGATGACCTTGAGTCAACCTAAAAAATGATTCTGTTTTAATCTTTGTAATCAACAGAAAACAATGAAATTGCTTTTTGTCATCTTTCAGATTTGTCAAACAACAGTTGTGTATTAATGAAATGATTAAAAACTTAATGGATAAGAACAATTTGTTCATAAGAAAAAAACTACATTAACATTTTAGCATTTCCTGAAAAGCTAGCAACAAGTATATATATATATATATATATATATATATATATATATATATATATATCAATATATATATATATATATATATATATATATATATATATATATATATTTATATATATATATATATATATATATATATATATATATATATATATGCTTAATGTATATTTCTTATGTTTAATGAAATGTTTATTTAGTTTTTGCCGCGGAAAAAATTGTTCTTTTCCATTAAATCTTAAATCTTCTAATTAAAAAGCAACCCTGTTGGTTTGTGAACTTAAATTGGAGAGACAGAGAGAAACCTGTAGAAACTTTAGACTCACTGTTGTTTTTGTGTTGTTTGCGCTCTCAAACTTAAGTCGGAATTGTCACTGCTTAAAGTGGGTGATTTGAAAATGTCAATTTTTTCCGACTTTCTTTGATCAATGCTCCCAAATCCGTCCGCTCTCAATGATATTTTTTGAGAGCCTGATCCACCCTTACCCTGGAATCCAGCTGCACACAACCGAACTGTCTTCCCCACCTATACCCTATTCTTTCTGTCTTCCCAGCGTTTCCCTATGCTCAAGCTAGCTGTGTCATCACCTAAGTCAACCCCTTGCCAGTAGTTTGCGAGCTAATTTCTGAAACAATCTAAAATAGTTTTTCTGACGTTTCCATGCAACAAAATTGATTAAAATTAGCTCAAAGAAAAGTAAAAAACCCCCTTTTTAATACCATTAATTTGTGATTTTGATAATCATAGTTACATTGAGTTTTTTCGCTCTTAGAAACCTACCTTAGAAAGTTCTCAGCCACAAAAAAGGTTCCTATGATAAAACTCTCTATATATTAGTTTTTTTTGTTGCATGCTTGTTTGTTTTATTTGTTTATTTGTTGAAAATATGCCCAGCCTGTCAAGTAGCCAATCAACAGATAGAATAAGCACAATATCATCCGTAGGAAGTCCCACTGCATTTAAGACTAGAATCATAGTGACCAGACCTGCACCCGGAATAGAAGCCGACCCAATACTGGCCGCAGTCGCTGTTAAGCTAACCGTCAATAGCTGCCCAATATCTGAAATGGGAACATCTAAACTTTATTTTCCCCTCTTTACTGATTCACCCTGTACTAAATTTTAGATTTGTTTCCTTCTTGATTTTCAATTCGTAGAACCCCAGGCACTCGTGATATATTACACGTAATAAATTACTGTGCAAGACATGTGCTGAAAAAAGGGGTGAGGAGGGACGGGGGTGTACTGGGGTCGGGGGGGGGGGGGGTGATTGTGCCACCAGAAACGGAAAAAAAGTAAAGTCCCAAATCTGTAAAAAATTTTCATCCTCTATAAATTTGCCCAGCCGCATTCAGGGCTAAAAACCGCCAAATTTTCAAACAATGCACCGCGTTATTATTTGAGTTGCCACAACTTGTAGGCAATTTTCAGCAGTGATTTTCTCGACCCAGGGTTTACAGGGCAACATAAAATAGGGGAAAGGTCATACCTAATTGTATGTCATTGACTTGTGCGACGAAAAGAGCAGCTACAGCTTCGTAAAGAGCAGTTCCGTCCATGTTGACAGTGGCCCCAATTGGCAACACGAACCTGGACACTCTTCTGCTTATGTGCAGTTTGTCCTCTACGCACCGAATTGTAATAGGCAGAGTGGCCGCACTGAAAAACATTACCCGGGTTGAGGTTTGGCGGTGAATTTTCGTAAGAAATGCGTTGAAATGCGGTGAAAAAAAATAATTTTCACCGCGTATTTCTTACATCTTTTTGCGGTGAATGCGGTGAATCGCGGTGAATTATTTATTTTCACCGCGTTCTCAGTATTCTTACAAAAAAGAATCCTCCTCACACGGGTTTGAACATCTGACCTCCTGCATGCCTTCCACTGCTTAGTCCACTGCGCCAACTTTAACTTACGTATTTGAAAATTCTCGTGAATTTAAATCAGATTGAGTAAACTTTGGAGATCATATGCGGTGAATTTTTGTAAGAAGTGCGGTGAATTTCGCGGTGAATTTTTGTAAGAAATGCGGTGAAATGTGGTGAATTATTTTTTTTCACCGCATTCACCGCTTTCACCGCATTTCTTACATTATTTTGACACAAGAGTTTATGCGGTGAATTTTTGTAAGAAATGCGGTGAATTTTGCGGTGAATTTTTGTAAGAAATGCGGTGATATACGGTGAAATATTTATTTTCACCCCATTCACCGCAATCACCGCATTTCTTACAAAAATTCACCGCATTCACCGCATTTCTTACAAAAAATTACCCTAAAACCTCGACCCGGGTAAGATTTATTAATAACTAGGTTATTAATAAGGTTTAAGGATCTTTTCTATTTGTACCTGGGGCTGCATGATGAATTAGGGGGGGGGGGCACAAACGGAAAAGATCCAAGTATCATAAGAAATACTAATATTTGTAGATGCTAATCACTGGTTCGGCATAAGAGGAAACTATTTTTTTGGTAATTCAAGAAGGTTTGTATATTTTTTCAAATACTCAATTGAACTAAGATTGTACTACAAAAATACCTTGATACAATGATTTGTTACGCTACCTAATGTTATTATATACAATCAACATATACATACAGCTACTCATTTCGCTTAATTCTGTCGCAAAAAGAATAATCCAGCAAGTCAGTCAAATGTAACAAATGTAAACAATGTGTGTTAATATGTAAGTTGTGCAAAGTTGAGAAACATCGGTAGCTCTATTTTGTTGATACTGTAATTCTCCTGATCAATACTTAGAAAGCGTTGTGCCAATGCCTCCGTTTTTCAGCCGTCCAAATCCTGTTGTTCAAGTGAAAGTTTCTAAGTTTTCGCGTTTCTAACTTCACTAAGTGATATTTCAAACTCTTGAAAATGAAAATCTTTATCATCGGTTCAGATAACTTACCCCATTTTGTTCCATAGAGGGAAAAACTTTGATAAAAAACAGCATGAGGACAACTTAAGTAACAGGATACACGCCTCTCAAAAGATCATGGTACTAAACAGCTATTAAGTTCAGCAACCGATGCAAACTTGACCCCAAAAGCAACACGTGATGCAGCCAAATTACTGACTATTTGATTTTTGAAAAATTTTTGTCCGATATTTTGAAGTCCAGCGATACGTTTTATATCTGGTTTTTTAATCAATGTTATTAAAGACATATATTCTAATCAGTTGTTGAAATTGGTTAAAATGTTTTAACTTATTGACTAGAAGCTTTCTTTAAGTAATTCTGCTTTGTAGTTGAACATTTCGCATCGGCACAAAAAATGATTAATTGTTTAGCGAGAGACAAATTTGCGGTAAACCACACACACAAACACAAACATTTTTAAACCATATAAAGTGGTATTTGAATTTCATGTCGTGGCGGTTGTATTTAGCGTAAAATGTCGCATTCTGAAGTGTTTTCTACCATCAAAATTCGCTACGTAGGTGTCCTCCCATAATTTGTAATAACATGGCTAGTGCGAGTCTGTGCGTAGCACAGTATGTTCCAATATACCTCTCAAGTTGCAAAAATCATTGAATTCTGTCAGAGAAACCATTGGAAGAGTTCGAAAGCAACTTATATACTCTGGAGAAAACTACCTATACCGTTTGAACCAAAATATGCCGTTTTTTTATTCGGCAGAAAAAAACTAAAACTCTTGAAAACTATCTAGAAAGATATGTATCGTGAAAGTTGAAAGACAGAGACACACACAAACCTTTCAAAAACACACACAAACACACACACACACCACATTATACCCACAAACTCAAAAATTCAAACCCCGACATCAAAAAAACTTTTTTAAAAAATTGTAACTTTTGGAAACTGATCATTTCTCAAGGTTCGTCGCAGTTCCTTTTGGTCTTTTTCGTTTTTTTTTTAATTAACTAAGTGTGCATAACTAGTTGTTTGAATAACCGTTTCATGGGCATAATTGGTCATTTTTGTTTTTTAAAAGTCTAGAGATGTGATACTCAAAAGATATAAAGAACGCATTTTTGGTTTTTGGCGTATTTAAAGCCTGTCAGACCAACTCTACTTCCCTTTCTCTCTCATTCACACATACCTCACACAACACACACACACACACAAACACAGACACACACACACACACACACACACACACACACACACACACACACACACACACACACACACACACACGTACACCCACCACCCACACACACACATACACACACACACACACACAAAGACAAACCCATTCTTTAAAACAAATTTTTGGGCGAGTGATCCTGACTCATAGTCTTTTACTATTTGTTTGACTCTTATTTGTTTTTTTTTTGCAAGTTTAAGCGTGGATTTTTTAAGGTAATAGAATTGACATTTTTGAAAATTTTCCAAAAAAAAGTTCAATCAAGAGCATAAAGAGCCACTTCGCTTTTAAAATCTGGCAGATGTTTTACCAACATAGGTTATTAAATACTATTTAATCAACAAACTGTTTTGAAAATTTGGAAACCACAATTTCTTGCAAATATTAATTATTTTTTATAGTTTCTAAGATTTCTCACATTTCTGCACTGTTCCTTTTGTTTTGGTTTAAACATGTTAGTGAACATTAAAGGCTATCCTTAAAGGCTCTTATTTAAAAGAACTGAAGATCCTTTTCAATTTCGCCATAGAATTTTTTAAGTTCTCCCCTATTCGAAGTTTCTGATATTTTTTATTTATTTCAAAACTCCGTCCTGCGGACTAAAAATTCGTGTTTTCCTTTTTTTTTCTACGATGCTTGAACAAAAAGTGAAAAGGCCAGCTTCGCATATATTCTCCAATTTTGAAAAAAAAAGTGTTGGAACAATTTAAAAAGTATTCGTTGTTATAGTTGTCAATAATGTTGTTTAACGAAATTGCAATGGGGCATATTTTGATCATTTAACTACCTCCAATCGACGCAATCTTTCAGTAATATCCGATCATCGAGCGCCTCTATAAATCATGGAATAAAAGCACTAAACTTTACTAAGTTGATTTCGCATTTAACAATTTGTCAGGACCAAAGATAAGGTGAGAGTAGTAGATTACATTTCTGTAAGCGGCCGAAAAGTCTACTCTTACTTCAAATTATGATGAGTAATTGTAGATGAAAGTTGGCAATCAATTACACGCAGTTCAAAAAATAGTCTCAAAAGCTGACTGAAGATATCAAACGGATTGCATGCAGTGCAGCAAAAAATGAGCAGACCCGAGGTGAGAAAAATTCAAAAAAACAGTTTCAAATTGAGTAGCCAAAAATACTTGTAAAATAGCAACCAACAAGTAAAAATAGGTCAGCGGATGTCGCAATAATTAACACAAAAAATCAAGAAGAGATTTGAGTAAGAAAATGAATCAAATTTTGAACTATTTTGAAGCCATTTAAGTGGGCTATAAGTGGGTTGCTGAACTCATTTTCTCCAATTATGACAACAACAAAACAAATTTTTTCAGAATTTTGACAATTACCAGTTTAATTGAGGAGTCACATAGTGTTATGAAGCAAACAGCTCTATCACGATTGACATTTTACAATTACATATCGCCAACTGAACTCATCGTTTTGATTACACAACTGGCGACCGATGCAAATTGGGCGTCAATTACAACGCGTGATGCATGCAATGTTCTGCAACATGATTTCAAACTTTATTCTTTCAAAAAATTGCCACAAAAAGGTTTCTTGTGACCGTAATAACGAAGGAAACAGTTTTCAGTACTGCAAAAAGCATAATCAGGGATAACGAAGAACACTGCAAGAAAATTTTGCCATACGTTTTATCCCACGCCGTTCAGGGCCCATTTGTGGCGGGCGTTTCAGGATCGGTAGCTTCGCGTAGGCGGCCAAAAGTAATCTTTGCATCGATATAACTTAGAAAGGTCGTATTAATAGCTATTAAAGGACAAACAAAACCAATTCGTAACGATCCGTTATGGACATGCAAATATATTTTGATGGACCAACCTCTGTGGAAAAAACCAAAAGTTCTACCTGCTAGTTTGCAATAGCCTCTTTTGAAAAATTCCAGCAGTTTGATCATACGAAAGCGTTACCGGAATTAATAATCAGATATTCCTACAAAACAGTATTTTTTGCTTTGCATCCCACTCAAAAGATTTAGATGATGAAGCTAGATGTGAAATCAGTCGGCAAATCACGCCATTTGATCACATCAAACTAAATTGAATCAACTGAAGCTCAATTTAACAACCTTAAGGCCAAATGTTGAACTGAAAAACCAATGCAAGTTATTGAATGCAGTTGGGCATATAATAAAGACGATGTTTCTGCAAAATAAATTTTCAGTTCTACAATTTTTTCATTTACAATGTGAATAGAAAAAGCAACAACTTTATCACTATTTGAAACAAATTTTGGCTGTAAACCAAATCCACCATTAATTAATTCTATTTAGAACCTGATAAAAAATGCGGACCTATTCTGTTTCCCCCCTCCACCAGCTTAGTGCGTATAAATCTTTTATGACCCCCAGGCGCACGTGCTATTTTCTTACATGGTAACGTGCTATATAACACTGGGGGACGAAACAGAATAGATCCAAAAATTCTATAAAACCCTAATATTTTACCAAAAATTCTATAAAGCCCTATCACATGCGTTTTTAGATATGGAAAAAATTTAGATTTTGGACACAGAGTTGAGCAAAATTTAGACGCCACAATGAGCTGAAATGGAACCGCGATAGCGTCAACCGAAAAGCAACTCAATAAAAGAACAATAATAGGCTTGGCGAACATGTGTCAATCACCTTGAGGCATTGATTCGATGGGAATCTATCTCCAAATTAGAACTGGCAGATAGAAAACTACAAAACAAAGGTTTCAAAACTTTTTGACAGGCTACATGAAAATTTGATTCCTGAGTTGCTGAATTTTCTGTCCTCAGACTGAAAGTTAGCTGAGCAAATTAAGTTTTTTCAAATGTGCCTCATGCTCTGAGTGTTTGTATGTCGACTGAGCCTGCGGAAACAACTGCAACTGCGGCGCAAAGGTCTAACAAAAAGTGAATGAAGTTTGTTTCTGGTCACAAAGTTACCAGAGACCTTCAGAACCACAAACACCAGTTTGGCCAAAAAGTTCTGCATCAAAAATTCGAAAAATGAAAAAAATAGTCGCCACACATTTTTTTTTGCGGGATAGGGCGACACGAACCTGTCAACGGTATCATATACGCAATTTTTCAAAACAAATCCCTCTCAAAGAGTTTGCGAAAGCAGCAAAAAACAAAAGACCAACTGACAAAATGTAGAAATGCTGATACCATACTTTACAGATTTAACGGTGCAAAATTTTCAAATTCAGATTCAACAATTCAGTTTGGATTTTGCTAACCTATTGTAAATACAGTACTCCAAAGTTAAGTATCACTGAAGTTTGATTCAGATATATTGAGTGCTAATGAGGCAGAAGGTGATTGAATATAGAAGTTAGGAAAAAAAACTCTCGCTAACTTGAAAAAAAATTTCAAAAATTTTAAATTCTTTTGGGTATGATAACCAGCCGCTAGTGTTAATATTTTTGTGTAATTCAATTGTCTCTCTACGTGTAAAATCAACTAATTTCGTTTTTCGTAACCAATGGCAAGCTGATACAACTTAGTTATATCTCAATTGTATGTTGTTCACATTTGTATGTGTTACAGTTTTCTATATTAAGTTCTGAGGTTATTTTGAATTTATCCTGAGCAGCATATTTGATAACCACCATTAATAAGCTCTCTTCCACTTCGATAAATGGTCAATTAAATCTATACATTTTGAGTCGAACAACAATATCAGTAAGGTTTTACTCCTTCTATAAATTTCCTTTTAGAGAAAGAAGCTTTGTGCATTGAAAATATGCTGGGATCTCATTTTTTGTCAACTCATTCCAATAGCATGTGTAAAAACGTTTTGATCGGAAACGAAAGAGCACACAAATAATTTTTTTTCTTAAAAACATACTATATTGCTTTCGATGATCTGATCAAAAAATGTTAATATTTATGATAACAATTTTGCGTAGAGCATTTCGTCAGAGCAGATAAAAATGTTCGAAAAATTGTCCGGCTTGTCTTTGTAAGATGTACATGAACTTTCGTTTCACTGCGCTTGGAAATATTAATGAACAATTTAGAGGTTTGCAATGAAGCTTCGTATAAATAGTTGATACCCAGGTTGAGGTGTGCGTCAATGATCAAGCAATTAAAAACGCATGGGGGGTATCATGAGTTTATGATTACATGGACGAGCGCCATATTAAAGTCTGCCTGCATGATCCGACTTCCTTGTCAAAGTCTGCCTAAAGTCTGGTCATAAACGAGCTAAATTCTGATCATTACCGAGCTAAATTCTTTTTAATTTTGGTTCTTGTGTTCATTTTTTGTTCATTAAAATATTGGTAATCCACCTGATTTTGAAGTTTCTCGTTATGATTTTGAAATCATTGTGTTCATATTTTTAAGAACCTTTTTAAGAAGAACCTTTTTTAAGAACGTTTTAATTAATGACTGGTCTCTAAGGTTCTTACTTAAGGTCAGTAAAAATTAATATAGATTGTCTCTTTCAAATAAAATAATCCTTTTGTTCATTTTCCCCGTAGGTTATTAAACTGCTCAACTGTCATAAATTTTTGCAACTTTCTGAAATGATCATTTGAAGCATTTACAACTCAATTTATACTTGATTGCTGACAACTTTTACAAATTATTTAAAATTACCTCATAATAGAAATATATTAATTTTTCATCAGTTTAATTTCAATCTTCCAAACCTTTATAAGTCATAAAGAGTTATAAAATTTATATGTCACCCAAATCGGTAATAGAATGCAGAAATATCAAGTACCTGTTTTATTGCTTTTTCACTGAACTAATTTGCTTCAAAGTTTTGAAAACTTGAGAGGTTTGGGAACTTCAAATTGTGACATTTATTTGGGCTACAAATTCACAAGATCAAAGTAATTTCTCACCTGGAAGCTGTGCCCAAAGCTGTAAATAAGGCCTGTGAAACTGCCATGAAATAATGAATTGGGTTCTTTCTGGTCACGAGTAAATAAAGCCCCATTAGGGTAATAAATGTGTGAATAAATAACCCTAAACAAACCGTAACCATATATCTAAATAAAGAATTTGCTGTCGTTTCTATATCCTCAATTTCTAGGATTTTCCCAGTTATGAGTGAACAAATTCCGAATGGACAGAACCACATTACCATAGAAACGCTTTTTAAAATCGCTTCGTTGATTTCGATGCATAACTTGACTAATAAACTATCGCTTTCGTTTTGAGATGAAAAAACCGCTCCAAGCAAACAACTAATAAAAATAATCCCTAAAGAATTCAAACCGTCAACGTGAACTAATTTCTTTTTAGTTTGTATAAACGGTATTAAAACGTAATCATAAGTTTTCGGGTTTTTGCCTTCGTCTGTCGAATCGGGGGGTAAAGTGACAGTTTGCTTGAAAACCAGGGCATTATCTGAATCCGGGGGTGTAATCTCTGGGATAATTTTGAGTGGGTCGTTGTTGTTGTTTATAAGTTGACTGCTAGCTAGTGGGAAGCTTTCCTTTTTCACTTTTCGGTAAACTGTTTGGTTGTAATAAACAGTCCTAGTTGACTGAAAACAGGCCTGAAACAGAAATTCGCGGAGTGAAATATTTTTGCAAACTGAATTTATGCACAACAATAAATTTATTAGTTTATACTACGAAAAATCTTTAGTATACAAAAATTTAATTGATAGTTTTTCGAGGCCTCTTAACTTCAGCGACTTTTTCCTAAAGTATGTCCGGTCGGGCATAATTTATGACTATACCGGTTCGATCTATCGGACCCAAGGTTTAACCTAGAGTTATATATATATATATATACATACATATATATATATATATATATATATATATATATATATATATATATATATATATATATTATATTTTTTTTACAAATTCGTCAACATCCGCCCTTAACGCAACGATTTGCTAATTTTTAATCTCGAAACCCAAATTGTAAATTTTTGCTTAATTTATAGAAATAGATACTTATTTGCCGGAGTTGCAAAAAATAGATATTAAGCTTTTGACACGTTGTTTTTTTTTGAAGTATCGTTTTCAGATTTGAGTTGGGAATCCTTATGTTAAAAATCGAGGAGCTTCAATGGTTTTTTTGTAAAATATTTGCTGTTATTTTACGAGCATGTAATTTATCCAACGAGTAAGTTTATGCACTGTTTTTTTCCAAAATGTAATATTTTGATAGGAGTGTGTTCCGGTCAAGAAAGTGTGTAACAAAACCTTGTAGACTATCACACATATTTCCTGCTAACCATACAGAGGCATCTATAGTTGATGGCAGTCATATAATGTCATATATGATTGGGACTAGTTCCCGGTAGCCTTAAAAAAATATATATGATATCCTGCTTACAAAATAATAAAACATTTTTGATAGTCAATATTCTGTATGATTTTCATTTTGGGAGACCCTGTGAATTTTTTTTTAAATGACAATCGTGAATTATTACAAATCTTTGTTATCAAACTTTGATTCGGAATCAAAAATTTTTGCTCATTAAAGGTTCAAATAAGTGTGTTTTTGGTTGAAGAATTCTTCATTCTTCTCAATCGCTCTTTATAACATCAGTCCTGTTCTCCTTAAGTTTCAGAATTCTTCTCGTTTCAGTCTTCATTGAACTCTTGAAAATTATTTATGTTCTCCCCGCTCATTGGGTGAGACAATATTTACAAAAACGCAGGTCCCCTCTCATTGGGCGACACTTCTCAAAAGACTCCACTCTTCTTGGAGATC
Source organism: Convolutriloba macropyga (assembly GCF_964194025.1). Classification (NCBI taxonomy): domain Eukaryota; kingdom Metazoa; phylum Xenacoelomorpha; order Acoela; family Convolutidae; genus Convolutriloba; species Convolutriloba macropyga. The sequence goes on along the minus strand of NC_134482.1, from coordinate 40,922,172 downwards.
ACAATGTTTGCCCACAATAGAATTTGTCCAAAAATATTGCGAAAGCTGGGGTTACGGGACTCGGGCAAGCAACATTGTAGCCGATCCTCTTACAATCACAATGGAAACGGACTGAGCCAATCTATTAAAAGCGATAGCATGTCCCTGCGACTGATAATTCCTGCTGTCAGCTAACAGAGCTATGCGCTTTAACGCTTTCTTGAGAGTAACTGACAGACCACCCAATGACTCAACAGCGAGAGGAACAAACAAAAATCCTTGCTCAGAGCAATTTTTTTCGTGTTGTGCATACTTTCGCTCTTCGGCTGCTTCAATCGCGTAACCAGACTTCTCTGCCGCATGATTTTTAATGTTTGGTTGCAGTGGAGAAGTTACGGTGACGTCTAGAGCAGCTGGACGACCTGATTTCCATAAAAGCAGAAATATGTTGCCAGGGCGATAACCGTTTCCTGCAATAAGGTTCCGTTTTTCGATGACTGGGGACAAGTTAGCTGCTGAGCAGGTTGATGCAAAACGGTCACGAATCCTGTCATGCCGAGAAATTGCATCCCCTCTTCCGGTACAGATGACGGCGTGGTCACCAAAATGTCAAGGGTCCCAGACCTGCAGTAAGGGCATTTTCTTTCATCTTCATAAACTGCAATACCTAGTCTGTATTTGACACTAATTTGAAATTCACTGGGACTCAGATGGAGACCTAAGGCAGGAACTGGAGGTGCCGCAAGCCATGCGCCGGAATGAGGCAAACAGAGTGATTGCAGTCTTGCTTTCTCTCTGTTTGACGACTGATTTCTCAGCAGCTCAGAAAACTTTTCAGTATCTACAGCTTCTTGAAATTTCAAGTTGAAAGGTTCAAGGCTTTCATAGAGTTCCTTAAAAACCCTACTGTCTGACGCGCGCTGGTTTGTAATTTTCTGAACCAAGTCATCAGATGCTAACACTGAGCCCACATATGCGGCTTTGTATTGCTCTTGCGATTGTCGCACTCCGAGGCCAGAAAAGTTTATTGGCAAGGTTGACTGCATCCACACATTGTCACAGGTGACAGTACCTATTATTTGATCTAACGCATCCCGTTGGCTGGAATCGAAGACTTTTAAAACATCGATCAGATGTCTTGTCGGCGTGTTAGTGCGTAGAGAGTAGACTACCTTTGGTGTCCCTAGGCAATAGCGAAGTGAAAATTACTTAGAAATCATACAAAGTGATATCTGAAACAAAAAACCTTGAAAATTATTGTAAAATTAAATCAGAAGCTCGATGCTACTTTAAATCTTTTCTGCCCAGAGAATCCATTTATTCTAATTTTTGCATGCAAAAAACGACAAAATTGTTGTCTATTTTTTTCATACATTTTTATATGAATAATCCTGATCGATCTAGTAAATTTCCAACAAAGGGCTAATTATGTCTTTACCTGTTCAAAAAAACGCAGAGTTTTGAATTATATATATATATATATATATATATATATATATATTTTTATACATTCCGGAAAGTCTTGTAAATTTAGTGGCTTCTTTTGTGGGCCGCTAAATTCTAACAGGACTTTGATGAGGGCTCGCTAAAAAACAAAACAATTGAAGATTTCCTGATGAACTTAAAGTGAACATATATGATTTTCCTGGTAATCACACAAGGACATATTTGGTTTTCTAGTAATCATAAAAGGACTATTTTTGATTTCCTCTGTTCCATCCAATGATCGATTTATAAATTAAGATATTTTCTGTATTCTATCATATATGATTCTTGTATGCCTACAAGGGTTGTGTAACCCAGGATAAAATTATCGGCTTTCTGCTAATTAAGAATCAAAATTGAGATGAATCTGGCAAATTTGTTTTCCTAAATACAAGTAGCGGCTAAAATTTTATGTATGAATTACATTTAGATCTCTCAAAGTTTTTTATTTGCCCAACATTTTTCTGCAATTGTCTCCTTGTTTAAAAATTCCTATTTAGTTGTTGAAGAAATCATGTTTTTTCTTATTTTTCTAAACCTTCTCCTTAATGCTCAAGCAAATTCAAAATTATTGCCTGTCTGTCGAGTTTATGGAAATCATTGAACATTTTTCAAATACTCTTTTCAAAAAATATCAGAATTAATTCTAATGAAGAGAATTAAAACTGTTTGTTGTTCGTTTTTAAGTTAAGTTTTTTGAAAAAAAAAATGTTCCCGGATGACTCCTGTTTTTAGCTTGTGTGCATCAATATATATTTTTTTTCGCGTTGCCACTTTGTTTTTGCCTGATATAAGAGATCAGTAAAAGTTCAAAATTTTAGATCAATTGACGTTTTTATTCTAAAATGAGTTCTTTTTTGTTCATTTTCCTAAGTTTTTAAAATTTACCTCTGATGCAGCATTCGTACTTTATTTTTAGGTACAGTTGTTGACAATTTGTGTTTTTGGATTGAAAGCAACA